>NC_050576.1:158817858-159140715 GCF_011100635.1 Trichosurus vulpecula | reverse complement strand
TATCATCAAAATGGGGGGATCACCTGCATTTTGGCTGGAATTGATAGATCAAATTTTCAAAGTACAAACATCACTTCCAATAGTTTTCCAATGTACCAACAAATTGGATTTATAAAGGTGGAGACATTTCAGTTAAATACAAACAAACAGGACATGGAAGGGGACTTAAAACCCACTATTTGAGAGAGTTAAGTAGCATTCACAACATGGTTATTTCTGATCTATATCATGTCTTCTCTCAAGACATAGGTTTTAATTTCTTAACCAATTCTAGAGTTGTGAGCTAATCTCTATTAGAATTCTGAAATAATCTCTATTAGAAGTCTGGGATCATCTTTCAAATTCTAAAATAATCTCTTAGAATGCTTAGGCTCACACAAGAATGATGAAAGGGGCAGTTTCAGTGAGACCTGGGAAGACTTGTATGAGCTGATGTCGAGTGAAGTGAGTAGAATAGGAAGAGTAATTTATGCAATAACAACGCTGTAAAAACAAACAATTTTGAAAGCCTTAAGAATGATGATCAACACAATCCCAGTCAAGTCATGATTCCAGAGGACTAATGATGGAAGCATGTTACCCACCTTCTGACAGAGAGGTGATAGACTCAGGGTACAGAGCAAGTCATTTTTTGGACAAGCCCAATGGAAGAATTTGTTTTGGTTGACTTTACATATTTGTTAAAAGTTTTTTTTTTTCCATTTCAATGGGGGGGGGGGGTGGAAGAGAGAAAATAAAATTTGTAATTAAAAAATTAGTCTAAAATAAATAATTTTAAAAAAAGAATACTTAGGTTCAGGATCAAAGTTACTGTGACTCCTTCTTTTTGAACTTGACTTAAGGAAAATACAAATATTGACTTTCAAATGGTCCATGAGAATCATGGAATGGTTGAATTGGAACTCTTCACTTTTCTGAGTCAGTGGAACTTGAAATATCTATCCTTAACTTGCCTGTCTGACAGAGAAGGATGAGGTTGGGGGATATTCAGGAGCAAATTATACAGTGCTGGGAAAGTGAAAGTATGACACAATAAGATTGAAATATAAATGCCTGTGTGCTTATAGCATATGTATTTCATATGTGTTATATGTGGAGGGATGGGTTATGCGTGAATTCATCTGCCACCTTCTCTTTCATAGGCTCCAAATAATGGTTTTCTCCAAATTAGAAGGTGTGGATGGCTTGGAACCTCTACCAGTGGAGGAAATTGCCATACTGACAGAGTTGTGCCTAAATGAGGCAACTTAAATAAATCATTTCGTAAGCCTTAAAGCACTATATAAAGGTCAACTGTTTTTATTGTTATTACGGATGAGTCATCAAAATATCTACCATCAGCTTCTAAATAGAGTAAGAGATAAAACTGAAAAAAAAAAGGTTCAAGTCAAATCAATAGCATTTATTAAGTGCTTACTACATTCCAGGCATAGTACTAAGAGCTAGGAATACAAAGGCATGCAAAAACAATCCTAGCCCTGAAGTAGCCCATAAGTTAATGGGAACAGGGAAGGGGGGAACAACATGCAAACAATTACATACAAACAAGATATGTACAGCATGAACTGGAAATTATAGTAGAGGCAAGGCCCTGACATTGAGGAGAACCTTAGTGCTTCTTGCACAAGGTAGAATTTTCTCTTACTTTTTTTGGAGGCAATTGGGGTTAAGTGACTTGCTATCCACTGAACCACCTAGTTGCCCCAGAAGGTAGAATTTTCAGTAGAAACTTGAGGGAAGCCAGGAATTGAGTCGAGGAGGGAGAGAATTCTAGGCATGGGGTACAACCAGCGAAAATGCCCAAAGTCAAGAGATGGTATGTGTTGTGTCAGAAACAATCAGGAGGGTGGTATCACTGGATCACAAAGTATAAGACTGAAAAGATAGGAAGGGACCAGGTTATGAACGACTTTAAAAGCCAAACAGGATTTTATACTAGACACTGGAGGTAATAGGGAGCCACCAGAATTTATTGAGTGAGTGAGAGAGAGAGAGAATGTGGGGGTGGGGCGGGGTGGGGGTGGGATGTGTGTGATATGGTCAGACCTGCCACTGCTTTATATAGAGCCTATATTTTAGGGCAGACTCTGGGTGGATCTTTAATTCTCTTACCCCACTGACTTACATCTTTCAGTCATGTCCCAACACTTCATGACCCCATTTGGGGCTTTCTTAGCAAGAATACTGGAATGGTTTGCCATTTCCTTCTCCAGCTAATTTTACAGAGAGGAAACTGAGGCAAGCAGGGTCAAGTGACTTGCCCAGGGACACCCAAGTAGGAAGTGTCTGAGGCCAGATTTGAAGTCAGGAAGAGGAGTCTTCCTGACTCGGTGTGCTTTATCCACTGAGCCACCTAGCTTTCCCTTTGAAAGGTGCTCTGTTCTTGTCAGTAGCCCCTACTGCTTATTTACACCTGGGTACTCTGTCAAGTAGTGAAGTGTGAACTCATATCAAGAGAGCTCCTTGAAAGCCCCCTTTGGGGAGTCTAAATCACCACTTCCTAATTATCCCTTTTTGAAAATACTGAATTGTATCCTTGAAGGAGTACATCATTAGAAAGGATAACAGCAATAGAAACCCTGGCATCCACTAACATTTTAGACTATGCTATGATTCAGGATGGCTATTCTGCCTTGAAGGTAATGCTGAGGCCAATGTCACTGGAGTCTGAGGACCCGAGTTTGAGTCTTGGCTCTGTTATTGACTGTGTGACAATGGGAAAATAATTTCTCCTGCACGAGCCTCAGTTTTTTATATGTAAAATGAAAGAGTGCATTCTAATCAGGTCCATTCTAGCTTTGAATCCCATGATCCCATGATGTGTAAAGAGGAAGAATGAGCCTTTAGCATGGGTTGCTAAGGCTAAAAATGCCCTTTCTTCATCAGTTGGAATGAATATTCAACACTGAACAAGAACCCCTATTTTCCCCACTCTACAACCATGTTAGAAAGTCCAAAAGCTCTTCCTTTTCAGCAGCTGCCCTGACCCAATGGCATATTACTTCACATAGTTTTTGCTTAGAGGCTTATGAAACATTGGGAGGACTGTCAAAAGGGGCCAGTGAACTCTAAAGTTGGAAAGGGATCTTTAAAATCATGGCATCTAACACTATCCCTGCATTTCATTATTTCCATCCATAAAATGAGGGGAAAGGAAGAGAAGGGACTGAACTAGATGATCTCTAAGGTACGTTCTAACACGTGTGTTCTTAACTTCAAGCCCCTAGAGATCTTGCTCCCTGCCACCTTTATGTAGCATCTTCAGGGCAATGGTGGTGCCCTGCTATCTTTCCCCTAGAATCCAGGTGCCAGTACTTGGAGCAGCAATCAGGGGAGTAGAGAAAGCTCATTTTATCCAAGCTCATTTGAAGTTTCTTATTTCCCTCTTTCATTGTAATTAGCCGTGGCAGAGGCAACCTCCCAGGGAGAGAGAAACCATCATCAACTTCCAGAACTGAGCAGAATGTCTTTATCTTTTTCTCTCTCCCCCTCTCTTTCTTTTTTCTTTCTCTTTTTTTCCCTTTCTCCATACAGCACTGCTCTCTTGTGGCTGCTGCACAAACATATCCCATATTTGTTTGTAAATTGGGAGATATTTCATTTTTTTTAAGCTTCAAGTTCATGCTCCAACACCCTTGCCGCATAGCCCATCTGTTGTCTCCTGTCTCCAAATTTCAAACAGACACTGTGCTTTCTTTCCCAAGAGAGCCAGGTCACTGAGTAGCATGGATCTCCAGGTTTGGGGGTGGGCTTCTTTCCTGGCTCATCATCCTATCAGCTGCTGACCAGCACATGTATCGCCTCTTGTTTTTGTTTCTCCCTTGTAAAGTGACAGGAGACTTAGAGACTCCAAACAGTGAATAGGGCCTTCCAGGATCAGCCTCCCCTCCCAAGGCCAGGATCCCTTCGATAGAACACCTGATAGATGGCCATGCAGCCAACACTTCCAGCTATGGGAATAGTAATGATAATAATTCACATTTATATTGTGCTTTAAGGTTTACAAAACACTTTGCTCATAATAACTCTGTGAAGTAGGTAGTATAAGTGTTATTATTTAGTGGAAAATGTGCTGGATTGGGGGGAGGGGAGGGGAGCAAGGAGGGGAAGGGTCAGAGTACCTGAGTAGAATACTGCCTTGCTATTTACCTAATTTTGGCCAAGTCACTGAACCTCTGTGGACCTTAATTTCCTTTCGTGTAAAATGAGAGGGGAGTGGGCTCAGTAATCTATATATTTTTTAAATGATCTAAACCTCTGATTTTATGACTCCCATTTTACATATGAAGAAACTGAGACTTACAGATGTTTCTCATGACCACAGAGCTAGTAAATGTCAAGGCTGGAATTCAAAGAGTACATTTCTCCTGACTCCAAAGCCATCATCCCTTTCCTTACACCAACTACTGAAGCAGTCCATTCTAACCATTAGGAAATTTTGGGGTTTTAGTGGTGGTGGTGGTGGGGTGGTAGAAAGTTCCACCTTCTATGGAAATAAATCTACCATTTGTTACTTTCATTCACTGATCCTAGTTCTTGCCCCTGGAACCCCACCAAAACAATGACAACAAGCTAGACCCTCCTCTTTATGATAGGCCTGTCATATGGATTTGAAGACAATGATCTTTCCTCTTTCTTTTACCTCCCGGTACAAGGATCAAGGTTATTATTGTCTTTTATAAAGAAGCATTTATTTTCTTTCCCTCCCATTCCCCACACCCCATAAAACAAGATAAAGGAAAAGGGAAACCCTCACACAGTCCAGCAAAATAAATTCCCACATTGATCATGTCCAAAAATATCTTTCTACATTTTAAGTCCATTACCTTTCTGACATGAGGTGGGTAGTATGAATTCTGCTTATTCCACTCTGAAATCAGTTCATACAAATCTTTCCTCTTCTCTCTGAAACTGTCCATTTCATCATTTCTTATGGTTCAATAATATTCTATTATTTTCGTATGCCATAATTTGTTTAGCTATTCCTCAATGGATCGGTGCCTCCTTAGTTTCTCGCTTTTTGCTACTATAAATATTTTTGAACATATGAGTCTCTTTTCTCTTCCTTTGATTTCTTTGAGGTTAAAGTCTTCTAGTAGTATTGCTGGGTTAAGGTTATGGACAATTGGAAGCATATTTCCAAAGAGCTTTCCAGAATAGCTAGACCAGGGATGAAGAACATGTGGTTTCGAGGCTGGCCATATGTGGCCTTCTAGGTCCTTGTTTATGGCCTTTTGATGGAGTCCAAGTTTTACAGAACAAATGTTTTTATTAAGGGGATTTGTTCTGTGAAGTTTGGACGCAGTTAAAGGGCTGCACTTGAGGACCTAGAGGGCCCCATGTGGCCTCGAGGCTGCAGATTCCCCACCCCTGGGCTAGACCAATTGACAGTTCTACCAAGAGTAACAGCCCCTCCAACACTTGTCATGTTCCTCTTTTGTCATATTTGCTGGTCTAATAGGTGAGAGGTAGAAACTCAGAGCTGCTTTAATTTGTATTTCTCTAGTTACTGATTTGGTACATTTTTTTCATAAGGTTCCAACACCCCAAATCGCTTAACTAGTCTCAATAGCTTCAGTTCATGGGCAGCTAGATCACATAATGGAGGGAGCTCTGGACTTGGAGTCAGGAAGGGCTGAGTTCAAATCCTCAGATACTTATTACATATGGGACCCTGTCCAAGTAATTAAACCTCTCTCAGTCTTCTCTTCTATAAAATGGGGGAAAGGATATTTCAAAAGGTTGTTGTGAGGACCAAATGAGACAATACATGTAAACTGCTTTACAAACTAAGGCATTACATAAGTGCTAATTATTATTAGTATTAGTAGTAATAATAATGATAATTCTTTCCTTAGACTACAATACAGCATTTCCACTCACCTCACCACCCAGAATATCCTGTTTTGGACACCTTCCAACTTTACAACGTGCTTCCTAAGATGTAATGCCCAGAGCTAAACACAATTTGAGAAAATTGTCCTGACGTGTTTTTGTAATCGTTCCAAGTATAAGGGGAGACCTTTCTTCACAATTCCTTGTGTCTCTTTCCCTTCCTGCCTTCTCAGAGCAAACAGAGACACTTTCCTCTGGGTGTTCCCCAAGGAGGGGAGAATCTGTCTGCTGGTACTTTTGAGATGGGTAGGATATGGAGCTTTGCCATTGCCGTAGTTTCAAAAGTTTCATAGAATTTGGAGCTATTTAAAAAACACCTTATAATTAATCTGATACAATCCTCTTATTTTAAAGATGAGAAAACTGAGGTCCAGAAAGAGGAAGCAGCTTTCCAAAGATCATACACTTAGTAAATAGTAGAAATAGTATTTGAATACAGGTCCTCACTCTAAATGACGGGAGGATCCTCCCAGGTCCAGGAGTAGGAATGTTTGTGAAATGGAAGAAACTAAGGGCCTGAGACTTCTCCTCTGTCCTTCTATATTTCCTCTCTCCTTGACCTAGCTCCTCTCAGGGGATATCTCAGAACTTAGTGTGTTTATTTATATAGCCAGGACCCCATTTAGATAGTTTACACGGTAAAAGAGATGCTATACCATCTTGTGTGTTGTTTACAGTGAATCAGCATGTCATCATCAAAAACAGGTCATACCACACTATCCTCATGTTCTTTCCTGACGGGGTTACTAGACTAGTAGATAAGGGGGATGTAGTAGGTACAGGTGACCTAGGTTTGAGAAGTGCTTTTGACAAACTCCCTCATGTTTTTTATGTGGAAAAAACAGAAAGATGTGGGCTGGATTATATTATACTAAGGTAGATTTAGGATTGGTTGAATAACTAGACCCAAAGAATTGTCATTAATGATTAATGTCAACTTGGAAGGAGGTCTCCAGTGGACTGCCCCAAGGATCTGTGTTTGTCGCAGTGCTTTTTAACTTTTTTTTAAAATCAGTGGCAGGGATAAAGGTATATATAACATTTTCATCAAATTTGCAGGTAACACAAAAGTAGGAAGGATAACTAAAACACTGACTTCCAGGGCCCAGTGATACCTCAGTAGGTTAGAATGTTGGGCCAAATTTCATAAGATGAAATTTAATGGAGATAGGCACATAGTTTTATGCTTAGGTTAAAAGAAAATCAGTCAATAAGTTACCTAACATTTATTAAAAATCTGTTATATGTAGGCACTGTGTTAAGCATTGGGGATTCAAAGAAAGTCCCTGCCCATGAAGAGCCCAGAAGGGAAATATCACATGCAAACTGCTATGTACAAGTAGGATTATATACAGGGCAAACTGAAGATAATCTCAGAGGGAAGGCACTAAGATTAAGAAGGGACTGGGAAAGGCTTCTTGCTTAGAAGGCAGGACTTTAACTGAGATTTAAAGGAAGCCAGGGGAACTGCACAGGTAAAAGATGGAGGACATTTGACTAGACAGCAGTTCTGGCAAAGATTTGAGGGCTTTAGTTAACTACAGGCCCAATATGAGTTGCTAGAGTGAGATGGAATCCAAGAATGATAACATGATCTTAAGCTACATTAAGAGGCATTATTAAAACAAAATCTAGATGTGATTTCATCAGTGTGGGGGAGCTCACAGAATGGAACTTATGGAACTCCCTTTATTTATGCTGGTTGGCAATTCCTTCCTAACTTACAGTCTTAATGACTTGCTCAGGGTCACCTTACCAGTATACATCAGAGGCAGTTGAACCCAGGTCCTCTGGACTCCAATACCAGTCCTCTGTCCAGTATGCTAGGCTACCTCTCTAAGAATTAAAGGGATATATGTCTTGCTGTACTCTGCCCAAGTCAGAATAGATCTGGAATATTGTGTCCAGTTATGGGTGTCTTATTTTGGGAAGGATATCATTATTATTAAGGAAAAAAAAACAACTGATGTGTATATAAACTATAAGGTTTGATAAATAAATAGCTAAATTTAGATTTGATATAAGGAAAAACTTCCTCACAATTAGAGTTGACCCAAAGTGGAACTGGTTGTCTTGGGAAGTAGGGGGTTTCCTTTTGCTAGAGGTCTTCAAGCAAAGGTTGGGCATTTACTTACCAGGGATAATACAGATGGAGCTCTTGTTCAGATAGAGAGGTTGGACTAGGCCAGGGGTGGGGAACCTGCAGCTTTGAGGCCACAGATTCCCCATTCCTGGATTAGGTGGTCTCTTAAGCATCTAGCAACCTTAAGATTTATTATTCTGGGCAATAACCACTGCCCCCAAACTCCTTTATCTCTCAAGCTTCAAGGTTCTTATCTGGACTTGAGAATCAGGAGACTTGGTTTAAAGTCCTATTTCTGTCATGAACTTTAGGAATCTAATTTTTAAAAAATATACTTACTAAGTACTTGCTATATGTAAAGCAGCTTGGTGGCTCAATGGATAAAATACTAGGTTGGGAGTAAGGAAGACCTGAGTTCAAATCCAGCCTCAGACACATACTAGCTGTGTGACCCTGGACTAGTCACTTAATCTCTGTTTGCCTTAATCCACTGGAGAAGGAAATGGCAAACCACTCTAGTATCTTTGCCAAGACAACTCCAAGGGCAGTCTCCACATGCTATGGTCCACAGAGTCACAAAGAGTTGGACATGACTGAATGACCAAACAACAATGTGTAAAGCACCACATTGGGCAGGTGGAATGTAAAGAGAGGTCAAGCATTGTTCTTAAGGTGTTTACGATTTAAGAAGTTACTTCCCCTCTCTGGCCTCAATTTCTTTTTTTTTCTTTAATAGTATTTTATTTTCCCCCCAATAATATGTAAAGATAGTTTTTGAGCTTCATTTTTGTAAAATTTTTCGTTCTAATTTTTTTCCCTCCTTCCCTCCTCTCCTCCTTCGCCAAGACAGAAAACAATCTGATACAGGTTATACATGTTCAATCATGTTAAACATATTTCCACATTAGTCATGTTGTGAAAGAAGAATCAGAATGAAAGGGAAAAACCACGAGAAAGAAAAAAACAAAAAACCAAAAAAAGGAGAAAATAGTATGCTTTGACCTGCATTCAGACTCCATAGTTCTTTCTCTGCATACGGTTAGCATTTTCTATCATGAGGCTTTTGGAATTGTCTTAGTTCATTGTATTGCTGAGAAGAGCTAAGTCTATCAGTTAATCATTGCACAATGTTGCTGTTACTGTGTACAATGTATTCCTGGTTCTGCTCATTTCACTCAGCATCAGTTCATATAAGTCTTTCCAGGTTTTTCTGAAGTCTGCCTGTCCATCATTTCTTATAGCACAATAGTATTCCATTACATTCATATACCACAACTTGTTCCACCATTCCCCAATTGATGGGCATCCCCTCAATTTCCAATTATTGTCCACCTCAGTTTCCCAAGTTAAATGAAGGATTTTGAAATTAATGCTCTAGTACGGCACTATGTTCTCTCTGTCTCTGCTGATCTGTCTGTCTCTCTGGCGCTACATTATACAACATTGGTTACAGGAACCAGGAACAGCTTCTTCCCTTCCACAGCAGGACTTAGGATTCCTTCCTGTGACAATGGCCTTGCAATTGTAGTCTGACTCTTTCAGCTATCCATCCCCTAGTCATGTATACAAACACATTTCCAGGCCAGGCATCTTGAGGTGCCTGTTGTAATAGTTATATAATTATAATAGCAATATAATATAACAATATAATATGATATGATATAATAATAATAATACAACATATAATAAATAACATATATAATTATATATATGTTACAGGTATATTTCTCTTTAGGCAGTGCAATAGAGTGAGTATTGGCCTTGGAATGAGGAGGACCTGAGTTCAAATTCAGCCACAGACACTTAGTAGCTATGTGACTCTGAAAAAGTCACTTCACCTCTCTCTGTCTCAGTTTTCTTATCTGCAAAATGAGGATAATGCTAGCACCTACTAACAGGCTGGTTGTGAGGCTCCAGTGAGGTAACAAATAGAGAGAATGCTTTACAAACCACAAAGTACTATTTCAAAGCTACGTATTATGGGTATTATTCCTATTTTACAAATGAGTAAAGTGAGGTTCAGAGAGATTAAGGAACTTACTACCCAAAGCCATATGGCTATTAAGTGTCAAACTCAATTGTGTCAGACATCTAAACCAGAGCTCCTGCCCCACCCCCCACAGTCTGGGGGCCACGATAAAAGTTTCTTTAACTCAAACACAAGCCCTCAGGACATGAACATTTTCTAGGTCAACAAACCAAGCAAAAGAGGTAAGTTACGGAATTCAACTTTGGAAACAAATATCATTTCTATTACTGATGATTTTGCCTTAAATTTCTGCAGCAGTTTGGGCTACAGTAGCTAGAATACTGGAAATAAAACCAGAAGACTTGAGTATAAATATCTGCCAACCATATGACTTTGGGCAAGTCCCTTCCCCCTCTGAGCCTCACTCTCTTTATCTATAAAAGGAGGAGAGGTACCTAAGGTGTAGTGGATAGAGTTGGTCTTAGAGTCGGGAAGACCTAGATTCAAGTTCTGCCCCTTATGTGTACTGCCTATGGGACTGTGACAAATCACAACCTCTCAATGCCTTGGGGCAGCCTTCTAAGACCAACAAAGCCAGTGCTGACCTGACAACAATACTATGAGCCAGGTGCTACAGGTATTATTACTCTCCCATTTTACAGCTGAGGAAATTGAGGCAGAACCTATTTCACAGAGTTGTTTGGAGTATCAAACAAGATATAAGAAGTTGTCAGGGTATAAACTGGGCTCCATGAGAAGTTCTCCAGAGCAACCAATCCAGGGGCTCCCCTGATTACATTGTACCGGTAATGTATGTAAAATGCATTGAACATGTTAAAGTACTAAATAGATGCCCGTTATTGTTGTTATTTTGTTATTTCAATACCTCTCTCTCTCTCTCTCTCTCTGTCTCTCTGTCTCTCTCTGTCTCTCTGTCTCTCTGTCTCTCTCTCTCTCTCTCTCTCTCTCTCTCTCTCTCTCTCTCTCTGTCAATAAGGATTCAGTGACTTTCCCAGGGTTGCACAGTTAGTAAGTGTCTGAATCTGAATTTGAATTCAGGTCCTCCTGACTCCAGGGCTGGTGCTCAATCCACCGTGCCACATAAACGTCCCTACATGTTTATCTCTTGAAATTTCTGTCCTGTCCCCGGAGTCTATCTTATTTCTGGACAAAGATCATTCTGGCTTCTTCCTCTCCCTTCTCTCCCTGGCTATCTGTGCAATCTTTTCCCTCTCCCTTGCGCAAGGTGAGCTTTCTGGATTCCTGAGGAAGCAATAGTTCTAAGTTCCTTGTTCCCACCCTTGCCTCAGACTGAATTAGACCCTGACCCACCTCCCCTGACTCCCTGGACCTCACGCTTATCTTCTTCCTCAAAGTCGACTCCTCTCTTTCTCTAGCCCTTCTCTGCCCACATCTGAAAGTCTAAGTCCTATTTCATATCTATTGCTTGGGACCCAAAGCCCTTTTATGTCTTCCTACAAGTGCCAGAGGCAGAATTGTCACAGATGAATCCTTAATAATAAATTATAATGATAGAATCATATCATGGTAGAACTAGGAAGGATGTTGATGATAATCTAGTCCAACCCCCTCATTCTACCAACAAAGGAACTCTGAGTCCCAGAGGTGAAGTGACTCGCCTAAGGTTATACAGAAAGTTAGTTCAGGAGTCAGGAAATGAACCCAGATTTCTGAACACACAATCAAAGAGTGTGAAGGGAACTTAGAGTCAACCAGCATCAACAAGAATCCCTTCTAAACTTTCCCAACAAGTGGTCATTTAACCTCCATTTGAAGACCTCTAATAATGAGGAACTCATTCCTTCCTAAGTCAATCTGTTCCATTTTGGGGCAGCTTTAATTAGTAGCAATTTTTTTTCATCATAACCAGCAAAAATCTGCTTCTCTGCAACCTACATACATTCATGGATCACCATCCTACAATGGTAGTCAAACAGAAAAAATAATCTAATCCTTCCCCGTGACATTCCTTCAAACACTTGAGACAATTAGCATGTCTCCACTAAATGTTATCTTCTCCAGGCTAAACAGCATTACAGACTTAGAGCTGGAAAGGATCTTAGAGGCACTTAGTCTAACTCAGTCACTTTACTCGTAAGAAAACTGAGGCTGAGAAATGACTTGCCCCAAATCGCACAAGTTTTAAGCAAGTAGTATATATGGGACTTGAATCTGGGTCCCTTGATGTTAAATCTAATACTAACATGATTTCTTCAAGCAATCATTTTGTAGCATGCTCTCCAAATCCCTTGACTTTCTTTTTGCCCTTCTCTGGACACACTTCAGCAGATAGTCTGTCATTCTCTCTGTGGGACACAGCCTGGGGTAAAGTGACTCACTTAGATTGTGGAGATGGAGGGAGCACAGAATTTAGAGTCTAGGACATGGATGCCACCCCCATAGTGTGACCTTGTGTGACCTTGGGCAGCCAGCTCACTTCACTTATCTGGGCCTTAGCTTTCTATTAGAGTGGATAATCTCAAAGGCACCTTCCAATTCTGATTCTATGATTCTATAACCTTCATCCCTTTACCTATTTCCTCCTTCACACACATAGACACACATACACACACACACACACACACACACACACACACACACACACACACGCATACCACTTTTCTGACACCCTGACTCATCCCCATCCCCCCAATCTTGTATACTTTGACCGTGAAATTTGAAACTAGAAGAAAAAGTCAAGGTCAGAGGGAAGACCAAGAAATAAATGAGAGTAAAATCATAAAATCTAGCAACTCATTTATTAAAACAATTTGTGTGTGTGTGTGTGTGTGTGTGTGTGTGTGTGTATGTGTTCTGGGTGTGGCCAAATGTCAGCTAGAATGACCTGCATCTCAGGCACTCAACAGATGGGTGGACAGGTGATCACAGGTACCATTTGGTTTAAGATCTCTATGGAAATCAAAGGATCTCAAAACAATCTGTTAAAACCAATGAGAGAAAGAGTGGTCAGACAGAAAAGGCTCTCCTCTGGAAGTCTAGACATTTGGAGGTTGCATTAGAGGTCTGGCTCTCATGCTATAGTAGAAAGAAAGGACTGAATTGAGAGTCCAGTTTCAAAGTCACCTAGGTTACTGGTTGAAAGACTGACAGATGAAGACGCTAAAAGACAAGCAAACACCATACTCTCCCATCTGAGACATCAAGATGGCAATAGCTGCACATTCATTTCTGGGCATCTCCTTACTTTTAACCTGGGCTTCTTCCGTAGATGTCTGAGTCTTTCCACTAGAAGCTCTCTGAGGACAGGGATGCGTTTCAGGTATGTTGTTTGTGCAATAAAGGGTAGTGATCTTTAAGGCCCTTTCTAGTTTTAGAGTTGGTGTCTTAGGAGTAGAGAATGCCTTGGAGCAGCATGAAAGGAATGGGGGCAGAGGAGGGATCGTAGGATCATAGATTCAATCCAGTAGGGACCTTAGCGATCATCTGGCTCAACCCCTGCCTTGTGTAGATGAAACAATTTAGGTCCAGAGATGTTGTTATTTCAGTCACAAAGTAGAAAACAGCAGAGGGAGGCATGATTCAACCGCAGGTCCTTTGACTCTTTAAGTAAACATTCTTTCCATTGTACTGTGCTGACTTCATTAGCTTGTGAGAGGAAAGATTTTCTTTTCACCCATCTTTGTATTTGTAGCCTACAGCACAGTGCCTGGCACATAGTAGGTGGTAAATAAATGTTTGTCGGCTGACTGGCTGACTCTAGTCAGTATAAACGTCAGCTATTATTGCCGTCATCTCAGGAGTCATAAGTGTGTTTTGGGGGATGTCAGTTCAAGTCAGTCAGTCTAATAGGCAATTGGAGAGTGAGACTGGAGGTCAGCAGAGAGGTTAGCACTAGATAAGTAGATTTGAGAATCATTAGCATAGAGATGGTAATTGAATCCTTGCGAGAAGATGAGATCACCAAGTGAAGTAGTATAGAGGGAGAAGAGAAGAGGGCCCAGGATAGAACCTTGTGGGACTAACCCATAGTTAATGGGGCAATTGAGGGTTCAAAGGCCTTTGAGATCTTTATATTGACCATCCCCCAAGTAGACCACAGGTACATGCCCCAGAGCTCTTCAGGATGGCCCCAGCCAACTCTCCCCACAACCTCAACTGAATCCTGGAACAAGAGAGTCAGATGGTGACTGGAGTCCAAAGAGGGGGTGTGTGAGGAAAGGGGAGGCCCTGGAGAGCAAGAGTACAGCCCCTCTCTCCACCCCCTTTGCCTGCCCCCCACCCCAGGCTAGTGCTGCTCCATTGCCGCCTCTGGCTGCTACTGCTCCCGTGCTGTGTCCCACAGTGTCAGCCTTCTCTCTGTCTCTCCACGCTTGGTTTATTATGCACGAGGCAGGCAATTTGCCTTCGGCCCCGGGGACCCATCTCAGAGACAAGAAGGTAGTTTGTTCTCAGTAATGGCTTCTGCTGGAGTGTGGCAGGGCCCAGAGACAGAGTGGGGGAGTGAGGGGGAGGCAGAGGAAGGAAGAAGAGAATAGAGAGCTGCCTCTGTCATCTTCTCCCCCCTCCTCACTGCCCTCCCCCCGTCCCTACCCTTCCCTTGCCCCCATCCCTGGCTCTTTCTGGCTGACTCTGACAGAGTGGGACATCGAGGGGAAGGACAGAGGTAGGTGTCAGGCTGACCTGGCAAGGGTTGAAGTGCATGCGTGTGTGTGTGTGTGGGGGGGGGGGTCCCCTCTGATGAAAACCAAGGCCTGGAGGCATCTCATTGTCTTGTTTCTCTTTCTCTGAATTTCATTATTTCCTGTTTTTTTTTTCTTTTTATGTCTGCTTTACTCTTTTTCTTCCCTTCCCTTCCTCTGTGTGTGTCACTCTCCTTTCCCCTATACTGCTTTCTTCTGCCTTTTCTTTGTTTCTTATCCTCTGTTTCTGTCTCTATTTCCTTCCCTTTTCTGTCTCTTTGAGTTTCTTTCTCAGGGTCTGTCTGTCTGTCTGTCCCTGTCTGCTCTTTCTCTCTCTCTCCCTGTCCCCCCTTCTCTCTCTCTTCTCTTCCTCTTCATCTCCTCCCTTTCTTCTCCGAGGTATCTCTCTGTCTTGCTCTCCATGTTCCTCTTGTCTCTTTCTTCCTACTGCTGTCTCTCTATGTCCTGGTCTCTGTCCTGAGGATCCTCCTCCTGCCCCCACCCACAGCTCACCACCCCACCCCAAATCTACTTATTTTCAGATGATGACAATTGTCACTGATTTTAGTTCTTCCTTTATCTTCCAGTCTCTCTAAACTTCTCAGAATGGATTCCTTCCCTGACATGTAGAGTGCTCTCATGGGGGCACATAGGAATGAAGAGTTAGAGCTGGAAGGGACCTCAGAAACTGTCTAGCCCAACCCCTTCATTTGATAGATGAAAGAACTGAGATCCAGGGAAGTTAAATGATTTGTCATACAAGTAGCAAGCTTCACAGGCAGAATTTGAACCCAGATTCTCTGACTCCAATACCAGTGCTCTCTTCCCATTGTGTCACACTATTTCCCAGAGATTTAGGGCTACTAAGCTTAAGGCTCTAGAATTGGTCTTCTCAAAGTGTCTGAGCAAATTCATCCAAATGACTATCACCTCCTGCTGAGAAGTCTCTGTGACCTCAAAGAGCCAGCTTCTCCTGTAGAAGAGTAGCTGTGACCTTAGCCAGAACCATCCACAGAGCAAAACTCAACATTCCCTCAATAAGCCTTTATTTAATGACCTACTAGTAGTTGCGGGGATCATGGAAGAGTTTATATAGAATTTGGGGCTGGAGCTGTCTTGAAGGAAGTGACTCTATGAGGCAGAGATTAGAAAAGTCAAAGGCCAAAGCAAAGACACAGAGATGGAGTACCTTGTATGAGGGACAGAGAGAAATCAAGTCAAGAAGCATTTATTAAGAACCCACTATGTGCCAGGCATTGTGCTAAGTGCTGGGAGTACAAAGAAAGGCAAAAAATAGTCTTTGCTCTCCAGGTGTACACAATCTAATGGGAGATGTCCGGAAAAGATATACGTAGGAAAAATTGGAGATAATCTCAGAGGGAAGGCACTAAGATTAATGAGGATTGGGAAAGGCTTCTTACAGAAGACAAGTCTGAAGGAAGGGGAGTAGTGAATAATGAGGCTAGAAATGTAGCTCGGGTCCAGGTTGTAAAAGGTTTAAATGTCAGAGGAGTTTATATTTCATCCTAGAGGCAATGGGGAACCAGAGGATTTTATTGAGCAGAGGAGTGACATAGTCTGATCTACACTTAAGAAAAATCACTTTTCAATTGTGTGGAGGATGAACTAGAGTAAGGAGAGACTTAAGACAAGGAGCCCAGTAGGGGGAGGCCATTGAAACAGTCTAGACAAGAAGTGCTGACAGCTTGAAGTAAGTAGCAGCAAAAAGAAGAGTCATTGAGATATTGAGGAAGTAGAAATGACAAGATTTTGGGAAAAGATTAAATGTATGAGGTGAGGGAGAATAAGGAGTTAAAAATTATGTTGAGGTTATGAACCTGGGAGTCTTGAAGAATGATGGTGCCTTTAACAGAGAAATTCAGAAGAGAAATGGGTTTGTAGAGAAAGATACTGAGTTCTTTTTTGGACATGTTGAGTTTGAGATTTCTAGTCAATAAACATTCATTAAATGCTTACTATGTGCCAGGCATTGTGGTAAGGGTTAGTGATACAAATAAAGATAAAAGACTACTCTTGAAGAGTTCAGTCCTAATAAGAGAGACAACATGCAAAAGGTGAGGGAGAGCCAGTCAAAATGCCCAGAGCTGAGAGGTGAACTGTCTTGAGATGTGATCTCTGTGAAGCAATACCGGCTTCAACCTTTTACTATCACGGCTCTGGACTTTTTGTTTAATTCATATTGTCACTGACATCAGAATGCTTTTTGCCTCCTGACATTTCACAACCTTTAGTCTTCTCTCTCTACTTGTTCTCACACTCAAAAGTTGGGTTCTGAAAAAATGGTTACTACTTATTCAATTATCCCATAGGTAGGGAAATGGATAGGTATTAGAACACTATTTTCATAAGAATAGGAAACTCCCAAATGAGGAAAGCACCTCTACAAATACCTTCTCTATGACTTCTGGTCTTAGAAAGTTGCCTAAAGGGGCAGCTAGGTGGTGAAGTGAGTAGAGCACTGGCCCTGGAGTCAGGAGGACCTGAGTTCAAATCCGGCCTCAGACACTTGACACATGCACTAGCTGTGTGACCTTGGGCAAGTCACTTAACCCCAATTGCCCTGCCAAAAAAAAAAAAAAGGCAAAAAAAGAAAGTTGCCTAAAGCCCTGGAAGGTAAATGGTTTGCCTAGGGTTACAAGGTCAGGATGGGTTGGATAGGGGTCTTGAATTCAGGTCTTCCTGGCTCCATGGACAGCTCTGTACCTACCTTACATCACTAAACCATCACTGCCAAGTCCCCACCAGTGCAATTCCCATTGACAATGAAACTGGTCCACACTTTGTGACAAATGCATGTAGTTTCCATGGGAAGATTAGGCACAAAACTAGTACCACGATATTGTTTGTCTTTTGTTTTCAAAGAGGACCAGTGACATCATAGGTGATGTTTTGACTTGTGTATTAACTGCATTTAAGTGAGGCAGAGTTGCATGAAGTCATCAGTCTCACCTTCTCTTTCTGAATCATTGAAGTCCAGTGGCAAGAGAAAAGTCAAGGCAAGTGGAGATGGCCCACGATGCAGTGGATGACCTTGGCATCTTGGGATATAAAAAGAGACAAAAGATAGTCCCTACTCGCACAATCTAATGGACTGATCTTCACCAGAGCCCTGGGAAAGTACAGGTAGAGAGAGCATGGGATCTAGTGGTGAATAACCTGGGCTGGTACTTATGGAACCTTGGACAGGCCACCAAACCAATTTAGTCCTCAGTTTCCTGATCTGTGAAATGGCAGATTGGGCCACCGAGATCCGTCCCAAGCTATGACTATATAAACTTTACTGTGCAGATGAAGAAACTGAAAGGGATGGAAGAGTGATTCAGGCTCTATGGGATTCCTCGTATTTCAAGGATGGGGGGCGGTGTCCTCAGGTGCTCTTGGGGAAGAGAGAAGGGGATCAAGAGAGAAGAAAACAAAAGTCTGCGAAATGGAAGAATAAAAAAGCCTTGAGTGTCCTTGAGGGGATAAAAATTTGGTGTCTGTGCTTAGGAAATGCAATTAAAGCCATAGCATCACAGAATTTTAGAGACGAAGAGGAACCTAGGAGGTTAGGAACCTGTTCTAACACCCTAACTTTACAGATGGGGATCATAGATCTAGAGCCTGAGGTGACCTCAGCAATCAGTGCAATGATAGAAAGGCACACATGTAAGTAACACATATGGCCAAAGCGTATCACAACTCTGGAGAAGCAGGGTCTCTAAGTCCTTCCTTGATTGCTAAGGTTAGTGGTTTTTGAGTCTATGGCAGGTTCTCCTCTCTACTGCCAGGGATGATGCTTTTTGAAGGTGCCTCTGACCTCAAGCAAATGCTTCTCTCTATCCATTTCTGTCTGTATCTTGGCTCTCTTTCCCCACAACTATGCCTTGAACCCTCTCAAACTGACTTACCAACTGCTAGATGCTGTGTCTCTTTCTAGGTTGGTAGCACTGAGGTCCTGGAGCTGGCTCACATTGGCTTGGGAATATCAATAATGGAGATTAAATTTGAATGTGCATTGTGTATACATTTCTTGGTGAGCCAGTTTTTATATGTTTATCAGCACCTCTCCTGGCTAGTAGGTCTCCTACTAGGTGCCAAAGCTAATGGGGCAGGGGGTAGGAAGTGGGGAAGAGGAGGAGAAAAAATCTCTTCTTCTCCTGAAGAATTCTGGCTCTCTCTACTCCAACTGTATCCAGGGTGTAGTTAGACAAAGCTTATGGATGGTCCATTTGCTTGTTCATTCAAATGACCAGGCTCCCTCTAATTCCAAAAGAGAAAAGTTTATACATTTGCAAAGGGATCAACGGGTAGTAATACATTGTTACCACATTAATACCAATACCTCTTCTTCTATGACTGTATCAACTGAACTGTGGTGGGGATGGGGAAACAAATCTCCCCTCTTCCTCCATATAGGAGCTATTTAGGGAACGAAGTAATATAATACCTGATAAAAAGTAAAAAAAAATAAACAAATAAAAAATAAAAAAAAGTGAAACATTAGAATGGAAAAAAAATCTTTGTATCAAATTGCTCTGATAAGGGTTAGGTATCCATGATGTAGATAGATATAGATATAGATATGGATATAGAGATAGAGATATATAGATGCAGATGCAGATGTAGATATAGATATAGATAGATAGACACACGTATATACATATACATATATACATCCATATATGTGTGTTTTAAGTGTGTATGTGTATATAGGTATAGGTATGTGTGTGTGCATGTATACGCACATATGTAGATATCTAGATATCTAATTAATAGCCATTTCCCAACAGATAAGTAGTCAAAGGGTATGAATAGATAGTTCTCAAAAGGAGAATGGCAAAGCATTCACACCCACATAAAAGAATGCTTCAAGTCACTAATAGTAAGAGAAATGCACATCAAAACGACCCTGATTCTTTTCTTTCCCTCAACCCCACATCCAACAAGTTGCCTAGTCTTCCTGATTCCCCACTCATACCATCTCTCACATTCATCCTCTCTTCTCCACTCTCATAGCTACTAGCCTAGCTCAGGTCCCCATCACATCTCAGCTGGACCCTAACATTAACCAGCTTTCAAAGAACTGCCAAAATAATCTTCCTAGGGCACAGATCTACCCAGGCCATTCTGTAGCTCAAAAGGATAATAGCATTGTCTAATTCTCTCATTTTACAGCTGAGGGAATTGGGACACAGTTCTTTGTCAGGGTGACTGAGCTAGTAAAGTGGCTTGGTTAGGTAGTATATATTGTAGCAGAGATTTGAACTCAAGCTCCTGACTGCAAGCCCTGCTCAATATCCACTGTGCCACCTACCTACCTTAAGACTTCAAAGGATTGCTATTTCTCATGGGATAAAATACAAAATCTTTAGTCTGTCATTTAAGACCCTACAATAGCTAGTTCCAGTCTTCCTTTCCAGCCTTACTTCCCATTATTCACATTCATGAAGTTAATGTTCCAGACAATCTGAACTATCAACAATTATTCAAACTTGCCACTTCATCTCCTGTCTCCACATATTTATGCAAACGATCTTCCATGCCTAGAATTTACTCCCTTCTCACCTCCATCTACCAGAATCCTTCTCTTCCTTCAAGGCTCAGCCCAGGCGCCTCTCTTTTGGGAAGCGTTCACTGATTCCCATACTTCCATTCCCCACCAGTTAAAATTCACTGCCTCCCCCAAATTACCTTAAATCTGTGACTACTTTGTATCCCACTAGTAAAAAGTGATCTCCTTGAGAGTAGAAACCATCTTATTTTTTATCATAGTATCCAAAGCAGTTTGCATATGACAGGCACTTTAAAAAGCTTCCTGAAACAAAATCTATAAAATGAGGGGAATAGACCAAATGCTATCTTAAATTAGCTCTAAAATTTTATGTCTATGCCTCTAAAGTCTTTCTCCCATGCCTCGTGGTGATATGGAAGTGGCCCTACATTCTAGAAGGCTATGCTGAACTCTGGAAAGTCGTATCAGACAACCAACCAACCAATCAATCAGCACTTAAGTGTTTATTATGTGCCACGTTCTATGCTAAGTGCTAGTAATACAAAGACAAAAATAGACCAGTCCTTGCCCTCAGGGAGTTTATAGTCTATCAGAGGAAGCAATATGTACACATATAAGTACATGCACAATAAATAATTAGGAGGGAAGGTTGGGGAGAGGGCACTAGTGGCTTGGCACCAACATGGACATAGTTTACTGATTGGCTATGTGCAGGATTGTGCTAGTATATGTTTAACAACCAACTCTTCAAAACAAATATGCAAAATACACTTTCAAGTTTAATCTGCATTGATTACATTTTCTCCATCACTTTCTTAAGTCTAGAAATCAAGAAAACAATAAGTCAAGCCCTGATTTGCAGCATTTTCCAGATTTCAGAGGTATGAATGTTCACACTAAAAATCTAAAAATTGGTTCTCAAGAGCCTCACCGAGCATCTCCATCCAGCACACCCCTGATATATGTCTGTTGTCTGAGAACCAGCCTTGCTGCTAATTTTGAAGAGGCTCATTTCCAGGAGGCTGGTGGCAGGTGCTTTTTCCCCCCAAAGCAACTCACAAAGATTCTCTACAGAGTTATGGAGGTGTGATTTGTATTAATGGGGGTGGGGGTGGTACACACATACTCGTACCAGTGAAATTACAGAATCTGAAAGTCTCAATCTATGCTTGGGAAAGCATTTGGTACCACTGTAGGGCACCAAGAAAGACATGATAGGAACACAAGGGAGAAGGTAGGAATGGAGGAGCAGTCTGTAGGACCCTACAGGGCCGGACTAAGGAGTTTAGGAGAAGGGAGTCTTAGCAGAAGATGCCAGGGGCCAAGACTTAGTATTGAGAGTGAGGATGGCAAAATGGAAAGAATATTGCACTTGAAGTCAAAAATCCTAGATTTATATGCCATGTACTAGCTGGGTGACTTAGGTAAGATCCTTTACCTAACTTAACTCTAGTTTCCTCATCTGTAAAATGGGGTTGTAATGCTGGCACTATTTACTTGACAGAGCTATTGTTAAGGATCAAATGAAATAACAGAAAGCTCTCTGTAAACCTCATCATGCTTTTCCTATATATGCTACTATTTATTGATAAATATTATTGAGTGACAGGATCTGAATCAGGGGGTGTTTGTGTTCCATTAGGAGGAACACAAAGGTTAAAGGGAGCTTAGAGGAAATAGGTGTATCTTGGAACCACTTATATGCTGACATGGGAAGGACTGGGGATATTCAGAGACCTGGGAAAGAGGATGTCCTCAAATAGTAGACTGGGATTTACTGGTTGATCTCCAGAATGTCTGCTTCTACCAGAATCTTTTCTTTGTGGTTTGCCAGGATTCCCAACATGGAACAATGCAAAGCACCCAAGAATGAGCCCCGACTCGGACACATCGCTGTGAATGCTCTCCATCACATAGCCCCAAGGCTTTATCATTATCATTTATTCCACACCCAATGGACTTTACAGTCAGGACACACCCCTGCCTCTTTCCTTTCCTCTTACGACTTCATGGGAATAAAAAAAATCTACATTCATTTTTTTTAAAGTATGAGGAATCCTGGTAATACATATGAAAGGGGATAAAGGTATAGAATGTGGGGAGGAGGCTCTAAGTATATGAGGATGTGTGTGCTTTTGTGCATGCCTGTAAGTATGTGTCTCCATATGTCAAATGAGGATAACACTTTCACTATTCATATCATAGTGTTGTGTGAGGGTCAAATGAAATAATGTATGGAAAGCATTTCATAAACTTTAAAGATCTATAAAAATGTGAGCTGCCATGGTGATGATTATAATGATGATGATATACACTAGCTCGAATGAGGGCATTTCTGTGCATTCATATGTGATCACAAGGAATACATATGAGTGGACTCGAATGGCTGAATATACAGATTTGTATGTAGATATAAATGATAATAAAACTAGCTGATGTTTATATAGTACGTTGAGGTTTGCAAAGGGCTTCACATATATTAACACATCTGAATCTCACAACTCTGTGAAGGAGGTACTATCATGATCTGCATTTTGTGGATGAGTAAACGAAGACTGAAAGAAGATAAATGACCAGCCTAAGTTCACACATCTAGTAAGCGCATGATGGATAGATGGATAGATGATGACACAGGCATATATGTATGGACATGTGTGTTAATGGATTGCATGAATGCATGTCAAAGTGGGTGCATACATAGGTGCATACATTGGTAAATACATACATGTATATACACATATGCATGCATGTATATATACACAGAGAGAGAATGACAGTGACAGAGACAATATAGCACTATAGTCTTTCTGTCACTCTCCATCATGAGATCTGCTACATGATCATAGCTCTACAGCCATAGCGTAGAAGCTCTAGACAGGAAGCCATCCAGTCCAATCCTCTCATTTTACACTTGGGGAGACTGAGGCTAAGGGTAATTGACTTGGCCAAGATCACACCATTTGTAAGCATCAGAGGTAGTAGAGACCAGCTAGGTGGTGCAGTGAGTAGAGCACTGGCCCTGGAGTCAGGAAGACCTGAGTTCAAATCTGGCCTCAGATACTTGACACACTTATTAGCTGTGTGACCTTGGGCAAGTCACTTAACCCCAATTACCCTGCCTTCCCCCTTCCAAAAAAAAAAGAACAAAAAGAAAAGAAGTAGTAGATAGAGTGCTGGAATTAGACGCAGGAAGAGCTGGGCTGGATTGTGTCTCTGACACTGGCTACATGAGGATAGTCAGGTCACTTAATCTCTCTGAGCTTGACTTTTCTAATTCCATCTTTAGTCCCACCCTCACATGGTTGTCAGGAGGATCAAATGAGATAATGTGCATAAAAGCACTTTGTAAACCTTCAAGGATCATATAAATGTAGGTTACTACTCTCCAAACGGATGTGTATAGATGTGCCTATGTGTGGATAAGGGGGTATGTGGGGATGGGTATATTATGTATGTTCATATAATGCATATGCACACACATATCTATGTACAAGTATGTGGATGAGGGTATAAATGTGGATTGTGCACTGGGGTCTCAGCATGTGTTCTGCTCTGAGCTATGATGAAAGGGAGAGGTGAAGGGACAGAAGAGAACAAAAGAGAGATCCATGATACAAATGGGAGGCAGTAGATGCAGCAAAGAGAAGGGAAATGAATGGGCGGCCAAGAAAGAATTTTTCCTTCAATTATGGTCCTTTTGAGAGTGAGTTGGGACAAAGGAACAGGGAGAAGGTGCAGGGGAAGGGGGAGAGAAGAAAGAGATTGGAGTCAGAACAAAGTGAGGGAGAGAAAGGGAGAGTCAGAGACTCAGAGAGAGAAAGATAGGAAAAGAGAGAGACATAGACACTGTAGGTCTAGAAAGACAGGCAGTAGCATTTCTCGAGGACCTACTGAGAAGGAAGCTCTGTTCTGGTAGCAGCTCCAAAGAGAAAGAGACAGAGAAACAGGGAACCACAAAATGAAGCCCAAGAGAAGGGGTGAATATTTCTTATGGCTCATTTTGAGGACACAAGGAGAGCAGCAACAGGGGCCTTCAGGTCAAGAAGAAGGATGGCTCTGAGGCTTCCCCTTTGGCTTCGGAGACAGATTGAAGACTTAAGTCACAGGCCCTGGGAGGCTGAATTTTTCCTTTTTTTTTTAATTAAGCTCAGCATATTTACAGATTTGATTTATTTTTATTAGCCCCTTGCTGGTCAGCATAAAATAATTATAACCTCAAAATTACAATGAAAAACATAGTCATTTTAATGATAAAAGACTAAGAGCTTCAAACTATATACTTTTCTGTCAGCTCCTGTTCTGGCTAAGAAAGGGACTCTAATAGGAGAAAGAAGGAACAAAGGAAAGTAACAGCAGTAGTGTGTGTGTGTGTGTGTGTGTGTATGCGTGTGTGTGTGTGACAGAGAGGCAGAGAGAGACAGAGACAGAGTGGGAGGGGCAGATGGAGAGAGGAGGGAAGTGAGGCAGAGAGAGAAGAGGACGGAGAGTCATGACTGGATGAAGATAGCCATAGGGAAAAAAGAGAGAGAAACTGAGGAGGTCATAGGCAGAGGAAAGGACCTGTACACACCGAAATATTTATAGCATTTTTTTATGATAGGTTGAAAAAAAGGTGGCACAGTGGATAGAGTACTGGGCTTGGAATCAGGAAGACTCATCTTCCTGAGTTCAAATCTGGCCTTAGACACTTATTGCCTGTGTGACCCTGGGTGGTTGTGACAGGAGTAGCAGCAGCAGCTTTGGGAGCTCCCAGCCTAGGATTGGACAAATGGTCAGTAAAAAAAGATTGCAGGGAGCCCTGAGCTGGCACTGGGTACAGGACCGGATGCTAATTGACAATTCCATTGCCCATGGTCAGTTCCAGGGCAGAGAGGAGCAGAGGTTGTGGCTGCAAGGGAGTAGGAGCTCTCTCTGGGTAAAGACCAGAACACAGACTGGTAGATCAGTGACCACACTTCTCCCTAGATCACACCATCTTGGAGGCACTGAAAGCTTGAGACAGTGCCTCCTCACCCTCAGGTGAGTGGAGTACAATAACATAAAGTACGATGGTAGTCAGAGCATGGGAACACAACCTATGACTCCACAGAAGAATGTAAACCACCTTGAGTAGATAGAAACAGCAAGAGAAGCTCTAACTATCCCATGGGAAAACTTGCACATGACCCTGAGTCATTCCTGGTTCTGTTTCTATATAATATCTGACCTGGCTAAGGGTGGTACAGGGATCCCCCATTCTATCCTCCTGCTGCCAAGGACTAAGTCTGTTGTGAGTCAATTCTGCCAATTGACCCTAATAAAACCTATTAATAACCAAGCTAGTATGGTCCTCTCTTTCTTTGGTGTCTCAGTATTATCTTGGAGGGAATGCCACCCTACAATTGGCATAATCAGGGAAGAACAAATTCTGTCCTTGTATGTCAAGAGATAGTCTGGGAAAATGAGCAAACCATCAAAGAAAGAACCTGACTATAAAAAGTTACTATGATGATAGGAAAGATCAAGACACAAACTCAGAAGAAGACAACAAAGTGAAAATAGCTACAAGCAAAACCTCAAAGAAAAAGTAGACACAAGCCCAACAAGAATTTCTGGAAAAGGTAAGGAAAGAGATAATAGAAGAAAAATTGAAAAAAAAGAAATGGGAATGATGCAAGAAAATTATGAGAAGAGAATTAACATCTTAATTAAAGAGACGTAAAAAATTCTGAAGAAAATAACACCTCAAAAAACAAAATTAGCCAAATGGTAAAAGAAGCCCCAAAATTTACCCAAGCAAAGGACTCCTTAAAAAGAAGAATCGACCAAATAGAAAAAGAGCTACAAAAGTTCACTGAAGAAACTAATTCCTTAAAAATTAGAATTGGACAAATGGAAGCTAATGATGACATGAAATATCAAGAAACAATAAAAACAAAGTCAAAAGAATGAAAAAAATAGAAGACATTGTGAAATATCTCATTGGAAAAACAACTGTCCTGGACAATAGATCAAGGAGAGATAATTTAAAGAATTACTAGACTACCTGAAAGCCATGATCCAAAAAGGAGCCTAGACATCATATTTCAAAAAATTATAAAGGAAATTGTGCCAATATCTTAGATTCAGATGGTAAAATTGAAATTGAAAGAATCCACAAATCATCTCCTGAAAGAGATCCCAAAATGAAAACTCCAGGACTATTATAGCCAAATTCCAGACCTCCTAGGTTAAAGAGAAACAGCTAGAAAGAAACCATTCAAATATTGTGGAGCCACAGTCAGAATCACAAAAGATTTAGCAGCTTCCATGTTAAAGGAGTGGAGAACTAGGAATATGATATTCTGGAAGGCAAAGGATCTAGTATTACAATCAAGAATAACCTAACCAGCAAAACTGAGTATAATCCTTCAGGGGCAAATACAGAAATTTAATGAAACAGAGAACTTTCAAGCATTCCTGATTGAAAGACCAGAACTGAATAGAAAATCTGACATTCAAGCGTAAGATTCAAGAGAAGCATAAAAAGGTAAACATGAAAGAAAAATCATAAGGAACTTAATAAGTTTGAACTATTTACATTTCTATATGGGGAGATGATATATTTAATTCCTAAGAACTTAATCATTAAAGGAAGAAGGGATGGGGGAAATTATTTCACATTTTAAAAAGTACACAAAGGAATAGCTTTTACAAGGGAGGAAGAGATAGGGAGGGTGGGATAGTGTGCCACACTTGGACCTCACTCACAATTGGAATTGGTTCAAAGAGGGAAGAATACTCTCTCTCTCTCTCTCTCACCTTCTTCTCCCTCTCTCTCTCTCTGCTGGGCATAGAAATCTATCATACTCAACAGGGAAGTAAGAGGGGGAGGGCTGATCAAGGGAGATAGTAGTCAAAAGCAAAATAGACTTTTAAGGAGGGCCAGGGTAAAAAGAGAGAGGGAAAAACAGAAGAAAATAGGATAAAGGAGAATATACAGTTATGTGGATGTGAATATGTGAATGTGAATGAGATGAGCTCATTCATAAAACCAAAGCCAATAGCAGAATGGAATAGAAAACAGAATCTAACCATATGTTGTTTATAATAAATACACTTGAAACAGAGACACGTAAAGAGTTAAACTAAGGGACTAGAACAGAATCTATTATGCTTCAGTTGAGGTAAAAAAAAAGGCAGGGGTAGCAATCATCTGTATCGCCAATGCAATGTTCACATTGCTGATGGCGACTATGAATATGCTGGTATAGTTCTGAATCACAAAATATAACAGACTCTCTCTGTGGAAGACAGAACCAAAACATTTATTCAAACACCAGATAGCCAAATCCATCAAAGCAACAAAGAAGTTTATACACGTTTTCATTGCAGGGAACACTGCTATTCCCAAGCCTTCCCCCTGCTGGGGCCTTCCCACAAACAAAAACTCACAGCTAGCTGTTTCCTCTCTCTCTCTCAGCTCTAACTGCTCTGACCAACTTGCTGCAGTCTGCCCCATCCTTCCTGCTCTGCCCATTCAGCAAGCTCCTCCCACCACAGGCTTCTTGTGACTTAGGCTTCCATGTAACTTAAGCAGGTCACATGGACCTGTTAATGGAAGGGAAGATTTTCAAATTAAGTAAAAATACATTAACAATACATATCTCAGACAAAGCAAAAACAAAAATAGATCTAATCAAAAGAGGTAATCAAGGAAGCAACATCTTGGTAAGAGGCACCATAGATGAGGAAGTAATATCAATACTAAATATACATGCACCAAAAAGATGAGCATCCAGATTCTTAAAGGTGAAGCTCAATGAGGGATGGGAGGAAATGGACAGTAAAACATTTCTACTGGGGGACCTCAACTTACTCCTCTCAGAACTAGATAAATTTAACCATAAAATAAATAAGTAAGAAGGACATGAATAGAATCTTAGAAAAGTTAGATATGATAGACCTCAGGAGAAAACTGAATGGGAATAGAAAGAAGTGTACCTTTTTATCAGCTATATGTGGCATCTTCACAAAAAACCTGACCATGTATTAGGGCATAAAAACCTCACAAACCAATGCAGAAAAGCAGAAATATTAAATGTACCCTTTTCAGACCAAAGTGCAAAAAAATAAACTATATCAAATAAAGAGTCTTGGAAGCATAGATTAAACATGAT
Source organism: Trichosurus vulpecula (assembly GCF_011100635.1). Taxonomy (NCBI): domain Eukaryota; kingdom Metazoa; phylum Chordata; class Mammalia; order Diprotodontia; family Phalangeridae; genus Trichosurus; species Trichosurus vulpecula. The sequence continues at coordinate 159,112,454 of NC_050576.1, read as the reverse complement.
TAATAGAAGCCTTTCCAATAAGATCAGGGGTGAAGCAAAGATGTCCATTATCACTACTATTATTCAATATTATATTAGAAATGCTAGCCTTAGATATAAGACAAGAAAAAGAAATTGAAGGAATATGAATAGGTAATGGGGAAACAAAACTATCACTCTTTGCAGATGATATGATGGTATAGTTCTAGAACCCTAGAAAATCAACTAAAAAAGAATTTAAATAATTAACAACTATAGCAAAGTTTCAGACTTTAAAATAAACACATATAAATCACCAGCATTTCTATTTGTTACTAAAAACAAATGCAGCAGAAACAGATCAAAAGAGAAATTCCAGTTACAATAACTACAGACAATATAAAATACTTGGGAATCTACCTGCAAAGACAAATCCAGAAAATATATGAACACAATTACAGAACACTTTTAACACAAATAAAGACAGATCTAAATAACAGAAATATTCATTGTTCATGAGTAGGTGGAATCAATATAATAAAAATTACAATTCTACCTAAATTCTGCCTTTACTTATTCTGTGCCATACCAATCAAATTAACATAGAATTACTTTATAGAGCTAGAAAAAAATAACAAAATTCATCTGAAAAAAAAAAGGTCAGGAATGTCAACAGGATCAATGAAAAAATGTGAAGGAAGAAGTCCAGCAGTATTAGATTTCAAACTATTTTATAAAGTGGTAATCATGAAAACAATTTGGTACTGGCTACAAAGTAGATTGGTGGGTCAATGGACTAGTTTAGCTGCATAGTACACAGTAGTAAATGACCATAGCAATCTAGGGCTTGATAAACTCAAAGATTCAAGCTTTTGGGGCAAGAACTTACTATTTGACAAAAATTGTTGGGAAAACTGAAAAGCAGTTTGGCAGAAACTAGGCATAGACCAACATCTCACACTATATACCAAGGCAATATCAAAATGGGTACATGATTTAGACATAAAGAATAATATCATAAGTAAATTAGGGGAGCATGGAAAAATGTATCAGTCAGATCTATGGACAAGGGAAGAGTTTATGACAAAGCAAGAGATAGAAAGGATCACAGGAAGTAAAATGGATGATTTTAATTACATGGAATTAAAAAGGTTTTGCACAAACAAACCAATGAAGCCAAAATTAGAAGAAAAACAAGAAAGAGAGGGGAAATTCTTCAGCAAGTTCCTCTGATAAAGGCCTCCTTCCCCAAATACATAGGTAATGGAGCCAAATTTATAAAAGTAAGAGCCATTCCCCAAGTGATGAATGATTAAAAGATATGAACAGGAAGTTTTCAGAAGAAGAAATCAAAGCTATCTATAGACATATGAAAAAATGTTCTAAATCACTATTTATTAGTGATTAAAACATTAAAACAATTCTGAGGTACCACCTCATGCCCATCAAATTGGCTAAAATGATAGAAAAAGGAAAATGATAAATATTGGAGGGGATATGGAAAAGTAGGAACACTAATATGCTGTTGGTAGAGTCATGAACCATCACACCCATTCTGGAGAACAATTTGGAACCATTCCCAAAGGTCTAGAAAATTGTGTCTATCCTTTGACCCAGCAATACCACTACTACATCTGTATCCCCAATAGATCTAAGAAAAAGGAAAAGAACATGTGTGTACAAAAATATTTATAGCAGCTCTTTTTCTGGTGACAAAGAATAAGAAATTGAGAGGATGCCCATCAGTTAGGGAATGGCTGAAGAAGTCATGGTATATATCAGTGATGGGGTATTATTATGTTATAAGAAATGATAAGCAGGATGGTTTCAGAAAAACCTGGGAAGAGACTCATATGAACTGATACAAAGTAAAGTGAGCAGAACCAGGAGAATAATCTACACAGTAACAGTAATACTGTAATCAGTGGTAGAAGACTTGGCTACTCTGATCAATACAATGATCCACTACAGTTCTAAAAAACTCATGATGAAAAATGCTATTCACCTCCAGAGAGATAAAATGAACTCTGAGTACAGATTGAAGCATTTTTTTCCTTTTTAAATTTTTCTTGCTTATCTTCCCCTGGAACATAACTAATAGAGAAATGTGCTTTGCATAACTATATATATATATATATATATATATATACACACACACATATAAGATATATGACTATATATATAATATATATACACACATGCATATGTGTATGCATGTATGTATGTATGTGTATATGTACATGTGTACATGTATATGTATATATAATAGGAATCATTTCTTGCTTTCTTAATGGGAGGGGGCTGGAAGGTGGAAGAGAATTTGGAACTCAAAATTTAAAGAAAATGAATGCTAAAAATAAATAAATAAGCAATTAAAAACAAACAAACAAAAAACAAATGTAATACTCATCACCCCAGGCCTAGAAACATTCATTTCAGGATACAACTGTTGTGGAAAGTGACAACTGAGTTGAGAAGAAAACTATGTATTCTGAGAGATGGAAGTGAGGAAAGAGAGCATTTCAAGCATGGAGGACAGCCTGGGCAAAAGAACAGGGGCAAAAATGCTGTGTATAAGGAACAGGAGAGGCAGTCTGGCTGGGCCAAAGTGCACAATGGAGGGAAAAAGTGCTCAATAAAAGTGGAAAGGTAGGTTGAGGTCAGATTGTGGAGAACTTTAAATGCCAAATAGACTTTATTTCTAATTCCAGATGTAATACGGAGCTACTGCAATTTTGGGAGGTAGAGGAGCAAAATGGCCAGATCTGTGCTTTAAGAAAATAAGTTTGGCATGTGTATGAAGGATGGATTGGAGAAGGTAGAGATTTGAGGTGGGGAAAACCAGTTATCGGGATATTACATGGTTTAGTTGAAAGATGAGAAGGGTGGCAGCTATATGAGGGAAAAGAGGTGATGGATTCAAGAGTCTGCAGAGCTAGAATTGACAAGACTTGGCAACTGATTGGATGGGAGAGAATGAGGAGTTGAAGATGAAACTAAGTTTTTAAGCCTGGGAAAGTGGGAGGATGATGGTGCCCTCAACATAAACAGAGAAGCTTACAAGAAGGGTGGGTTTTGGGGAGAGTGGAGAAATGATGAGTTTGGTTTCAGGCACACCAAGTTTAAGATAGCTATATGCCACTCAGGTCAAAATGTCCAGTACACAATTAGGGATGTAGTATTGGAGCTTGGGAGAAAAAGTAAGGCTGAAAATATTGATCTGGGAATCCTTCCATGGAGGTGATCACTAAACTCATTGGAGCTGATGAGTTCACTACAAGAAATCTCTGTGTCTCTGTCTCTGACTCTCTTTCCCTTGCTTTTTCTCCCTCCCTCGTCTCTCTTTTCTCAATTGACCACACACAGGAGTGTAGAGCAGCAATTAAAAGTAAGGAACCAATCCATGAAGAGCGTTTACTTCATCAACAGGTCAAGGGGGTAGGGACAGAGAGAGGAAATAAGCATTTATGTAGTGGCTACTATGTGCCAGGTTCTGTTCTAAACACCCAACAATTATCTCCTTTGATCCTCTCAACAACCCTGTCAGGTGGGTGCTACTATTATCCCCATTTTACAGTTGAAGAAACTGACGCAAACAGAGGTTAAGTGACTTGCCCAGATTCACTGAGTGTCTGAGGTTGGATTTGAATTCAAGTCTTCCTGAATCTAGGCCCAGTGCATTCTCCACCTATCTGCCCCTAAAGGACAACTGAGGGGCAGAGAAGTGGGGGGAAAGTGGGCTATGAGAAGCCTATGTTTAAACAGCAAAAAGACTGGGTAAAACCATTTCTCTTTACCAGGATGGTGAAGGACTTTGAGTCCATGATATATGAGGATCAGGAAAAGGAAAAGGGAATATTTAACCCAGAGAAGAGAAGAATTATGTAGAACATGATAGCTATTTTCAAGTATTTGAAGGGCTGTCATGTGGAAGAGGGAACACATGGGAACTGTGTGTGGAAGCCTCAAAGAGGGAAATTGAAGTTTGTCAGGAAAAAACTATCCTAACAATTAGAGCTGTCCAGCAGGGGAATGTACCCGTTCTGGGAGGTCTTGGAGCAGATTCTGGACAGCCAGTTTCTGGGGATGTTGAGGAAGGAATGAAGTATTGGGCATAAGTTGAAAGAAATTGTTTAATAAGTCCCTTCCAGCTCTCAAATTCTGTGATTCCTCCTGGGTCACCCTAGGAAAGTTTTCTGTAGAAGGTAAGGTTCCCAGGAAATGTTTTTGGTGACAGCTCAGTGGGCTGAAGGAAGAGAAAGATATTCCCTATGTGGAAGCCATTATGGAGAGGTAGGGTATAAAGCCTCCCATATAGCATTAATCAATCCATCAATTAATCAAGCAATAAGCGTTTATTAAGTACCTCTACAAGGTGCTGGGGGTAAAAAGACAAAATTTTAAAAAATCCTTGCTTTCAAGGAGCTTCTGTTCTAATATGGAAAGATAGCTAAGATTTGAGGAGTGATGAGAATAGTCTAACTTCCCTTCTCCACCAAAGATATTGCCCTTGTGTATCAGGAGTGCCGAGTTTATAATCTCAAAGAGGATCATAAACATGTCTGAAAGGTTCGGAATCGCCGGATATAAGAAACTCTCAAAGTAGAAGGCAGAAGAATCAAAACATTTATTTAGGCTCCACAGTAACCAACCCATGAACCAGAAGCCCCATTTTGATATGTTGATCATAATCTTCCAGGCCCAATAAGTACGCCTTGAAAGAGTAACCAGGAGGCTACAGAGAAACATGATTGCGTAAAGCAAAATCATGTTTCCCCCTTTATGGTAATAAGATTACCCACTGGACTGAAGTCTTTGTTCAGCTTCCTCCCGTAGATCAGCTCTGCTACTGGCAGCTCCTGCCTCAGCTGTGTCTGTGTCTGTAACTGAAGCTGCAACTGTAACTGACGATGTAACTGTCGCTGTAACTGACGATGTAACTGTCGCTGGCTCAAACCGGAAAAGGAAAGAGAGCTCTTCAAGCTGTCCTCTCCCCTCTTATAGGGTTTTTGACATCATCAAGCTCCGCCCGAATGACCAGGGCCGATTGGTTCCTGAGTTGGCCCCTCCCCCTAGCATAGACATTAACACCTCCCCTCAGCCAGCCCCATGACTCATCACACAGGAAGTTCTGGTCCTGCCCCGGAAGAGCAAGCCCCAGCGTCCAGGGAAGCCCAATGAGGCAAGCTGAGTCATTCAAAGAAAACAAAGGCCATTCTGGCTACACTCCACCCCTTGTTATAGGATACATAATCTAATCAGCCATGTATCCTAGAACATACATTGTGATCCAATTACAAAGGAAACTAAAACATATCATTCATTATAAAGCAAAACATATCATTCAGTGACATTCCCAAACATTGGTTAACGATTCAAATGCGATCCACCCCTAGGTCCCAGCAAGATAATCTCTTCAATTAATCATCCCCAAAATAATTATTAATAATTCAAATGTCCACCCCTAAATCCTTGTATCCATTACATAGGATCAATAATATCATAACAATAAAACAACACAGCAAGGATAACACAAAATAAGTAAACAGAACACTATCATCATTTCCACCCCCCTTGAACGATTGGGGCTCAAAATCTTGGGGTGAGGGGTGAAGGTCTCATTTTCCATAGCTTCTTCATGCTGAAATTGGATGTAGAGATGGCCCTGCCCCCAAAAAGTCCCATTCCAGAGGTCATTTCTTTAACGAGCTGGCAGGAATTCCAAGAATGCTACATGCTTAGGCAGTCACCGGAAAGTGCAGGGTGCTTAAGCCTGAAGGAAACAAAACTAGCAACAAGGTTAGCCAAAACAAAGGACAAAAAGAATAGACAAGTATGGACTATAATTCTTCAAATAAAATCATCTCAAGTTTGGTTGAGATTTCAGTTATGCAAAGATCCAACATCAGAGCCAAACTCAGGTGGGAAATGTTTCTTTTCAAAAGGAACATAATGAGGAAGCCAAGAGGATCCCACCCTAGATAGAGACTAAGATTGTCCTCCCAGCCTTTCCCCAGATGTACAAGTTTTCATCCGTTAATCACACAAGGTCACCTTCAGTCTGAGTGGCTTGTAGGCTTGCAGGAGCAGTTCTTATTTCCCTATTTCTCGTGTTATCAAGTCCTTTATCTCTGTACATTCTATATAATTCATTGGTTGGAATTCCATCTATCATTTCAAAACCTACCCCTGCTCTCAATAAAGCAGTAAACATTTCTTTCCTTGTTACTCTCCTTTGGCGCCAAGTTTGCTGGTTATTCACCCTTCTCTCTCGAGGAGATCTATCCCCTCCCCAGTCACCTAAGTCATGTAACTGTAAAATCTTATTTATCACTGTTGTAAGACGGCTCCCTACTTCTCCAAGTAATAAATTCAAAATTAGTTGTTTATAAGCAGGGGGAGCTGTCTTAATTATTAAATTCCTATGAGGCAGTTCCATTGAATCATTGTAATATTTGTCTGCAGTTCCTGTCATAATGGCAGTCTTCATTACCTCCTCCTTTAGTCTCATGATACAATCTCTAAGTGAATACCAGGGTCTGTGCTCAGTGGGCCACATAGAATCAGTAGCATATCTCTTATTGCATCCCACAGCGGCTAATGCCAACAGAGTAGTCCTGCTATCACCATCTCCTTGCTGATGATGTTCCCTAAAAGCTTGTTGAACTAGAGGATCATGGCTGATACCTATGAATCTCATGCAGTCTGTCCCATCTACTGATATTCCACCGGCCCCTTGATCACTGAGTCTTACCATCCAAGATATCAATGGTTCTCCTATTCTTTGGCTGAATCTACTCAAAATATCTGTGACCTCTTGCGGTGAGAAATCTTCCTGAATTTCCCTTGTAACTGAATCTTCACCTCGGGTTTCTGTCTTCCTCCTTTGTATGGGTCGAGCCCTTGTCTGATCATTTAACCATCTCCTATTCTCTGTGTGAGGCACATCCTGAACCCCAGTAGTGTTTTGTGCCTCAGCCCCTAACATTGTCTCATTCTCTCCCCACTCACTTCCTCTGCCACCATGGCTAGGACGAAGCAGGCAGTCAGGCTCTTTCTGGGCTGGGTTGAAATGCACTCTGGGCTTTTTTGGTCTCCTGTTGCTCTTAGCCACATTAATAGAAAAGTTCTCATTTGAGTCAGTTTGGTCTCCTGCTATCTGAGATTCCTCTTCTTCCTGTGGGGTAGGAGTGCCCCCATGTCTTTCACTTAATCTCAATCTTTCGTATACTAGCCGGTAGGCTGATAACACTATCCAGCTTTGCCTAGATAGTGATGCCCCTGACTGAATCCCAACTTCTCGTAAACACTTTTCCAAATCCCTAGGATCTCCTCTCCGTAGCCTTGGTTCCCAGTTTTCACAGGGTCCAGCTTTTTTAGCCAATTCTTTTGCTAGGGAGGAATAAAATGGATCCTCCCATCCTGGGATATTCATCTCTTCCTCTGAAATTGTTCTGCTTCTAAATAGAGATCTTATACCTAGCGATCCTGTTCGTGACGCCAAATGTATCAGGAGTGCCGAGTTTATAATCTCAAAGAGGATCATAAACATGTCTGAAAGGTTCGGAATCGCCGGATATAAGAAACTCTCAAAGTAGAAGGCAGAAGAATCAAAACATTTATTTAGGCTCCACAGTAACCAACCCATGAACCAGAAGCCCCATTTTGATATGATGATCATAATCTTCCAGGCCCAATAAGTACGCCTTGAAAGAGTAACCAGGAGGCTACAGAGAAACATGATTGCGTAAAGCAAAATCATGTTTCCCCCTTTATGGTAATAAGATTACCCACTGGACTGAAGTCTTTGTTCAGCTTCCTCCCGTAGATCAGCTCTGCTACTGGCAGCTCCTGCCTCAGCTGTGTCTGTGTCTGTAACTGAAGCTGCAACTGTAACTGACGATGTAACTGTCGCTGTAACTGACGATGTAACTGTCGCTGGCTCAAACCGGAAAAGGAAAGAGAGCTCTTCAAGCTGTCCTCTCCCCTCTTATAGGGTTTTTGACATCATCAAGCTCCGCCCGAATGACCAGGGCCGATTGGTTCCTGAGTTGGCCCCTCCCCCTAGCATAGACATTAACACCTCCCCTCAGCCAGCCCCATGACTCATCACACAGGAAGTTCTGGTCCTGCCCCGGAAGAGCAAGCCCCAGCGTCCAGGGAAGCCCAATGAGGCAAGCTGAGTCATTCAAAGAAAACAAAGGCCATTCTGGCTACACCTTGGAATCCCATAATACCCGAAATTCAACCATTAGAGTGAGAAGGGAAGTTGAGAACATGAGTAGTTTCCAAGCCCCCAAGGAAAGGAGAAGTAGCAGGGAAATGGCGGCAAGAGCTGGTAGGGAACACTTGGATGATGAGTTTGGAATTAGAAGAATACAGAATTCTCAGTTCAAATCCTAATTATATGACCTATTTGACTTTATGCCATTCAGTTCTCTGTTTCTGGCCTCAATTTCTCCCCCCCTAAAATGATAAAATGAAGGAATTAGATAAGGTGATCTTCAAGATATCCTCCAAACTTACACTTTATTATAGCACATACTCTGGAGCTACTCTCCTACCTCCTGGGTGGGGGTTATGTTTTTCTCCCCAGAGGGCTAGTGCTACTTCTCTAAAATTCTAATGAGCTAGAGGAGGAACTACAGCTAGTGTTATAGCTCATGAGCCCCCACTGGTGTGCTTCCCAACTCATGATTATCAGTTGACATCAATTGGACAACAGACTTAATTAGCTTTTGGAAAAAGATATTTATTAAGGTAGTATAATAAGAACAGTTAGTAGAGAACGCATGCAAAGGTATCATTTAATTCCTGGAAGTTCTTTTCTTCCTTTTCTCTTTTATGAAGTTTCCTTTAGTTATGATGTAGCTTTCTATTGACTATTTGTAGGGTTGTGAAGTTGTTTTTTAGTTTGTCTTTAGCTCACAAGGCAGACACTATTGCCTAAGAAGTTGCTAAGACACTGATGAGAAGTCCAAATCCTGTGACCCTCTGAAGTTCACAAAGTCATCCTCTGGTCAAAGGAACGTCAAGGAGACTAAGGTTCCACTCCTTTTCCTGCCTCCTCTCCACCCCCTAACCCCCCCCCCCCCCGCCCCCCACCTCAAGCAATTCCCTCTCAGCCCCCTGGCTGAAACTGTTTTCTCCTTTAAATTGCCCCACTCAATGTATTCTGAATTGGATTGCTATTTTATAGAAGACCCACAGGGTATACATTAGTTTAATGACTTTAATTGATTCAATAGAGATGTTCTCACCTTATAAAGGCATCGGGGCTACAGTATTTTGTTAGATTCTTTAAGTGGGATGGATGATTGATTCATTGACTCAATTGACCCCCACCTTTACACTATGAATGTTTGACTTTGGGGGAATAACCAAAAGGGAAGCTAGGCCCTGGCCTAGGCCAGGGTCATACAAGTACTATGTGTCAGTGGCAAAATAGTTGCTAATTCCCATTCCAGTGGCCTCTGGAATCCAAGTAGCTATTGTCCCATGGCAGTACTTAGGACCATTTGGTACCTTGCAATACTCCTAATTGGTCTTTGTGCCTTAAGTCTCTCTTCTCTCTAATCCAATCTCCACACAGATGCCAAAGTGATATTCCTAAAGCACAGACCTAATGACAGTGTTTCCCTATTAGCTCTAAGATCAAATATAAATTCCTCTGTTTCATATTTAAAGACCTTCACATCCCAGCTCCCAACCTATCTTTCCAGCCTTATCAAACATAATTCCCTCTAACACATTCTACTATCCAGATAATCTGACCTTCTTGCTATTCCTTATATGAGATAGTTCATTTCCCATCTCTGTCCTTTGGAGATTTTCATCTTTTCTTGGAATACACTTCTTCCTTATTTCTACTTCTTAGAATTCCTAGATCCTTTCAAAGCTCAGTTTCAATACCTTCTCCTACCTGAAATCTTTCCAGATTCTCCTAGATGTAACTACCTCCTTGGTGGTATTTGTTTTTGTATTCCCAGCCCCTAGCAGAGTTCCTGCAAAAAGCAGACAATTAATAAGCGATTATTTGATTGCTTAATTGATATTGCCCCACTTAATCTTGAAACAACTGCGTAAATCTAAGAGGCCCTACCCTTTAATCCCAAGAGATGTTCTTAAGGCAGAGGATGAAAGAGGAGTTTGGACTGCCCACACCATTCCAATGGGACTACATTTCCAAGATCTGTCTTTCACATCCTTTGAGAGAGTTTTCTCTTCTTGCAATAGGGATATCTTTTCCAGATGAGAGATCTCACTACCCTCTTAGGATTGGATCTAGAGGGAGGGTATGGCTAGGGGATGAAGAAAAGGGGAGGAGAGGAGGAAAGGTTTAATGGTGTCTCCTTCAAGAAGAATAGAGATACTGATTGACCATTCAAATATGAAATAAGAGAAAGGTGATTACAATTTGCTAGGGGTGAGGAAGCTATCCCAGAGCTCCTTAAAGAAATTTCTTTAGAAAGAGCCAAGTTTAAGGGCTTTCTTTCAGGAGGCTGTACAAATTTCCAGGATGCTACTGATCAGATCTAGGGCAAGCCTTCTGGAGTTTGAGAATGCCCCACGTGATATCAGTAAGAATAGCAGCAGGGACCTGCAGAAGTTTACCATGAGAAAAAAAAGGAAGTCCTTCCCTCCCCCAGGCCACTAGGAGAATGCCCAGTTGCCCTCTTCAGTTGCTCTGGCCTAGTTTAATTGATTAATTCAACCCAAATTTATTAAGTGCATACTATGTGTGAGGTAGGTGACCTAGTGGATAGAGCCCTCCACCTGGAGTCAGGAAGATTCATCTTCCGGAGTTAAAATCTGGCCTCAGACACTGACTAGCTGTGTGACCCTGGGCTGTTCAGTTCCTCATCTATAAAATGAGCTGAAGAAGGAAATAATGAACCACTCCAGTACCCCTGCCAAGAAAACCTTATAAATAGGGCGAGGAAGAGTCAGATACTAAGGAATTGATTCAACCACAAAGAAATGTGTGAAGAGCAGTGCTAAGCATTGGGAATAAAAACATGAAAAACAAAAACCACCCTTGTCTTCAAAGGGCTTACAATCTACCAGGATGAATATGATATGCCCAAAGTACAAGACAGAATGTGAGAATGGCCAAGAAGGGACTCAGACAAAGCATTCTAGGATGTTTTGAGCACTTTTAGCTGGCGGTGGGGGGGTGGGGAATCTAGATGTGCTTCATGGAGGAGATAGCTCTAAACTGAGTCAGAAAAGAATAGAAAGGTTTCAGCTAGCAAAGATAAGGAAGGAGCTTGTTCTAGGTATGATGTATATGGCATTTAAACACTCACCTCCACATCTTCACACAGATAGTCTCACATGTGTAGAATGCATTCCCTTGCCTTTTATACCTCTTAGTATTTCTAGCTTCCTCAGGAAGACCTGAATTCAAATCCTGTATCACATACCTAGTAACAGTGTGACCTTAGGCAAGTCACTGCCTCGGCATTCTCATCTATAAAATGGGAATAGCAACTGTACCCACCTCCCAGGTTTTTGTGTGGATCAAATTAGATGATATTTATAAATCTCTTTGCAAACTTAAAAGTGCTATACAGTATAAATTTTAGTTATTATTCAAGTAGGTCTTTATTCACTCCCTCCAGTTAGTGTTCTCTCCTTTCTGAAATTACTTTGCATTTTCTTATCTTTATACACATGGTCAACCCCATCACTTAACACCTTTAGGGGCTACTGCCAGGCTGAGAAATGTATGTGTAGCCAGGTGTGCAGCTGGGGCTGGAGGTGGTTAGCGTCCCAGGCAAATCTGCTGTTTCCTCTTAGTGAGCCCCCACCTTAGGAATGTGGACACTCTCTCCGGTGGCCCCTGGGATGTGGCTTTCCCTAGGCTCCACTTCCCTTTTTTTCTTCAGCTTTTGAAGAGAACAATGAGGGGAGTGAACTTGCCTGAGGCTCCTGCTTCTTACTCACCTAATCTCCTTACTAGCCAACTGAGGTGATAAACTTACTTTTAGCCTAAGGGTAGAAAAACACCACTCCAGCTTCAGGAATTTTATAAAAAATGAATAAATCAAAACCATAAGAATCTTTTTCTTTTGGCTCAAGCCCCTGGCCAGGAGAAAGCCTGGAACTTTGGCCCAAGGTTCAAACTTTTTGTATTTTCTGTGTATAATAAAATGTTCACTGTTCCCTTTCTCTCTTGTAACCCTCCCCACAACCTTCCCACACTCCCACCCCCGTTAGCAAATAAGAACATCTACAAATCAAAAGATAGAATTTTATCTAGCCAGCAAATTCAAACTAAAACAGAAATTATTAAGGTAACCTTAGAGGACACAGATGAATTTTGGAGTCAGCTTTTGTCTTGGGGAGGGGGAAGAATTAAAGTGTACTCAGCAAGCTTTATTCAGTTTCTTCCAACCACGCCTCTCATTAGAGTCACAGCAGGTGGAGTCAGTAGCCAATAGAACCTAGGCTACTCAATGCATAGCAGGATCTCTCTTTTCCTCTTTCCCTCATGCTCTCTTTTTCTCTTCCCCTCCTTTCCATCCCCTTCCAACTCCTCCCCTCTCTCTCTTACCCCCTTACACTTCCCAGAAATTCACATAGCTACTCTGTGAAAACTCTCTTCCTACAGAGGGTCACCACCTCCCCCCCACCCCGCCCCCAACTTGCTTTTATTTTATCCTAGAGGTGATAGGAAAATACTGCAGATTTTTGAGTGGGGGATGTGATGATCAGTTCAGTGCATTAGGAAAATTATTTTGGAAGCTTTATGGATGGTGAGTGGGAGAAGTACAGATTAAAGATTGGAATATATCAGAAAAGCCCAGGCAGCTCCCAAGGACTTAATCCTGAGGAGGCTTTATTCAACCACTGGTCCCCTATGTTTCCTCTCTGTCTCACACTGGCATTCTCTGTGGGTGTCCAAAGCTATGATTCAAGGACCGTGGACCACAGAGCGTCTTGAGGATCATTTGTCCATACCAAGGTTCATCCTATTAAGGCGGACATTCAGCACACATATTTTGTAGTGCTGAGACAATATGGGATTTCCAAATATCTGCATATTGTGGGAGGGTTTTGTAATTACGGTAATGGCATGTAAGGTTTTTTTTTTTTTTTGGCGGGGGGAGGAGGGGGTTCACATACCACAAAGAGGTATCCAAGCAGGAATAGTGACTCATAATTCTGAAGAAGGAAAGCGATAAGAGGGACAGCGATAAGAGCGATGATCTTGGACTCAAGACCCAGGTGACTCCTGGCTCTAACACTTAGCTGTGAGATCCTTGACAAATCATTTAACACTATTATGTCTCAGTCTATTTATTCATCTATAAAATGGAATTAGTGATGTTTGCATTTCCAAAGTTATTGTGGCAAAAATTCCTTGCAAAATTAGAGTAGTATATAAATGTGAGCACAGTACGTGGCACGTAGTGGGTGCTTAATAAGTGCTTGTGGAATTGACTTGACTTTCCTATTATCAGTTCACCATCACCTATTTATAATCTCCTTTCAGTAGAATTTGTTGCCCTTACAATAATGGGGAAAATAACTGTCCTGGCAAGCAGGGGGTATTTTCTGCTGCTTCAGGGAGGAAGTAGATGCAATGAACCATCTTCCACCTTGAAACTGTAGGTTTCAGATAACAGCCCAGACAGAATTCAGACCTTAGTTTTGAGTAGATGCTGCCCTCAGGTGGCAAGAGAGAAATATGCACCCAGATGTACATAATGGGCTTTTTTTGTCGGGTTTTTTTTTTTTTTTTTTGGATTCCAGCTGCCTGGATCATTGATGTTCTTGAGGATGGGATGACTAATAACATTATCAATGCTGTTTGCCTTGTGGCCTACATACAGGTGGCTCTCCTTGTCACAGACAGAGGTTTTGTGGAATCAGTCCAGGAAGGTTTCTTAGAGTCCATTAAAGCTAATGCTCCAATTCAAATGCTAGCTAGCAGAGAAAAGGACTGGTAGGTAGACAGCAGAACAGTGAGGAGGCCAGTGTCATGGGATTGGAGACTATAGAAGGGATTATTCATCATAGATGGATCACACTATATATTCTCTCAGGTCTCTTAAGTTCTGAGATTCTCTCATTCTGTATTACTCTCTCATTTTGAAGCAGGCATTTTAAACCACGAACTTTTAAAAAAAATTTCTTTGGGCAATTGCATTTCAATATAATTAGTTTCTCTTGTAATTATAAGTACTTTATTTCATGCATTAAAAACAGTCTGAGATGGAGTCCAAACGTTTCACCAGACTGTCAAAGGGGACAGTAGCACAAATAGAGATTAAAAACCCCTTTGCTAGCTGTTGCTATGTGGATTTTTTTACACTCTGCTGCCCCCTGATGGTTCTCTCTCTACCTACAGTCTGTCTCTTTTCTACTAAGTCCCAAGACAGTTATGATGCACATGCATACATATGTGTGTATATGTGGAGAGACACAAAGAACATTAAGCGATGAGACTGTTATGGATGGGGGAAGGGAGGATAAAGGAGAAGATGGACAGGATGGAAGAAAAAGGGCTCAGGTTTTTTTTTAGGGGGGATAGGAAGAAGCTTGTATGAAATGCCTAGAAGGGGTAGAACAGCCACAGGCCAGTAGCCTCATGATTAGGATCCTATAGCTAGCTCTCTGATTCCATTTCAACAAGAAGAACTTCCCAAGATTGGTGCCATCATTTCTTACAGGGTATTCACAGTATCTATTGGATGATAATAATAATTAATGGTGTAACTCCGCAAGGTACTTTAAAGCTTACAAAATGCTTCCCTCCCCAAAGCAAGCCTTGTGAGGTGGGTAATACAAGTACCATTATTGTCTTTTTTTACAGATGGTGAAATTGAGGCCCGGGTAAGTGAGTGACTTATGCGAGGACTATACAGATAGTATCACAGTTGGGACCCAAGCCCAAATCTTCTGTTATCCAAAACAGTGTTGTATTCTACTCTATCCTGCTGTCTCTCTATAGAAGAAAGTGACCTAGATTCACAGATTATTTATGCTGGAAGGGACCTTAAAGATGGGTCATCTAGGCCAAGGTATCCATTTTACAGATGAAAACACTGAGGTTCAGACCGGTGAAGGCCATGCCCAAGATTACAAACCTGGCTAGTGGAAGAGTTAAGACTTACACCCATCTCTTCCAGCTTCCGATCATTAACTCTTAGTCCATTCTTGCTTCCTGGGGCTTAGACAAAGAGAAGTCATGGAATCACAGAAATCTATAATTGAATAAGACCTTAGAAATAGTATAATCTAACCCTAATCTGAAGCTTGAGTCCCCTGCCTTCTGGTGCTTGGCATTAAATTCCATTTCTTGGTAGCCTGGTGCATTGGGGGATGTTTAGGCCCCTACTTCTCCTATGTACAGACACAAAGATGGTCCTCTGCTTCTATTTTGAGATGGGCCACCCTCAGCCTTGGGATTTACTTCTCAAAGTGAGTAGCCTAGGCTGAGAAAAATATTACATACCAGACTGACTGGAATGTCAGCATGGTCTTTTGGGGGCAAATTATTCAAAGGCTCTGCCCAGTTTCAATAGGATTGAACTGCCCTAGGTATGGAGAGGGAACTCTTTTTGTGCAGTGAGCATTATAATCCAATCTATCACCTGTGGTCAATCAATTGCAGCTGTCTTGCCAAAACTGATCAACCATGAATAAATAATGGGAAGTTGATTGGAACACTGAAAATGGGGGTGAAGAGGGGGGGCATTCAAAATTCATTCAGTAAACATTAAGATTATGTGCAAGACATATGTTCAGTCACTCAAGAGGGGCTAGACTGGGTCAGGGACCTTTTCCACACCCAGGGAATGAGTGGATTTATTTAAAGAACGGTGAATTTGGTATCAGATTCCATGCGTTCAGATCCTTACTCTGCCACTCACTACCTATATAACTTTGGACAAATCTCTTAACCTCTTTTAACTCCAGTTTCTTTATTAATGAAATGAAGGACCTGGATTAGACAATCTTCAAGGATCTTTCTGGCCCTAAATTTGTGCTCCTATTACCAGGATCCTATGACAAGTCAGAATTCCCTCCTTTTCTCAGTTTTAGTTAAAAGCAGAGGCCACATATATTTGAGGGATGGACATACATTCTGGAGATAGCAGAACTTTCTTTTTTAAAATAATATTTTTTTTACCAATTACACATAAAGGTAATTTTTAACATTCTTTTTAAAAAATTTGAGTACCAAATTTTCTCCTTTCCTCCCTCACCTCCCCCTCCCTAAGATGGTAAGCAATTTGATATAGGTTATATATGTGTAATCATGTAAAACATATTTCCATATTAGTCGTGTTGTGAAAGAAGAAATAGACCAAAAGAAACACGCACACACACACACACACACACACACACACATACACACACAGAGAATGTGGAAAACAAATATGCTTCTATCTGATAGCAGAACTTTCAAACTAGGTTCATGATTGGACTCTCTCCTTAGAATAGGCAGGACACATTCTCATGTTACTGACCAATGGAAGGGATTTTGGGTTACCAGGCTTCTGGCTTAACACTTCCAGAGAGCATGGCTACCGAAGAGGGGTGAGGTCTGGCAACTGAGGGGAGGTGAAGTATGGCATCAATAGAGACAGTGGAATTATGAGAGGGCTGGATTCGGAATCGGAGGACCTGGGTTAAAATATTGGATTTGCTACCTGCTAAATGTGTCACCTTAAGGAAGTCATTTGATATCTCTGAGCTTCATTTTCCTCCTCTGTAAAATGTGAGAGTCAGGCTAGATGACCTCTAGAAACCCTCAAAATTCGAAATCTATGATCCTATGCCCCTTTGTCAATGAAAAAGGGGATAGAAGTGGACCTGAAGGTGGGGCTTGGTCACCTGAAAAAGTACAGGCTCCCCAGGAGACCACTGCAAATGTCCAAATGTTCCCTCAGAGCCATACTCTCCAAAAAAGATTTCTAAATCAAAACGCTACTTTTAATTTTAATTTATATTTCATTTACATAAAGAACACTTCAAAGTGGAATGCCAGAGGGGCAAAATCAGCATTGAATATGATGTAAAAAATGAATCTGTCCATTTTGAGTGTTGCCAAATGAACTGAACTGTTGAATTGGGAGTGAGGACACTCTATGTAGATTGGTGCTTTGAAATCATCCAGGAGAAGATACTGCCAATTCTTAGCAAGGAATGATCAACTGGGACAAGTTTTGCTATGGGGCAGGATAAAGAATGGAGGATGAAGAAGCAAGGAATGTCTCTGGGGAGGATGGGCTTACTCTTAACAGAACTTCTGCATAGCCTTGTTTCTACCAATTTTAAAAGATCCAATGTAGCATCATCACTGCTGGATGAGACCTCATCTAAGTCACTGCTGGGATGGGTCCCTGAGTTTCTCACTTTTCAAGGCATCAATGCTGAGCTGGAAGCAAAACCCAGCATGAATTCTGACTCTTGGACTCCCAGACTCTGAGACCCTAGGACTCCAGGAGGCTCACTCTCCTGACCTTTCAAAAATCACAAGGTTATATAGCCTTCAGATCTTTCATCTAAGAAAAGGGCAAAGGATTAAGGTCCATTTTCATGAGACTGCATGTCGGCCTTGGAAGGAGAGTGTCCAAGCCTTAGCTCTTACAATATTATCTCTCAATGGACACTGTTAGCAAAGGAATTCAAACCAAGAGAAGAGGTTCACCAAGGGAGAGAACAGAAAAGAATGACTGAGGCTCTGGTTGACCAAATGTTTTGGAGAAACTTTGAAGCATGTATAGATATTCTTCAACTAGTTCCAACCAGCTACCCCTGAGGTAAATATGGCAATAGGAATGGGGATACCTTCAAAAGACCAGTGTCTTCAAAGTCTCTCCAACACAGAATTGTAACTCTCCCAGAAAAAGGCTCCCCAGCCCTCTCCACGTGAGGAGTAGCATCAGAGGTCCTTGCATGTATCCTCCATTATAATCAAATATCCCACTATTTAATTTTGAGAACAGAAACAGATTCCAAAGCCAGATATAAATGATTTTTTTAAAAAAATCTGCTATTTTAGATTCTCCATACTCCTACTTTCCTTTGTTACTCTAGAATATAGAGGGTTGACCACTATTGGGAAATCCAAAGAAAAGCCAAAAGACACAGAAGTGTTCAGGCCAGGTAAGGAAGAAGGATTATCAGGGCTGGTGGTGGTGAGAAATAGGTCCTCTAAGCATATTCTCCCATTCACTCCAATGGGGTCAGGTCTGGGAAAGGCAATTGGCCCCTTGAGCAGAGCCTCTACCTCTCCTGACCTAGACTTCCACCCCTTTTGGGCCTCCAGATCTTTGACTCCAAACCTTCTCAAGTGGTTAATTTTGAATGGTCAGGTAGGAAGTCTTGCCTTATTCTGGAGGTCATGCCTCTTGCCTTCAAAGCAGTCATAAGCTAGGGTGAATTTGATGTCCAGAGTCCCTAGGAGTATGATGAGGAAGACTCCCTTTACCAGGAAGACAAGGTGTCTGAAGCTGTGAGTTGCAGCTAGCTAGAAGTCCTGAATAAGATTAAAAGTAGGAGGAAAGGGGTAAAGAAGAGGTTCTGCTGGAGAAGGGCTCAAGGTAGTGGATAGATTGATTGTAGGACCCAAAGGCCAAAAGGAGTAACAAATGCAAGAATTTTCTGAGGTATATGTACACAGAAGTCCAGCGTTCTAATGTTGGAAGGAGGCTCAAGCTATAACTAGTCCAAGTTATTCTTGAGCAAGAATCTTCTTTACAATATCCTTGATAAAAGGTCAACTCATCTGTTGTTGACAATATACAGTGAAGGGAAACCCATCGCCTCAGAAAGTCTCCTCCATCTTTTGATAGGTCCAATTGTTATTATAGCTAGGATCTCTGGAATGCTTAAAAGATTACAAAGTGCTTCATGTATATTAACTCATAGGAAACTCATAACAACCCTCTGAGGTAGGTGTCCACTTTACAGATGAAGAAATTGATCCTAAGAGATCCTAATTGACTTGCGCAGGGTCACACAGCTAAGAGGCACCTGGAGGCTCAGTGCATAGAGCACTAGACAGGGAGTCAGGAAGATCTGAGTTCGAATCTGACCTCAGATACTAGCTGGGTCATCCTGGCCAAGTCACTTAATCACTGAGGCTGGATTTTAACTCAGGTTTTCCTCACTCCAGTCCAAGGGTTCTATTCACAGTACCACCTAGTTGCCTAGGAGGAATCTGTATGGAGTCTGATTACCTTAGATCAGTTCATTTGAAAGAGGCCCAAACTCCCTTGGTGGCCTTGAGTTTAAAACAGCCGCTATTCATAAGCACTATGGCTGCTCAGACAGCTCTTTGGCTCAAGGTAGAGCTCATTTTCCTGAAACCATCATTTGTACTGTTTTGCTTCTCATGAAAAAGAAGAGTCAGGTGAGAAATTTGGTGACTTGTATGTTTGTGTATACTGCGGATGGTTTGTATTTCCTACAATCCCCTCCAGGCTTCACTTCTGATTTTCTAGACTTTGGCACTTTGCTGCTTCAGCTGCTGTCTCACCTTGGAACATCCATCCTCTCTCATGGTCTTCTCACCCTGGGACATCCCTTTACCATGCTGGCTGGCCCCCTTCTCCCATGGGTGAGCTCCCTTCCCTGTGGTTCAAATTTGATAACATGACTCCATCCAGGTACCTTCTCTCCCCGTTCCCTGTCTTCCCACCTCCCCTGCTTCCTCCCCGCACTCATACTTTTTAGCTCCTTTTTGTGTATTTTCTTCTCCCATTAGAATGTAAGCTTCTTCAGAGAAGTCACTGTCTTTCTTTTTGTATCCCCAAAGCTTAGCCTGGTGTCTGACACACAGTAAGCACTTAATAATGGCTTCTTGCCTTGCCTTTTCTTATGGTTATAAATGAATAGAATAAATTAGAGGAATGTGTGGCTGTTTCTGTTTTTTTGACATCTAGAACTGGACTGTCCCATCAGGTAAAGGATTAAGAAGGAAGTCAGGATCCAGGGTGGATTAAAATTAGGAGGTACTTATATTAACTATTCATATTTTCTGGCAAATCCCATAATAATTACAATAACAACTGTGCCTTAAGATTTCAAAAGCCTTTAACATACCTTATTTTATTTGATCTTCACAACAACCCCATGAATTAAGGACTACAGATATTATTATCTCCCTTTTATAGGTAAGAAAACTCAGAGCGGCTAAATGATGTGCTTGTGCTCACCCAATTAGTCATTTTTAGAGTCAGAATTGCCCAGGGTAGAGCATAGGATTTGAAACCTCAGGGAAGCGGGTGTCCAGGTATAGATGACATTTGATCCTTGGTCCTTACCTGTGCCTTTTAGCAGTAAGATAGTCTTTCTAAGTAAGAGAGAACAAGATTGCTCATTTTAAAAAGTTTTTCTATTTTAGGAATTCCCCAATCACAAATCTAAGAGTTCAAAGGGACTTTAGAGGTTTTGTAATCCTATTGCTCACCTAGTGAGGCAGTGTGGAAGAGTGGAAAGAATGTTAATTTTGGATTGGGGGGCCTCAGTTCAAATCCCAGTTCTGATGTTTACTACACAACCCTGGGCAAGTCTTAATTTCACAGAATCTCACTTTCTTCATCGGCCAAACAGAACTAATAATATTTGCATTACAGTCTTCACAGGGTTAAAGTGAAGTAAAGGTAGTGCAGTGGATAGAACACTGAGCTTGGAATCAGGAAGACTCATCTTCATGAGCTCAAATCTGGCCTCAGACACTTCCTAGCTGTGTGACCCTGGACAAGTCACTTAATGCTATTTGCTTCAGTTTCTTCACCTGTAAAATGAGCTGGGGAAGGAAATGGCAAACCCCTTCAGTATTTCTTTCAAGAAAACTCCAAATGGGGTCATGAAGAATAGGACATGACTGAAATGACTGAACAACAAACTAGTTGTTATTACTACCACTTATGCAGTACTCCTGAAAGATAGACACAAAGTGTTACTTGATCACTTCTAGTGGCAGAGAAGTCATTAACATGAGCAGTTGTTGGACAGCTCTAATTATATGTTTTTTAAAGGCTATTTTCTATTGATCAAAATCCACCTTCTTGTAACATCTACACTATTGAACAAGTCTGCTCTCTCTTCTACGTGGGTGGCCTTCAAATATTTAGGATCATAGAATTTTGCAGTTGAAAAGATCTGGGAGATTACCCAGTCCAGTGATTCCTATTTAGTGATTTAAGAACCCATTGGGGGTTTGAAACAATGGTCTAAAGGGTTCATGCTAAAAGTTCTTTAATGGTATGTTAAACAGTAAATAATTACAGAACATAATAAGTAGTATATTAACTACCTGGAGGTTTACAACTCTTTTCATTGAAAGGTGTTCATGGAATACAAATGTTGGCAACCACTGATTTAGTCCATCCTTCATCTTATATATGGGGAAGCTGAGATGCAGAGAAGAGAAAGGATTTGCACTTATTCAAAGTCACATAGATACTAAGGTTGACAGAGCTAGGATTCAAGCACAAATCCATTCATTCCAGAGTCAGTTTTGTTTATTTATGTTACATTATGTTGTTTGAGAGTACCACTCTACTCTCCTCAACTGTCAATCAACAGGAATTTATTAAGCATTATTATTTATTACTGCCTGCTTGATAGATAACAGGCATTTGGCACATTTAGTGTTTGGTATGTGCCTGTCAACTTACTGACCAACAAACACCATATTTGGCAATGGGGATTCAAAAAACCAAAATGGAACAGCTCCTGCCCTCAAGCAGCTTACATTCTACCGGAAGAGATCAAATGTACAGTACACAAATAAATAGATACAAATATATAAAACTAGATTGAAATTCCATGAGACTCTGTCTTATTCCTTTCTTGCTTCTCTGATGACATCTCACTCTAAGGCTTTCGGGTATACTGTTTTACTTATTGCAGTCAAGGTGGGTATTGTCCTTGAAGACAACAATAACGAAGCTAGCATTTTTAAATTCCGTGAGGTTTGCAAAACACTTTACAAATATCTTATTTGATCCTCACAACAACCCTGGGAGACAGGTGCTATTATGATTCTCATTTTACAGATGTGGAAACTGAGTCCCTTAACAGAGGTTATGGGATTTACCCGGGGTCATAGAGCTGGAAAATGGCTGAGATCTGATTTGAACTTTGTTCTTACTAACTCCAGGTCCAGCGCTCTATGCACTGTGCCACCTAACTGCCTCATGAGATAAACTCACAGAAGCCTGCTGTGAAGATAGGGACTTTATAGTTTCCCTTACCCTCCAGATTGAGTTTGCTGATCCTTGGCAGGAAGATACTAAACAGATTCAAGCTGTTCCTTGAGCCACTGTTAACAATGTTGAAAGGGAGATTCTTTCACCCATTCCTAGGGTCACAATGGCCTGGATGGGGTGGAAGCTCCAGATAATTCTATCTGTATCCCCTCCAGGGCATTCAAGGGAAACTCTACTGACTCACCTAGAACTCCAAGAAAGTGGAAGGACAACTTCCCTAGTGCTGATTCAGCAGCTCCTAAGAGCTAACTTAATAAGATGCTTGGAGACAAAGAAGGAGAAGCCGAATTCCTTTCCCTTTCTTTGCCAAGTGGCTCAGATCTTTCCAGGTTAATGGCATTAGGCACTTCAGAGACTCCCAGAACTCAGTCTGTGCCTCTGCATCATCCATTCTACCCACCTATGAAAGCCAGAATTAGCTTCCAAATTATAATTTCTTGAATTATAATCATAAACCCACAGAATGCTAGAGCTTGAAGGAAACTTCCTGTTCATCTAGGCCAGTCTTCTCATTTTGCTAATTATAACTGACATTTGCAAAACACATTAGGGATTGCAAAGTGCTTTAGGTTGGGCCAAAGATCAAGAGCTGGAACCGAACCAAATTTATGAAAATAAGAGCCATTCCTCAATTGAGAAATAGTCAAAGGATATGAATAGACAGCTTTCAGAAAAATAAATCAATATCAATAGTCACAAAAATGCTCTAAATCACTGTTGATTAGAGAAATATAAATTAAAACAACTCTGAGGTACTACTTCATACCTATCAGACTGGCTAATATGACAGCAAAGGAATATACCAAATGTTGGAGGATGTGCACAAATAGATACGTTAATTACTGTAGGTGGAATTATGAACTGATCCAATCATTCTAATGAAAAATTTGGAACCATAGATGGCGGCTGGTAAACAGGGACTAGAGTGAGCTCCGTACGCGAGTCCCTCCAAAAACCTATAAAAAATGGCTCTGAACCAATTCTAGAACGGCAGAACCCACAGAACAGCAGAGGGAAGCAGGGCTCCAGCCCAGGACAGCCTGGATCGTCTCTGGGGGAGGTCTATTCCACACGGAGCTGGGAGCTGGGAGCTGGGAGTTGGGAGCTGGGAACGGAGTGGAGCAGAGCCCAGCCTGAGCGGCGTGGACCATCCAGACCAGAAGCCGGGCGGAGGGGGCCCTAGCGCCCTGAATATGTGAGCTGTGGCAGTTACCAGACCCCTCGACCCACAAACACCAAAGACTGTGGAGAAGGTTAGTGGGAAAAGCTGAGGGAGTGGAAGGAGTTCACGGTTTGGCTTCCAGCCCCGGGGGCAGCGGAGGTGGGGCAGCTACAGCTGTTGTTACTTCCGGCTCCAGGCCCACCTGGTGGGAGGAATTAAGTGGCGGATCAGAGCAGGAGTGCAACAGCCTGCTGAAGATCTAAGCCCAGTCTGGACTGGGGGTTCTTGGGGAAGGAGTAGTGCGGGTCTGACAGAGCTGGCACCTCCCCCTCAAACGTGGAACATAGAACTCGTTAGTCTACAAGCAGTCATACCCCACTGAAAAACTCAAGGGTCAAGTTAGTTGGTTGGGAATATGGCCAGGCAGCGAAAATGCGCCCAGATTCAGTCTCAGACTTTGGATTCTTTCTTTGGTGACAAAGAAGACCAAAACATACAGCCTAAGGAAGACAACAAAGTCATAGAGCCTACAACAAAAGCCTCCAAGGAAAACATGAACTGGCCCCAGGCCATAGAAGAACTCAAAAAGGATTTGGAAAAGCAAGTTGGAGAAGTAGAGGAAAAATTGGGACGAGAAATGAGAAGGATGCGAGAGAACCATGAAAAACAAGTCAATGACTTGCTAAAGGACACCCAAAAAAATACGGAAAAATACACTGAAGAAAACAACACCTTAAAAACCAGACTAACTCAAATGGCAAAAGAGCTCCAAAAAGCCAATGAGGAGAAGAATGCCTTGAAAGGCAGAATTAGCCAAATGGAAAAGGAGGTCCAAAAGACCACTGAAGAAAATTTAAAAATTTAAAAATTAGATTGGAGCAAGTGGAAGCTAGTGACTTTATGAGAAATCAGGATATTATAAAACAGAACCAAAGGAATGAAAAAATGGAAGACAATGTGAAATATCTCCTTGGAAAAACCACTGACCTGGAAAATAGATCCAGGAGAGATAATTTAAAAATTATTGGACTACCTGAAAGCCATGATCAAAAAAAGAGCCTAGATACCATCTTTCAAGAAATTATCAAGGAGAACTGCCCTGATATTCTAGAGCCACAGGGCAAAATAGAAATTGGAAGAATCCATTGATCGCCTCCTCAAATAGATCCCAAAAAGAAATCTCCTAAGAATATTGTCGCCAAATTCCAGAGCTCCCAGATCAAGGAGAAAGTACTACAAGCAGCCAGAAAGAAACAATTTGAGTATTGTGGAAACCCAATCAGAATAACCCAAGATCTGGCAGCTTCTACATTAAGAGATCGAAGGGCTTGGAATGCGATATTCCGGAGGTCAATGGAGCTAGGATTAAAACCTAGAATCACCTACCCAGCAAAACTGAGCATCATGTTCCAAGGCAAAATATGGATTTTCAATAAAATAGAGGACTTTCAAGCTTTCTCAGTGAAATGACCAGAACTGAATAGAAAATTTGACTTTCAAACACAAGAATCAAGAGAAGCATGAAAAGGTAATCAAGAAACGGAAATTGCAAGGGACTTACTAAAGTTGAACTGTTTTGTTTACATTCCTACATGGAAAGATGATGTGTATGATTCATGAGACCTCAGTATTAGGGTAGTTGAAGGGAATATGCATATATATATATATATATATGTTTATGTATATATATAAGTGAATGTGTATGTATGTATATATCTATGTGTATATGTATGTATGTGTATGTATGTGTGTATATATATGTGTTTTTATATATGTATATATATATATATATGTATATATATATGTAAAAGAGAGAGAGCAGACACAGGGTGAGTTGAAGATGAAGGGAAGATATCTAAAAGAAATAAAATGAAATTAAGGGATGAGAGAGCAACATACTGAGAGAGGGAGATAGGGAGAGATAGAATGGGGTGGATTATCTCGCATAAAGGTGGCAAGAGGAAGCAGTTCTGTGGGAGGAGGGGAGAGGGCAGGTGAGGGGGGAATGAGTGAACCTTGCTCCCATCAGATCTGGCCTGAGGGGGAATACCATACATACTCAGTTGGGTATCTTACCCCACAGGAAAGAAGAGGGAGGAAGATAAAAGAAAATAAAAGGGGGGGGATGATGGAGGGAAGGGCAGATGGGGGTGGAGGTAATCAAAACAAACACTTTGGAAAGGGGACAGAGTCAAGGGAGAAAATTCAATAAAGCGGGATGGGTTGGGAAGGAGCAAAATGTAGTTAGCCTTTCACAACATGAGTATTGTGGAAGGGTTATACATAATGATACATGTGTGGCCTAGGTTGAATTGCTCGACTTCTTAGGGAGGGTGGGTGGGAAGGGAAGAGGGGAGAGAATTTGGAACTCAAAGTTTTAAAATCAGATGTTCAAAAACAAAAAAAGTTTTTGCATGCAACTAAAAAATAAGATACACAGGCAATGGGGCGTAGAAATTTATCTTGCCCTACAAGAAAGGAAGGGAAAAGGGGATGAGAGGGGAGGGGGGTGATAGAGGGGAGGGCTGACTGGGGAACAAGGCAACCAGAATATAAGCCATCTTGGAGTGGGGGGAGGGTAGAAATGGGGAGAAAATTTGTAATTGAAACTGTTATGAAAATCAGTGCTGAAAACCAAATATGTTAAATAAATAAATTTAAATTAAAAAAAAAATTTGGAACCATACCCAAAGGTCTATAAAACTGTGCATACCCTTTGACTTTGCAACACCACTACTAGATCTATATTCCAAAGACATCAAAGAAAAGGGAAAGAAAAGAACCTATACATACAAAAATATTTATAGCAGATCATTTTGTGGTGGCAAAGAACTGGAAATTGAGGGCATATCTATCAATTGCGGAAGTGGTTGAACAAGTTGTTGTATATGATTGTGATGGAACACTATTGTGCTATAAGAAATGACAAGCAGGATGCTCTCAGAAAAACCTAGAGAGACATATATGAACTGATGCAAACTGAAATGAGCAGAACCAGGAGAACATTGTACACAGCAACAGCCATATTGTAACGATGACCAACTGTGAAAGACTCGGCTACTCTGATCAAGACAATGATCCAAGACAATCCCAAAGCATGCATGATGAAAAATACTATCTACCTCCAGCAAGAGAACTGATGAATTATGAGTGCAGGATGAAGCATATGTTTTTAATTTTTCTTGCTTTTTAAAGTTATTGCTTATCTTCTCAGCGGGTGGGAATGGGGGGGAGGATGAGAGGGAGGGAATTTGCTCAAAATTTTTAAAAATGAACATTAAATTTTTAAAAAATTTAATTGGGAAATATTTAATGAAATAAATGCTTAAGATCACATAGGTAATGAGCATCAGAGGTGATCCTCTGACTCCAGTCAGCGATCTTAGCACTATAACATATAGCCTCTTGATTTCATTTGATATTCTCTGGAACCCTGTAAGTTTGGTGCTGTTATCACCATCATATCACATTGCTTTCCAGGGAAGGGACTGGCTCAAGGTCACACAACTTGGTGGCAAAGCCAAGACAATAAGCTGGGTTGACACTCATTTCCCCACTGCTTAGCACAGGGCACTGCACTCAGAATTTAGTAAATGTTTGTTGAATTGAATTTCAGTTAATCAAACTTTGTGCTGTACCCAGCAAATAGCTCTGCAGAGCTGTTCAAAGAACTTGTTTATTCTGTAAATGTGTGTATTCATCAATATTATTCACTGAGTGCTCAATGTATCTATCCAAGGGCTGTCAGAGGTAAGAGAAGCAGGCTTACCCATCTGGAGGAGAAAGTCTGATCTTTGGAGATTAAGGAGACAAAAGAGTATGTAGTGGGGATAGTGAAGGCAGTTGGTAAAGGGGCCCATTAGTGAAGCAGAGACAGTTGTCTCTTGGGTACTTTTATGGCACAAAGAAAACCACATTTTTGGTTAGGAGGCAGATTGTTCAAGTTTATTTTTCACAGCTGCTCAGCTGGGGGCTTCATTCCCTTTCAGAAAAATTGATCCCAAAGTGTCAGTGAATATGATGGCATATTTATACAGTTTCAGACATAAGGGAGAAACATCACTGATGGGAAGCAAGCAGGCTTTAATGAGGTCAGGAGCAGGGAGAGGAGAGGGGCCTTCAAGGACACATTTGGTGTTCACTCTGAAGCCCACAGTCCTAGAAACTGGCATTAAACAGGAAAAGACTTCGGAAAACATACAATTCAGCTGCCTAGTTAAGATAAGGACACCTGTGTGACTGCATGCATGGGGCAAATGGGGAGAAACAAGTCAATTATTAAAGAATGGGATCTAAGCTCTAGAAAAATGACATTTACGTGAAACCAAGGAAGAGGCGGGTATCTAAGAAAAACAGTTTTGCCAGTGCTGCAACTTTGCACATAACAAACAGATTTTTCTCTTCCATCCCTTCTCATAACAACAAAGGAAAACATTACCTTACACTAAATTAGACTGTGGTCAACATCTAAAACACAAAGAAATAAAATAAATGGGAACAGAGGGAAAGCAGATTTGAGGTACACCACCAGAATCACAGCATTTGGTCAGGAGGAACCTCATAGATAATTTTTTAAATCAATCCATGTTTGTACAGTAGTATCCTCTAAAACAGTGAGGTAAAAATCAAATAGAAATGGGGACCACTAAACCATACATATGGATCTTTGTGGGCCACATATTGACTTAGTTTTAAGATGTAATATTATCTGTATTTTAATGTATTTTTATTTATTGTGTTAAAAATTTCCCAACTATATATTAATTTGGTTCCGGCTACCCTGCAGAGTGTTGTAGGGCCACCTGTGGGAAGAATACACCTTTGTTCTAAAACACCCAGGATAAATAGTCATTAAACCTATGCATAAAGCCTTCCAGTGTGGGGGATCACAGTCCCTCCAAGGACATTCCACTTTTAAATAGCTCGTTTGTTAGGAAGTTTTTCTCTCCATCAAGACTAAATCTTCTTCTTTGCTCTTCTAATCATATTCCAGTTTTTGTGTTCTGGGGCCATGCAGAGCAAATCTGATTCCCTTGCAGTGACAGGCCTTCAAAGTATTGAAGACAGCTATCGTGCCCTCCTTTCCTTAAGTTTTCTCTTCTCCTAGATAAAAATCCTTAGTTCCTTCTATAATAGATGACTGACCAAAGAGGGCCCAGCACCAGGAACATAAATAAGTTCTGCCTGCTAGTAACTCAAATTGGCAGGGGAGGGGGGGGGGCGGGGGGGGGGGCGGGGGCGGGGCGGGTTGGTGAACCTGCTTCTAGCAGCTCGTGATGAGGTATAATGGAGAAGTCCTGTTCTCAGGTTTGGAGAATGTGCAGGTATTGGTGACTGTTTCTCGTCTTCTTACCAAGTAGTGAAGAAAAGCCTTCTGATTGGCTTCTGCGCTGGAAATGAGAGTGCATATAAAGGTACTAAGAAGCCAAATTGAGCTCTCTTTCCTGGTGGTGACTGAGGAAAAGCATTCTGTAAGCCTCTTGGTGGGGAAAGAGGCCTTGGTCCCTAATCTTTCTACTTTGGCTACCATGTGGCCCACGAACACATGGCGTCTCTGTTTCTTTAATGTTGATCTTTTTTGTTCTTAGATGAATGAATTTTGGAGAGAGAAAGGACTAGGTGATGACCTGGTAAATTTCCAAAGGTCAGAAAATCTATAAGAGGTCCAGGAACTAGAGTTCATTCTAGAGTTTGCCTTACCCAGTAAGGAGTCTAGCCCTAAAGAGCATCTTGAAGGACTCAGCTTAGCAGCAGGCTGTCGAAGGGACTGACTTGGTTAGTGACTATGCCATATCTAGAAGTGAATGTGGTGACTATTCATAGTGGCCACTTTAAGTCTGAGCCCACCCTCCCTTGGCACCAAAATGGTAGAGGGGAATATGTGCCCCCAATTTCGTAGAATGTTTTTGGACTATGTTTCATGTTGCATATATTTTTTTCAGTAAATATCCCTTTGTGAAACTGGTGTTCACGGGTTAGATAATATGGGTGTGTCAATCACTGGCGAGTGAGTTTGGGGCAGTGAATACAACAGAATAGGAACTCAAGCCAATAGCATTAGAAAAACCTCCCTGCCTCTGAGGGGTGTCCTTAGAACCAGACACACACTGGGGACCTGAATTGTTCAAGAGCTTGTGAGCTGGGAGATTGGTCCCAAGTACATCACTACTCTTCAAATGATTCTCATATGATGTGGTTTTGAAACCTTTCACCATTTTCGTCAATCTCCTCTGTTTGTTCTCCATCTTATTAATATCCTACCTAACATATGTAATTCATTAAAGAAATGGTTTTGAGAATGCTTCTGTTGTCTTGTGTTTCTGTTTCTGTTCCTATTATATGTTATTACTGACTCTCTTTTGTTGTTATTAGCCTAGGGTCTATTTGCATAGTAGAAACTATATCTAGTTCTGAGTTTGACTTTTGAGGGTTTGTTTTTTTTTCAGCCAAGTGAGCTACAGTTACTACAGCATACTCTCTCTCCCTATAATATGACGCAATTCACAAAGGACTAGGTTTGGTTGGCACATGGGTAATGTAGGTTAAAGTGTTTAGCTCAATGTTGGTAAGGCTGTGGGGAAACAGACTTGTTAATATGGTCCTTGTTGGAATTGTAAATTGGTGCAATCTCTTTGGAGAGCAATCTGGCAATACAGAATAAGGGTTAGAAAACTCTTTATTCCCTTTGACCCAATGAAACTACTACCAGGACTATACCCTAAGGATGTAATTATCAAGAAAAAATACCTAGCTATATAAAAATATCCAGAGTGCTTTATTTGTAACAGCAAAAAACTGGAAGCAAATTCTCTGGTCAATGGTTGGGGAATGGCTGAACAAACCGTGGTATATCAATATAATGGAATATTATTTCCCCATTAAAATGACAACTAGTAGGAATATAAAGAAATATAGAACAACAAAGGGAATAATGTAAAGCTAAGAAAACAGCTAGAAGGACAAGATGCCATATAAACAGCAACAACAACAAAACTTTATGTGTATACAGATGATCGATCAGAATGGGATCCAGAGTTAATAACTTGTTACTGTTATTGCTTTGTAGAAATATATGTTCTTTTAAAAATGTAAATAGGTCTCCTTATATGGATATAATGGGTTTAATTCTTTCTTTACTTTCCTTGTTTGTATTTCTAGAGATTGTTTCTAAATTTACAATAAAAAATTATTTAGAACTCTACTCCCAAATAGTTCTTAGAAGCTGCAAACAAACCAACCCCTGGCTTCTCCTCCCTGGGGGCCCACGGGATTATAGGATCATAGATTTACAGCTAGAAGGAACCCTAGAGATTTGCTAGTTCAACTCTGTCATTTTATAGATAAGAAACAGAGGGTTAAGTCAAGGTCACTGAGTGGAAGAGCCAAAAGTCAAATGTGGGTCATTTGACTCTAAACCTGGCATTTCTGAACTTAAGGGAACCTAGAGGATCCTCTGTAAAGGAAGAGGTTTTCTTTGTGAATTGCCCTACTTACCTATTTGTATTTTATTATTTGTATCTTCTGAGACGTGGAGCTGAAGGGGGAAGTTAGGTACTAAGTCATTAATAGGAATGTGAATTTAAGAAGCAAAAACCCTATTCGTTATCAGGAGGACTCCTGATTCACTTCAATTAGATCTGACAAATATTTTAGTAAGCACCTACAACGTGTCAGGCTCTATTCTAGCCACCGAGGTTACAAGGATAAAAAATAAAATGGTCCCTGCTCATTATGAGGGCAGGTTCCCCTTGGTGGTCAGAGATTGTACTAAAAGTAAATGAATGAGGTCAATAGAGTTTGGCCAGATGACCATCCCCAAATCAGCTTATTCACATTCAGTGTTCTAAAAATGAAGATGCCATTCCTCTTCTAAAGCCTTCTAGCGAGGGAGTTGGCACCATGAAGAGAATCTCAAACCCCCCAAGAGACATCCAGGTGGTACAGTGGATAGAGTCCCGGGCCTGAAGTCAGGAAAACCTGAGTTCGAATTTGACCTCAGATACTCACTAGTTGTATGACCTTGGGCAAGTCGCATTACTTCTGTCTGCCTCAGTTTCCCCTAACTGTAAAATGGAGATAACAATACCTCTCAGGGCTATTGTGAGGATTAAATGAGTTAATAGTCGTAAAGCACTTAGCACATGACTGGTGTTTAATAAAGGCTTATTTCCTCCTTTCCCCAAAGGGGAGAAAAGATATGAAAAAGTCATTTATCTCCTGCACACAAGAGAAATGCTAAAAACAAAAGATTTTCACAAGCATTCATCAACAGAACACTTAACATTCAGCATCCGTAACACAATTACTTTTCATTGTCCTAGAGGTTGATACTTAAAATATCAAGACTTGATAAGTTTCCATAACTACTGAATGGGCATTTTACATTTCACCTTGGTTCTGCACCACTCAGATAATTCCCTCCAGGCCCATGTCTTCTGGCAAGCTGTCCAGGGGATTGAGCCCCTTTTGCTGTCAGCAGTATGTTTTCTAATGCAGCAGCCCCACCTCTGTCCAAGGGACCCAGAATTTCCAACCTCTTAAACTCACAAAGTTGTCTTTAAGATTTGATGCATAAATTTCAGGTTCCCTCTTTGGTCACCTATGTTCAGGAAAGGAACCACAAAGTGGAAAAGTAATTATAGCAGACTCTATGGCCCTATTCTCCTAGGCCTGCTTCCCATTATACAGCTTTGGTATGCTTAAGACTTAAACTTAGCCCAATTCTAGCTAGAATTGGCTGCTGAGACTCCAGCTAGCTTGCTGATACAGCATAGTTATAATTCTGCCTTCTTCATCCTAACTAGGTCTTTTTGATTCATTTTTAGAGACTCTCCTTTTGCTTTGGTCCATATCCCTTCATCTTGTCACTCTATTAGTGACCTAAGAGCTAACAGAGCAGGTCCCTTGTCTGAAAATCCTAGGTGAACCAGGGTCCCTTGTAATGCTGGGTCTTTGATGGGAAAACATAACCCACTGTTCATCTGGGCTACCACCAGGCACCATGCCGCCCTGTGGTATGGTTGGGTGTGAGGATGCCCACTTGTGACTGGTCCTGACTGAACTGGTGTTCATCTGTCCTTACCCTCCTATATTGTGCTTGGCTATGAGTATAAACTAACCATTCTGTGTCGCTGGGTGTCATTCACTAAAACTCTACCCTGCATTTTTGCAGGACAAAAGGCAGCCAGAAATCCCAAGGCCCAGGCTCAGTTATTCTAACCAAGTGCCTGCTTTAGCAGCCATCTGAGAGTAGTATCTATGTGGCCAGGGCACCCTCTCCTCTCACTAGAAAGGGCTGAATAGTTCTTACATAATCCACAGTCAGGAAGAGAGGACGGATGTCAATAGAACCACTGAGTCATCACCTCTTTCTCCTTAGTGGCCAACAAGAGGGGTGCTTCATCACCTCAAAGTACTCCCGGAGTCCCTGCAATTTTCTAGGGGAGCTCTGGTGCATACTCCCTGGGATGCTCCCATTGGTCCAATTCTATGCATTCTTACCCCCTGCTATATTTGTAAATAGTTGCTAACAACAATAACAGCAAGCACTCAAGATCTGAGGAGTGCGAAGACAAGGTGATCAAAAGGAAAAAAAATAATGGATACTAGTCTAGTCTAGGTGTAAGAAACACAGTGGCTCTCCTGATCAGCTAAACGAAGAAGCCCAGGGAGAAGCTGAGGCTCTTACTATTAGAGAAAGATCAGCAATAATAGCCCAGAAACCCTTTTTCTACCCTCAGGGAGTTGGAATATCAACTGAACTTCAATTCCCCAGGAATCTTCCCACCCCATCACTATTTTTTTTTTACACGCATACATAGATGCCTTTATTGATAAAACAAAGGGATTTTCGATATATTCGCAAGGGAAAGGAAAACTCTTTGAGCTGGGCCCTGGAACGGTGCCCTTACCGATCTTCCCCCATTGCTCCTGCCAGTCTGGACCAATCTCGTTGGCATGACTCATCTTTCCATGGCTACCCCTTCTTCCCATCACATCCCCTTTCAGTTGCCCTGTGAGGTCAATTTTACTGCAGGCTTTTTCATCTCTATTTGAGACTCAGAGGGATTCAGTGATTTTGTACCAAAGTACCAGGAGTCTAAGGAAGGGGTGGAACTCCAGACTCTCCACGTACAACCCCACTCAGAGACCCATGATCAGATCTCAGTGAGGGCCTGGACTCAGGTTGCCGAGCTCTGGCCAGCCCTCTCATCCAGTCACCAAGTCTGCACTGCCATGAGCCTCTCCACAAAACAGTCTTTCTTAGGCCGGAAGATGCCTCAAACACCGAGCCAGAGCGATCTGCCACTTGCAGGTTCCCAGGTTGGACATCTTGCTGTTGTCCTAAGACTCCACACTCCTCACCTTCTTGATATGGGCTGTGATGTCCTCCTCTATGTTATACTTCTCCAGGGCCTGGGTGGCACACTCCACCGAGTCCTGCTGCATCTCCTCCGACATGTCCACATTTTTGATTACGGCCTTGCGGTCACACATGGTTACCTGCAAAAATGGAGGGGGGGCGGCGAGGAAATTTAACAAGAGACTACCAAGCTCTGCCCCCTGTGCTCTCCTGCCTCAGTTTCTCCACCTGCAAAAAAGGGAGGGGATGGAATGCCACTGGAAACCGCTCCTGGGCTTTAAAGTTCGTGCCCAGGTTGGTTATGCCCCACCAGGAAGCCCATGCTTGGCAGCTCCAGCTCCTCCCCTTCCCCTGCTCGGGCCTCAGTTTCCCCCCGTGCACGAGCCCCCTAGGGGGAGGGGGTGGCTCGGACTGGAACGCCAGCAGCTGCCCTGCTCGCTCCCACCCCATCACTATTACAAATTGGCACCAGTCCTTAGACCCAGGCTCCTCTCTCACTTGTTCTGTTGGACTCATATAAGAAGCGAAGTGAATAAACATTTATACAGGGCCTAATGTAACATTATCTCATTAGAGCCCCCACAACAAACCTGCAGGATGGGGATCGTTATTATCCTCATTTTACAGATGAGGAACCTAAGGTAAACAGAGGTTAAGTGAGTTGCCCAGGATCACACAGCTAGTAAATGTCTGAGGCCGGATTTGAACTCAGGAAGACTGGCTCCAGGCCTGGCACTTTATCCACTGTGCCACCTAGCTGCCCCAACATAATATCTATGATAATATTAATGGAAACAGCAACAGAAGCAATAATAACGATCATAATAAATAATAATAGACATTTATACAGCACTTAGACATTTACAAAACGCTTTATATCCGTTACCTCATTATAGACTCACAACGACCCTGAGAAGTAGGTACTATAGACATTATCATCTCCATTTTACAAATGAAGAAACTGATTCTCGGGGAATTTAAGGGCCACCAGAATTAATATCAAATGCAATGACTACTCCTGGTTCCCTCCTATCAGAAGAGAGTTGAGGAATCAAGGTTATAGAATGTTCCCTATCAGACACAGTTCCTGTGCTTAACCATTCTCTTTCTTTTATAACTCCCATCCCAAAGCCAGTTGGCATGGGGCTCTCCTCCTTGGTGGAGATGAGAGGAGCCAACAGTCTAGGCATGTCCCTATTCCCAGCTTGCTGCACTAGAGACTTTGGGGAGTTTCCCCTTAGGTGAGAACAAGGACAGTCTCTCTTGGTTGAACCGAATTATCTCACTTCCAGTGGGAGAGATCCTTTGCTCTGTATAATAATAGGGTATATATTCTCTCATGTATAATTTCTCAGATTTTTGTTTAGTGACTGATTTGGATAAATGGGTTTTCTTTGCTATTCAGAGTGCATGTTCATTTTGGAACTAGTATGCGGTGGGAAAGAAGTCAAGTATATAGAGTTTGGGGTCCCCCTCCCCCCAGTGATAGTGAGAGCAATTAGACGTTAGATTGAACCCAATCATATCCTCCAGACTAATTATATTTGAAGGAGCAAATAGGAATAATTCTAGCCCAGTACCCTCTCTTTGTCTGAGAGCAAAATGGCCTCAGGCCCCAAATTCCCTTGCTTTCCCTCCTGGTAAGAATGAAAGTCTCCCTTGGAGAAGCCTGGGAGGAAAAGAGGCCGGAGGTGTCTTTTCTGCCTCCCTTTGAGCCCTCTGCTACAGGCAGGGGGACTGCCCCTTACCACAGATGGGCTTTCTCTACTCTTTTTAATGTGGAAATGGGGGTTCTATGGCAGGAGCAAGGGAGGGGTAGAGTTGTTGATAAGTGACTGTGCTATGAAAAACAAAAACATCAATAAAATAATTTTCTAAAAAGAAAAATAGGTAAATAGAAAGTAGAAGCAAGAGTTATTAACAGAGGATGAATACAAAAGCATGGCAGAGTGCTATAAGAACAGAGTCTAGGGTGCTGAAGTTCAGAATGAGCCACCGTTGTGGAAAGCTAAGGATATTTTTAAGAGTTTTTTAAGTTATATTGAGAAAAATAGGCTCAAAGAAGGATTGGGACTGTTAGGATGAAGGCGGCAAAGAAAACTGGTCCAAGTGGGTTTGAACCCCACCTCAGACACATAGTAGCTGTGTGATCATGGACAAGTTACATAACCTCTCTGAGCCTTAATTGCTTCTCTTCTCCCTCTATGCTGCTTCACTTGGTGATCTTCAGTAGCTCCTGTGGATTTAATTATTGTTCATTTGCTGATGACGCTCAAATCCACCTATCCTCCTCTAAACTCTGTGCTGATCTCCAGTTTTGCCTCTCCAGCTGCCTTTCAGACATCTTGAACTGGATGTCCAGTAGACATCTTAAATGAAACACGTCCAAAACTGAGCTCATTATCTTTCCTCCAAATTTCCTCTCCTTACTCCAGCCCCTTCCAGATTTCCCTATTACAGAAGAGGGCAACAGCATCCTCCCAGTGAACCAGATTTACAACCTGGGCGTCATCCTCACTCTCTGTCCACCCAGGGAGGCTCCCCTCCCCACTCCCTCCCAATATGTTGCCAAGGCATATCGATTCCACCTTTGTAGCATCTCTCCAATATGTCTCCTCTCTGATATTGTCACCACTCTGGTACAGACCCTTACCTCTTCATTATTGGACTACTGAAATAGCCTACGGGCTGGTCTGCCTGCTACAAGCCTCTCCCCATTTTAGTCTAGCTTCCATTCAGCCAACACCGCACTCCCCCTTACACGAAAATTCTGCTGGCTCCCTGTCACTCCCAGGATCAAATGCAAAATCCTCCGGCATTCAGAGTTCTCTATAGCCACCCCTCCCTCACATTTCCTGTCTTCTTATACCATTATCCCTTTCCCCACCTCCATCCTTTATTCCCACCCTCCAGCGGTGCTGGCCTCCATATCTTGGCTGGCTCTCTCCCTTACCTGGAGCACACCTTCTTCCCCATGCACCTCCCTCCCTCACCTCCCGGCTTCCTTTAAGTTCCAACTAAAATTCCACCTTCTACAGAAAGCCTTTTCCAATCCCTTTTCATTACCTCTCGTAGATATGTCCCGTTTATGGCTTGTTTGTACATAGTTGTTGGCTTGTTCTCTCCCTCATTAGACTGTAAGCTCCTCGAGGGCAAAGAATGTCTTAGCGCGATGCTTGGCACGCAGGAAGAGGTTAATAAATGCTTATTGATGACTTGCCCTGCCTCCTTCACAGGGTCGCTGAGGGAAGAACTTTGTAAAACTCTATGTTCTGGGATTAAATCTTTGGTTAAAAAATTCAAATTAAATTCGCTTCAGTATTAGATTACCCTTCTTGGACCTCAGTTTCCTCACCCATGAAACAATAATACATCTAGTGCTTGTGTGCACTTAACAACGATCAACTCATTTGATCCTCATAACCCTGGGAGGTAAGGGCTTTTATTATTGTCTCTTTCTACAGATGTGGAAGAGGAGGTTAACGTTGACTTGCCCAAGGTCACGCAGTTTGGATGTATCTGAGCTTGGATTTGAACTCAGGCCCCGGACTCTATCCACTGCCTCCGAATGGGTTCTCTTTAAGCTTCCAGCAGCTCTGTAACAGGGCTGAGGGCGAGCTTGGGAGACGGCCATAGGGTGAGATCCTAGACCAAGTTTGGCACCACCTCCTCCGTCCCCTCTCCGCTAAGAAAAATCTGCGCATGCTCAGTAAAGGGAAGAGAGGTACCGCCCTTAAAAAAAATCTGCGCATGCTCTCTATGGCGGGGTCCTGGTACCTGACCGGCGGTAATTGTGGCAATAACTAGAGAAGCCCATGTTTGTCTGGTGCGGGGAGTTGGGGGCGAAAGTGAAGGGCAGGGACGGTGTTCCCAGTGCTTAGAAACTCTGGTCCTAAGCCAATTCTCTTCTCAGGGCCCAGGTTCCCTTTCTTCCAAACCACCGTGAGTAATGGGTCACTCAGACCAAAAGAATCCGCCCCCTCCACCCGCCTACACCCCCTCAGATTGGCCCCCGGGGGTGAACTTCGCTGAGCCTATTGGCTCACTCACACGTCCGTCAACGCCGGAACTAGGCGATGATTCACTCTGGTCAATACCGGAAACTCGGCCTGAGTCATCTTGGGTATTGTAGTCCCGGGGGCAGATAAACGGGGCCGCCTTTCTCCTTTCTTTCCGCGTCTTCTGGAAGAATTCTTTTCGCGCTTCTGGAGGTAGAACAGAATTCTCCATGCCCTGCCGAGGGGCGGGGCGTTTGCCCCCAATCCCCTCTGGACTACTGGACGCAGACGGCTCTAGGTCCTCTAGTTGTGAGTGGCAATAATGGAAAGAGCCCAGGGTTTGGAGGTGTTGGGTCCTGGGTTCGAATTCTGACTCCAACCCCTACTAGCTTTGTGACCCTGGGTAAGTCCCCTCCTGCCCAAGAACCAGTTTCCTCCCTTGTAAATTAGCAAGAACAAGTGCAGGTGGGATGTGAATATTAGAGCTTTGTAGAAATGTGAGTTATTAATTAATGGATGGATCATTCGTTCAACAAACATTTACATTTATTAAGCACTTTTTGGTAGGAGCTGGGGAGGGGGACATGATAGAAGACCTCCCTCCCCTCTCCTTGTTGTTGTTCATTCCTTTAAATCATGTCCCATTTCGGGTTTTCTTGGCATAGATGCTGGAGTGGTTTGCCATTTCCTTCTCCAGATCATTTGACAGATGAGGAAACAGGGTTAAGTGACTTGCCCAGGGTCACACAGCTTGTACGTATCTGAGGCCAGATTTGAATTCAGGAAGATGAGTCTTTCCGACTTCAGGCCTGACACCCAATCTTGCACTGTGCCACCTAGTTTCCCCCCACCCCACCAAAAAAAGGGAAGCTTAAAATCCAGCTTACAGTTATATGTGAATTAAGGTGTATACAATGTTTCCCCCAGACCCGCCCTGTGAAGTAGATAGTTTAAGTATTATCCACACTTCGGACCTGGGCACACTGAGGCTCAAGGAGCTTAAGTGTTAACTTGCCCATGCCACTTAGCTAGTCAGTGCAAAAGCAGAGACCCGCCTAGAGTTAGGCCACAGCTGCTTCTGGGAACTTGTTTCCTCATTGTATTCCAGAATCAGAGGGAGTAGGATTGGACATATAACAGGAGTGCATAGATACAAAGGTCTAGGTCCATGCCTGGCTCCTCCCAGCCATTGTGAGGTTAAGGGGGAATAAGATCTTCCCCACCCATCAGTAGACCTCAGGTGGAGCCCATTAAGGGAAGCTTGCTTGTAGGAAGGCTTACACACCTTTTGCTAATTTCTAATTAGGCACTGAGTCAGAAGGGTTGGGATGCCTTCTAGCTCTGAGCCTATG
Organism: Trichosurus vulpecula; assembly: GCF_011100635.1. NCBI lineage: Eukaryota > Metazoa > Chordata > Mammalia > Diprotodontia > Phalangeridae > Trichosurus > Trichosurus vulpecula. The sequence continues at coordinate 159,073,380 of NC_050576.1, read as the reverse complement.
AGCTTAAAGAGTATGTATTCAGAGAGGTGAGCTTTTGCTTTGGGAGCTCGCTTAGGAGAAGGACCTCCTGATTCCCTGGTTGAGACCTCCCCAACTGCTCACAGGTAAAGGCTCTCTTGATCCGGTGGTGAACGTAAAGTATATGTAGCAGTATTGTTTTGATTCAGGAAGTAGAGCCCTGTCTGTTGGTCTTTATTTCTCTGCTTTGTATTTTCTCTATTCATATTTTATGTAATTAAAGAAGATTTTTGACCCCTGAAACATCTTGCTTTCTTAGTAAAGCAGGTCAAAGAACCTGGACTAGCAGCCATCCTGGGTATGCCAATGTGGTTGCTGTTACATGCATACAGGCTTTATGACCCTGGGGAAGTCAGTTTATTCGATCTTTGTCACCCCAGGTGCCCAGAAGATGCAACAAGAAGGCCTACTTTAACTGTAAAAATGAGGAGCCAACTGGAGAGGTAATATGGCAACTACTCTTAGTCTGCCCGGCTCAGGAACCCTTAGATTTCATAAGGGGCTTCTAATGGTGAAGGTGGAAGAGGACTGTCTTCAGTGAACCAGCTTCACAACCAAAGATCCCAGCCTTGCGCCATTTCCCTGGTGCATTTTGGCCCCAAGTCCCTAAGTGGAATCTGGGATTTTTGCTGTTGTTGACTACAACCTGAGCTGTGTTCCACTTCACAGGTGAATCAGGAGGTATTTATTAAACACTTTCTATGTGCCAGACACCTAGAAGCAAAAGTGTGGTTCTTTCCCTTGGACCACATGCAAATAACTTTTCTTACTAGATAAATACTGGGTAAATGGGAGGTAATCTCAGAGGGATGGGGTTGGGTTAGGGCTATTGGGCTACTGCAGAAGGTAGGATTTGAGCCCAGTCTTGAAGGAATCCAGGAGGTAGAGGTGACGATGGAGAGCATTGTGAGCATGGAGGACAGCCATGGTATGGAGCTGGCCAATGGAGAGTTATGTTCTAGGCACCGCAAGAAGTCCCGTGGCACTGGATCATAGACTGTGTAGAGAAGTAAAATGTAAGAAGACTGGGAAGGGAGGAAGAGGCCAGGTTGTAAAAGGCTTTAAAATCCAAACAGGGGATTTTATATTTAGTTGTGGAGGTGATAGTGAGCCATGACAGTATATTGACGAGGGGTATGTGTGAGGGTTGTTATGGTCAGATCTTTAATTTAGGAAAATCACAGTGCCAGCTGAATGGAGAATCGGTTGTGGCAGGGAGAGACAAGTCAAGGGGAAAAACCTGCATTAGGGTGGCGGCTCTTTGGGTAGAGAGAAGGGAATGTATACGAGAGATGTAGTGAAGGTAGAAATGACAAGATTTGGCTATGGATTAGATATGTGGGGTGTGTGTTTCTGAGTCAAGGTTGCAAACCTGGATTTCTGGGAGGTTGGTGGTGCCGTTAACAGTAGCAGGGAAATTCAGAAGAAGGAAGGGATTGGGGGGAAGAATTCTTTGGACATGTTGATTTTGAGATGCCTACGAGACATCTAGTTTGAGATAGTCACCAAGCAGTTGTAGACCTGGAGCTCCAGAGAGTTTAGGCCTGGTTATACGGATCTGAGAATCTTCTGCATAGAAATGATCATTGAACCCATGGGAACTGATGAGGTCATTAAGTGAAGATATTATATAAGGAGAAGACGGCCCAGGACAGAGCCTGGGAGGGCAGCCACATGGGATCTGGATGAAGTTCCAGCAAGGAGATTGAAGAAGGGCAGTCTCAGGTGGTGGTGGTTGTGGTAGTAGTTAGTAGTAGCAATAGTAATAGCTAACATTTTTATAGCACCTACTATGTGCCTGGCACTATGCTAAGCACTTTATAATTATTGTCTTATTTGATCCTCACAACCCTGGGAAGTAGATGCTATTATCGCCCTATTTCACTGCCGAGGAAACCAAGGCAAACAGAAGTTATGTGACTTGTCCAGTGTCACACAGCTAGTCAGTATCTGAGATCACATTTGAACTCAGGTCTTCCCAACCTCAGGCCTGCCACTTTATTCACTGTGTCTCCTAGCAGCCCCGGGAAGGAAGAGAACCTGGAGAGAGCAGGTCAGAAAAAAGGAGAGAACCCCATCAAAACCTAGAGAGGAAAGAGTGTGCAGGAGAAGAGGGTGATTGGCAGGGTCGGAGGCTGGGGAGGATCATGACTGAGGAAAGGCCATTAGATTTGGCAATTAAGATCAGTAACTTTGGAGAGAGCAGTTTCAGTTGAAATAAATGAAGCTATAAACCAGATTGCTGAGGGTGTGGAATCAAGTGATGTGAAAAAAAGTGGCAGCGCTGAGTGTAGATGACTTTTCGAGGTTAGCCGTGAAGAGGAGGACAATCCCAGGATGGTAGCTCACAGGAGTGGTAGAATCACAGGAGGGATTTTTAAGGATGGAGGAGATACAAACATGTTTGTAGGCAACAGGGAAGCAGCCAACAGAGAGGGAGAGATTGAAGATTAGAGAGGGAGGGGATGATAGAAGAGACAGTCCCAGAGCTCTTTGTTCTGAGTGCCCTACTCTGTGAACTCCATGATTGTCCATAGCAGCATCATCCCAAAAGAGCAGTGGCTTTCGTGGAGGACTTAGAGAGAGGACCCGGGAGGCCAAGAAGCAGGTAAGAAATGAAAGTCAGTCCATACCATGACTTAGACATCCTTCGTGTAGATGCCAGTGTCCTCAGAATTGAAGGGATAATAAAAAGAAATAGAAGATACAGTTCCTGCTGTTGGAAATCATAGATGTGAAGAACGCTTGCCTAGCAACCAGTAAACAAGTCCAGTGATCATGGTTGGATGGAGTCAATTAGAGTAGACCTCTTGGATGTACACTGTTCACAAAATCACAGAATGTTATAACTGGTAGGGGCTTTGGAGATCACCCAAGTCCAGCCCCCTAATTTTGCAGCTGAGGAAACTGAGGCTCAGACAAGCGAAATAGCGTGCCCAAGATATTTTGAGGAGCAGAACTGGGACTTGGCTAATCTCCTGCCTCTAAATCCAGTACTTTTCTTTACCATACCTCTTTGTTCCTATTTTGAAATGGGCTTTGATTGGTAGAAACAAGAGAGAAATAATGAAGACAGTTGGGAAGGAGTTGTGTTCTTGTCTGTCTCCTGTCAATAGTCAGTAAACATTTATTCAGCCCCTCCTATATGCCAGGCACTGTTCTCATCTCGTGGTTGTTGTCTGGAGGGTGTGTTGTAGTGGTAAAAGTGCTGGAATCACAAGAGACCTGGGTTTGAATCCAGTTTCTAACTGTTGACTCATTGTGTGACCATGAGCAAGCACATCCCAGAAAATCCCTCAGCCTCAGTTTTTTCATCTGTAAAATGGTGACAGTAACACCGGTAGCACCCGTGTTACCTGATTGCTTTGAGGATCAAATGACTTTACACGTATAAAGTGCTTTGTAAAATTTAAAATATGAATAAATAAAAATGAATAAATAAATAAAATTTAAAATATAAATCTTACGTCTTATCTTTGTTGTGTATCTTTCTGGAAAACTGGGGCTCCATTCCTTTTTTTCCTTCACCTCTTCCTTTGGCTCTCTCTCTGCCCTCCATTCCAAATGTATTTAGTAATCACTTACAGTGTGCTCAGCGTTGTGCTGGATTCAGTTGGGAATACAAAAGAATTATAAGATGTGGTCCCTGCCCTCCCCTGCCTCTTTTGAGAATCCTTGTTGCCTGCCCCCATTTCTCAGACTTTGCCTGCCTCCATTTCCCAGTCCTTTGATGGATGAAACAGACTTTTTTCCACATCATCATTCAAGTGATTGAATGGGAAGTAATCACAGAAAACATGGCATCCTTGGGACAACATGGCGGAGAGGACAGGAGAAGGAATTTGGTGGTGCAACCTAGGAAGATTGAGCCATGGGGTCCTACTGCAGGATCAGAAAGGAAGAGGGGTTTCCTCACCCTTTTCCTGGAAAATGCTAAGGACACAGAACAAAGCAGAATTAGTGAAGGCTGATCCTTCACTAATCATGTTATATCCAGAGGTAGGGAACAGAGGCAATCTAGAATTTCTTTTTTTTTCCCCCAGGTCATTTATTTATTTATTTTCTGAGATTTTTTTTTTTTATTTATACTTTATGACACTCGGTACTATAATTTTGAGTTCCAGATTTTTTTTCCCCACTTCCCCTCTCCCTCCCCAAGACGGCATGGAATCTGATATATCTTCTACATGTAACTTCGCCTTGAACCCAGCTACACAATAGTCAAGTTGTAAAGAAGAATTATGACCAACGGAATGCATCATGAGAAAGAAGAAACAAGCGAGAAAAAAAAAGGGGAAAAAAAGGTGAGCATAAAGTGTGCCTCAATATGCATTCAGACTCCATAGTTCTTTCTGTGGATGTAGATAGCATTATCCATCGTGAGTCCTTTGGAGTTGTCTTTGCACCTTGTATTGCTGAGAAGAGCAAAGTATATCAGGGTTAGTCATCACAGAATCCATATATCTGTGGTTGTGTATAATGTTCTCCCCGTTCTGCTCCACTTGCTCAGCATTATATCGTGTAGGTTTTTCCAGGTTATTATGAGGTCTGTATCATCCCCATTTCTTATCGCACAGTAGTATTCCATTACCTTCATATACCACAACTTGTTCAGCCATTTCCCAATTGATGGGCATCCCTTCGATTTCCAATTCTTAGCTACCACAAAAAGAGCCGCTAGAAATACTTTTGTACATATGGGTCCCTTTCCCACCTGTGTGATCTCCTTGGGATACAACCTTAGAAGTGGTATTGCTGGGTCAAAGGGTATGAACATTTTTATAGCCCTTTGGGCATAGTTCCAAATTGCTCTCCAGAGTGGCTGGGTCAGTTCACAACTCCACCAGCAATGTAACAGTGTTCCAATTTTCCCACATGCTCTCCAGCAATTATAATTGTCCTGTTTTGTCATTTTAGCCAATCTGACAGGAGAGATGTGGTATCTAAGAGTTGTTTTGATTTGCATTTCTCTAATCAGTAGTGATTTTGGGCATTTTTTCATATGCCTATAGATATCTTTAATCTCTCACTCTGAAAACTGCCCGTTCATATCTTTTGACCACTTATCAGTTGGGGAATAACTTGTATTCCCACAAATTTGGTTCAGTTCCCTGTATATTTTAGAGATGAGGCCTTTATCAGAGACACTGGTTGTAAAGATTTTCTCCCAGTTTTCTGCTTCCCTCCTAATCTTTGTTGCATTGGCTTTTTTTTTTAATACAAAAACACTTCAATTTAACATAATCAAAATTATCCATTTTGCATTTTGTAACGCTCTCTGTCTCTTGTTGTGTCATGAATTCTTTTCTTTTCCATAAATCTGATAGGTAAACTATTCCTTGCTCTCCCAAATTGCTTATAGTATCAGCATTTGTTCCTAGATCATGAACCCATTTTGACTTTATTTTGGTATATGGTGTAAGATATTGGTTTATGCCCAGTTTCTGCCCTACCATTTTCCAATTTTCCCAGCAGTTTTTGTGAAATAGCGACTTCTTAGCCCAGAAGCTGGATTCTTTGGGTTTATCAAAGAGTAGGTTGCTATAGTTGTTGACTTCTGTGTCTTGTGTACCTATCCTATTCCACTGATCCACAACTGTTTCTTAGACAGTACCAGGTAGTTTTGATGACTGCTGCTTTATACTACAGCTTAATATCTGTTACGGCTAGGCCACCTTCCCTAGCATTTCTTTTCATTAATACCCCACATATTCTAGACCTCTTGTTCTTCCAGATGAATTTTGTTATTATTTTATCCAGCTCTGTAAAATATCTTTTTGGTAGTTCAATTGGTATGGCACTGAATAGATTAATTTAGGTAAAATTGTCATTTTTATTATATTAGCTTGGCCTAACCATGAGCAACTGATATATTTCTATTTATTTAGATCTGACTTTATTTGTGTGAAAAGTGTTTCATAATTATGTTCATATAGGCCCTGGGTTTGTCTTGGCAGATAGACTCCCAAATATTTTATAGTGTCTACAGTAACTTTGAATGGAATTTCTCTTTTTATCTCTTGCTTTTGGGCTTTGTTAGTAATGTATAGGAATGCTGAGAATTTATGTGGGTTTATTTTATATCCTGCAACTTTGCTAAAGTTGTTTATTATTTCAAGTAGTTTTCACTTGATTCTGTAGGATTCTCTAAGTAAATCACCGTATCATCGGCAAAAAGTGATAATTTAATTTCTTCTTTGCCTATTCTAATTCCTTCAATTTCTTTTTCTTCTCTTATTGCTACAGCTAACATTTCTAGTACCAAATTGAATAGTAGGGGTGATAATGGACATCCTTGTTTCACCCCTGATCTTATTGGTAATGCATCTAGATTATCCCCATTACAAATAATGCTTGTTGATGGTTTTAGGTAGATGCTATTTATAATTTTAAGGGAGGCTCCATTTATTCCTATGCTTTCTAGGGTTTTTAATAGGAATGGGTGTTGCATTTTGTCAAAGGCTTTTTCTGCATCTATTGAGATTATCATATGGTTTCTGCTAGTTCTGTTGTTAATATGGTCAATTATGCTGATAGTTTTCCTAATATTGAACCAGCCTTGCATTCCTGGAATAAATCCTACCTGGTGGTAGTGTATTATTCTCGTGATAAGTTGCTGCAATCTTTTTGCTAATATTTTATTTAAAATTTTCGCATCAATATTTCTTAGGGAAATTGGTCTATAATTTTCTTTCTCTGTTTTGACTCTTCCTGGTTTGGGTATTAGTACCATATTTGTGTCATAAAAAGAATTTGGTAGGACTCCTTCACCTGTTTTCCCAAATAGTCTATAAAATATAGGAGTTAGTTGTTCTTTAAATGTTTGGTAAAATTCGCATGTAAAACCATCTGGCTCTGGAGATTTTTTCCTAGAGAGTTCATTGATGGCTTGCTCAATTTCTTTTTCTGAGATGGGGTTATTTAGAAATTTTACTTCCTTTTCCGTTAACCTGGGCAATTCATGTTTTTGTAGATATTCATCCATATCCCTAAGGTTGTCAAATTTATGGACATACAATTGGGCAAAATAATTCCTAATTATTGTTTTGATTTCCTCTTCATTAGAGGTGAGTTCACCCTTTTCATTTTTGATACTGGTAATTTGATTTTCTTCTTTCTTTTTTTTAATCAAATTGACCAAAGTTTTATTAATTTTATTGGTTTTTTTTTTGTAAAACCAGCTCTTTGTTTTATTTATTAATTCAATAATTTTATTGGTTTCAACTTTGTTACTCTCTCCTTTGATTTTTGGTATTTCTAATTTGGTATTTAATTGGGGATTTTCACTTTGGTCTTTTTCTAGTGCTTTCAGTTGCATGCCCAATTCATTGATCTCCTCTTTCTCTATTTTATTCATGTAAGCATTTAGAGATATAAAACTTTCCCTAAGAACTGCTTTTGCTGCATCCCATAAGTTTTGGTAGGTTGTCTTATTATTAATTGTTTCTCTGATTTGTTCTTTGCCCCACTCATTCTTTAGAATTAGATTATTTAGTTTCCAATTAATTTTTAGCTTATTTTTCTCTGGTTCTTTATTACAAGTAATTTTTATTACATCATGATCTGAAAAGGATGCTTTGACTACTTCTCCCTTTCTGCATTGGATTGTGAGGTTTTTGTGCTCTGGTACATGGTCAGTTTTTGAGTATGTGCCATGTACCACTGAGAAGAAAGCATATTCCTTTTTATCTCCATTCAGTTTTCTCTAGAGGTCTGTCACATCTGCCTTTTCTAAAATTCTGTTCACCTCCTTAACTTCTTTCTTATTTGAGGTTAGATTTTTCAAGTTCAGAGAAGGGGAGGTTGAGGTCTCCCATTATTATAGTTTTGCTATCTATTTCTTTCTGTAACTCCGTTAACCTCTCCTCTAAGAATCTGCATGCCATACCACTTGGTGCATATATGTTAAACAATGATATTGCTTCATTGTTTATGGTGCCTTTTAGCAGGATGTAGTGTCCTTCCTTATCTCTTTTAATTAAATCTGTCTTTACTTTTGCTTTGTCTGAAATTAGGATTGCCACCCCTGCTTTTTTTACTTTAGCTGAAGCGCAATACATTTTACTCCAGCCTTTTTCCTTTACCTTGTGTGTATCCCTCTGTTTCAAATGTGTTTCTTGTAAACAGCATATTGTAGGATTATGGTTTTTAATCCATTCTGCTATCCACTTCCATTTTATGGGAGAGTTCATCCCATTCACATTCACAGTTATGATTACTATCCGTGTCTTTTTATCCATCCTATTTCCCCCCTGTTTATGCTGTTATTTCTTCCTTTCCTCTTCCACTCCTCAGCAAAGTTTTGCTTTTGATGGCTGCCTTCCTCAGTTTACCCTCCCTCTTGATTCCCCTTCCTTATCTTACCGTTTTCCACTTGCTACATCTTCCTTCCCTTCGGACCACACCCCTCCCTTTTTTCCCCTTTCCCCTCCTACTGCCTGTAGGACAAGTTAAATTTCTATACTTATCCATGTATGTTACTCCCTTCTTGAACCAGATCCGATGAGAGTAAAGCTCAAATACTGCTCTTCTGCCTCCCTTCTTTCCCTCTACTATAATGTGTTTTTGTGCTTCTTCATTTGATGTAATTTACCCTTTTCTACTCCCTCCTTACCTCTTCTCCCAGAACCCTCCCTTTACATCTCTTAATTATGTTTTTTATCCTTATATCAGTTATTTTATACAGACTTCCACAGTCTATGTGTATCCTTTTCCATTGTCATAATAACTGTACTATTCTCAAGATTTACACATACATATATATGTGTATATATATAATATTACATAAGAGGATATAATCCTATGTAAAGATGTAAATAATTTGCCCTTATCGATTAATAAGGTTTGTGGGGAGTTTTTCCCCCTGTTTACCTTTTTATGTCTCTCTTGAGTTTTGTATTGGAAGATCAGATTTTCCATTGAGTTCTGGCCTTTCCATCAGGAAGGTCTGGAATTCCCTTATTTCGTTGAATGGACATCTCCTGCTCATTTTTGCTGGGTAGTCGATCCTTGGTTGTAGACCGAACTCCTTTGCCCTTCTGAATATCATATTCCACTGTCTTTTAATGTAGAAGCTGAAAGATCCTACGTGATCCTGACTATAGTTCCAAGATATTTGAATTGTTTCTTTTTGTCTGCTTGCAGTATTTTTTCCTTGACTTTGTAATTCTGAAATTTGGCTATAATATTTCTTGGTGTTTTCAATTTGGGATCTCTTTCAGGGGGTGATTGGTAGATTCTTTCAATGACTATTTTACCCTCTGGTTCTAAGACCTCTGGACAGTTATCTTTGATAATTTCTTCAGAAATACTGTCAAGGCTCCTTTTTTCATCATGGATTTCCGGCAGGCCAATATTTCTTAAATTTTTTCTCCTGGATCTATTTTCCAGGTCAGTTGTTTTTCTAATCAGGTATCTCACATTTTCTTCTATTTTTTCATCCTTTACATTTTGTTTTACTCCTTCTTGATGCCTCATAGAGTCATTAGCTTCCACTTGCTCAATTCTAATTTTTAATGAGTTGTTATCTTCCTTTTGCTTTTGGGTCTCCTTTTCCAATTGGTTGATTTTACCTCTCAAGGTGTCATTTTCTCTATTTAGATTCTGAATCTCCGTAGCCACATCGCCAATCTTATTTTCAGTGACTTGATTTTGTCAGCGTTTTTTTTTCCCATTTTTTTCCATTTTTTCTTTTACCACTCTAATTTTGTTTTTAAAATCCTCCTTTAGCTCTTCCAGTATTGCTTTTTGGGCTTGTGACCAGTTCACATTCCCTTTTGACGTATCAGATGTGGGTGTAGTGTCAATGCTGTCCTCTTCCAAATTAGTATTTTGATCATGGCTGTCTCCATAAAAAGAATCCATGGTCCTCAGTTTTTTCGTGTTCTTCTTCATGTTGGTTAGCTTTTTCCTGGCTTTACAGTGAATTTCTGCTTTTTGGGGCTCAGGGCTCTCTGCCCCAGATTTCTTGTTCTGGGGATTGTGAGTCTAGTTACTGGCTTTGGGTATTGTAGCCTTCAGTTTCCTGAGGTGTAGGGGAAGGTGTCTGGCTGCCTGAAGTCTCCTCTTCCCCTGGGGCTGCTCTCCAGCATGGTTGGTCTTCAGCAATGGTCTCAGCTGTTTGTTGTTTGTGCTGGTGTCTTCCACTTCCCCTGGGGGTGCAAGGGTGTGTCTGGGTTCCTGGTGTTGACCCCTGCTGGCTCTAACCCTCTGGGACCCAGGAATTCCCACTGCTCGGCCAGTGAAGCCTTGCTTCTGTCTCCTCTATTCCAGTGTTTTTTCCCAAGTAATTTTCTGGGTCATGGGGCGAGGCATTAGAGCTGTTTACCTTGCCACTATGTCTCCCAGAAGTTCAAAAGATGCATTTCATACCTTTGGGCTGAAAGCCTCAGGAATTGATGTCTCATGGCCAGTGGCTCTGCTGCCCCTCGTGGCTTCTACAGACTCCCATCCTGTATTGGGAGGCCTGGGGATCTCCACTGGTTTTGGGAGCCCAACTTTCTCCCAGCCTCAGTCTCTGGCTGGATTTCGCAGCTGCTTCCACTTTGGTGCTGTCTCGGCAGCTCCCGAGCGCTCTCCCAGCCTACAGATCCATCCTGTCAACCTTTCGGACTCTCCTGGCTTGTAAATTTGCCCCACTCAGTCTGCTAGCGGCTTCTAACTCTCAAATCTGCTCAGATTCACTTTTTTATAGGTATCTGGCAGAGCTTGTAAGAGAGCTCTGGTAAGATGCTGTTTTCACATGGCCATCTTGGCTCTGCCACACCTCCCTGCCGGCAATGTAGAATTTCATGTTTGGAGTGTGATCATCCCTGTTGGGGAAGGTAGGACCCATCTGTGGTTCAAGCCATGGCCTCATTTATGTTTCTTTCTCCCTCAGCTGGGTCAGCCACAATGATATCCACCCTGCCCTGAGATAGGAAGATGGCATCTGCCTTCCTTGTTGCCTGGAGGCATATTGTTGACTCTGGCCTTTCGCTATTCTCATCTCAGTGCCAGGAAATCCCTGTTTCCCAATCTCACCTTTTCTCTGAGCAGCTTCTACTTTTGACCTTTCATTCTCCCAGAAGGGCTGCATGTAATCTAAAAAAGCATGGGAGACTTGAGTTTGAGTTAGGGCTCCAGTAAAACTTACTATGGCCTGACCAAGGTCTAGTAATTTAACATTTCTGAACCTCAGTTTTCTCATCTATGAAATGGGGATAAAAACATCCATTCCGCTTACCTCACAGTTCTGTTGTGACGCTCAAGTGAGATATTATGTGAAAGCAATTTGTAAACTGTAAGTTACCATAAATATGTTATTATCACTAGGAACAAACTAGCCAAGTTTGGAGAAGGTAATCACCAGATTATGTCATCATAGCGACTCTCCATGACAGACTGGTTGGGGTGGGGTGGGGGTTATCCGTATGCATGATTTTCTTCAGTTGAAGTAGTATCCACATTGATAAAATTACAGATCCTTGTAGGACATTATTATTGGTGGTAGTAACATAATGATTTATATTCCTATAGCACTATAAGATTTGTGTCATGTCATTGGTCCTCTTTTGAAAATGAAGGGCAAACAGTGAACTAAGATTTGCAAAGAACATTTCTTTTAGCAGCTCTTTGAGGTTACTAGGTGTCAGCGAGGTAGTGCAGTGGATGGAGCTCTGTGTCAGTGAGGAGGATCTGCGTTCAGATGTGGCCTCAGACATTTACTAGCTGTGCGACCCTGGGCACGTCACTCAATCCCTTTTCCTCTGTTTTTTCATTTGTAAAATGATCTGGAGAAGGAAATGGTAAACCACTCTAGTGTTTCTGCCAAGATACCCCTAAATGGGGTCATGACCGAGCAAGGTCAGCCATGTAAGTATTATTGTTGCCATTCTCAGGTGAGGAAACAGAAATTCAATGACTTCCCAGGATTACACACTAATAATAAGGATCAGTGACAGGATTTGAATCCAGATCTACTCATTCTAGGATGACTTCTCTTTCCACAGTGCCACATTGTAGTTATATTCTCACTCTCCACCTGAGATTATAATGGGAAAGTCAGGATTTTAATAGTGCGGAGAAGTCTCTTTACCTGAGACAGCCTACTATGCCTCAGCCTGAGTCCAAGGTCATTCTTCCTCAGGTAGAAGATCCTGAGGGGGTAGCTTTGTGCCATCCGGGATGCCAGCATGCTTTGAAGTAATGGCCTTGTACCTTGAGAGGTTATGGTTCTGTACCTTTAGGTACAGGTACGTAACCTCAAAGCATTATGGGAAGGAAAGGCTTTCAGGAGACCATCTCTCAGTAGTCAAATAGAAGCCATTCCTGGGCTGTGCATGCTTTCCTGAAAGCCTTTCTATTCCAGTGTGTTTCCATCATAGGTTTTTACGTCAATGAGTTTCTATTTAAGCACCCACCATATGCCCAGTGCTGTGCAAAATATGTTGTCTCTGAAGTTTAAAGTCCAGTTGGGATCTGTGTACATGGAATAGACAGAGACCAGTACTGGGCAGTATGAGAGCAAGTGGTAGGTTGTAGGCTGGAGACTTTATAGGATAGAGACTATGCATGCTGTAAGAATTCAGGGAAGAAAGATGGAAAGTGTGAGGTAGTGGAAAGAGGGCCTGGAGTCTAGCCTCATTCTCATCACTAGCTAGTTGTGTGATGGGGGGGAGGGAGCTGAATTTCAGCTTACATATCAGTAAGATGGAGATAATGTAATTTACTCTATTCTCCATCACAGGGCGGTTGTGAAGGAAGCACTCTGTAAACCATAAAATGTCCACTTAAGAGTCTCCTATCATTTATTGAGGCAGCTAGGTGTGGTAAAGTAGATAGAGCAGAGCATCAGGCCTGGAGTCAGGAAGACTTGAGTTCAAATGTGGCCTCAGACACTTATTAGCTATGTGACCCTAGGCAAGTCACTTACCCCTGCTTGCCTCAGTTTCCTCATCTGTCAAATGAGCTGGAGAAGGAAATGGCAACCACTCCAGTATCTTTGCCAAGAAAGCCCTGAATAGGGTCACGAAGAGTTGGATGTGACTGAAATGACTGAACAACAATATTGTGTTTATTGGAGAAAAGGGTGGAGGGCAAGAAATTTGAAGTGAAAGTATGGCATCTGTTGGGAATAGCATAAGCAAAGATGAGATTGAGTGTGAGCCATGAAAGGGGAATTTGAGTCAACAAACAAATGTGTAAAGGCCTGCTAAGCCCAAGGATCTGTGCTAGGTACTGGGGATACAAAGACAAAAAATGACAGTCCCTCAGTGTAGTGCTTATGTCATGGAGTTGTCCAAAGGATCAAAGGAGAACATAGATATAAAGCTCTTTGTAAACTTTAAAGCGCTGTATAAATGACAGCTGTTACCCTTGAGATTCCAGTTTAGTAGAGAAGATAAAATATGCGTGCAAACAACTATGAGCACAAGTTAGAAAATGAATATATGAATAGGATATATCAGATTAACTAGAACCTAAGAAGTTTAAGGAGGAAGAAATCACTTCTAGCTGAGCAGGCAGGTAGGAACTGGGGAGGCTTCATGGAGGAAAGGGCTCCTGAGCTGGGCCTTGAATGATGCGAAAGATGGAAGGAGGAAGAAATGGGGAGGGCTGAGGGGTGGTTTGGGCCAAGCATTGGAGACAGCATGTGCAAAGGCACTTAAGTGGCAGAAGGTGGGATTGGGAAAAAAATAAATAATTCATTTGGCTGGAATGGAGGATGCCTATAGAATAAAATGGCTACAAGGGCAGCTTGCTGACCGTCAAGCACTTTGGAGGCCTGGCCAAAGTTTGTACTTTAATTGGACCACAGTGGGGAACCACTTTAGGTGTTGGTGGGAGGAACAGGTCTGTGCATATCCACAGCATGGGGTCCTGAAATAAACCGCAGCGTGAGTGAAAAGGAAGGGATGGATGTGAGAGAGATTGGCAGATGGGACTGCTAGAACTTGACAATTAAGTTGGGGTGGGATGTGAAGGAGTGGGAAGATTCCAGCCTGACTCCAAGTCAGAATGGGAAAAATTGGAAAATGGGAAAAGAAAGGGAAAGTTAGGAGGAAGTGAAAATTCGAGAGGGATATGAGGAGTTGGCCCTTCTGGAGAAGTTTTTGTCCTGAGAAGTAGTGCAAAATGAGGTTAAATGAGTAGGAGGTAGGGAGGACCAGAAATGGAGGGCCTTGAATGCCTATCTGGGATTCCAGTCAAGGTTAAACAGGATTAGCTGGGCAACTTGGTGTAGTGGATAGAGAGCTGTTCTCATGGTCAAGAAGATCTTAGTTCCAATTCCTGCTCTTGCACATACTCGCTATGTAACCCTGGACAAGTTTACTTAATATCTCAGGACCCATAAGCAGCTCTAGGACTGTCAGTTGTTGAGCTGGTGCTGATCTCTTTTGGTAGAGACAGATTCTTCATCCGTAGTTCCTTGTCTGAATGGAATCACAAATCTAGTTTCCCAAAAGCCACCCAAAAACAAGCCTTGCCCTACCTACCCACTTCATGATTTGTTCTAAGGATCAGATCAATCAGGCAGTCAGTAAGTGCTGATTTAGTGCTGGGTCTGGTACTAAACCCTGAGGATATAAAGAAAAGGGAAAAAAAATCTTTGTCTTAAAGGAGCTTACAAATTTAATGGAGGAGACAACCTGTAAATAAATAGGTTTATACAAGATACAAACAGAGTAGGCTGAAGATAAATTGAGATGGGAAGGTTCTAGCCCTTGGGAGTGATGAGAAAGGCCTCTTGCCAAAGGTGACATTTGAGTTGAATCTTGGAGGAAGCGAAGCATTTTAAGAGGTAAAGGTGAGGAGGGAGAGTATGGGGGACAGGTCGTGCAAAGGCACAGCAGATGGTAGTGCCGTGGGTGAGGAACAGCAAATGGTCCATTATGGCTGGATTGTAGGGTATGTCTGGAGGGGAGTAAAATGTAAGAAGGCTGGAAGGTTGGAAGGAGTTGGGTTGGGAAGAGTTTTAAATGCCAAATGGAATACTTTATATTCAATCTTGAGGTAATAAGGAGCCACTGAAGTTTATTGAGTAGAGGGGTAACTTTAGAAAACTCACTTCAGCAGCTGTATAGAAGATGGATTGGAGTGGGGAGAGAGTAGAGGTAACCATCTTTATCTGATTTGACAGAAGAGTCAACTGAGGCCTAGACAAGAAAAGGGACTTGTCCAAGATCCCACAGAGCCAAGACCTCACAGGAGGCTATTGCCTTAGGCCAAGTGAGAAGCGATGAGTGTTTGAACAAGGTAGTGGCTATGTAAGTAGAAGGAAGGGGGTGCAGTTGAAAGATGTTGTACAGAAAGAAACAACAAATATTGTCCACTCGTTGGATATGTAGGGTGAGTAAGAATGAGGTTTGAAAATGAGCCCTAAGGTCAACCCCGTGGATTGGTGGGATGGTGGTATCCTTAGCAGTCATAGGGACTCTTAGTAGAGGGGTGAGTTTGCCTGCCAGTGGGGAGGGGGGAGGGGAGGAGATAACAAGCTCTGCTTTGGACCTGTTGAGTTTGTGATGGCTTTAGGACACGCAGTTTGGAGTGGCTAGTACGCAATTAGTGAGACAGTTAATAGTCATTCTTGCTCTTGTCAAAGAGGTAGAGAGCTGTGGGCTAAACACTAATATCATTCGGTGGATTCAGAATTGGTTGAATGGCCGAAATCAAAGTGTGTCATGAATGATTTGTTGCCATTTTAGAAGGAGTTCTCAGGTGGTGCATTCCAGGGAAAGGTGTTTGACCCTGTGCTCTTTAACATTTTTATCAATGACTTGAAAAAAAAGTCTAGATGCATTCTTATCCAATTTGCTGGTGATACCAGGTTAGGGGAGAAAACTAAACTCACTGGATGGCAGGATCTAAAAAGATCTTGCTAGTCTAGAAATTGGTCCATATCTAAGAAGATGCAGTGTAAAAATTTTTATTGATGCATTTTGTTTTCATATCAGTTTCATTTTCCGGTGTAGCCCTCTCCCCTCTCCCATCCAGAAGGCCATTCCCTATAACAAATGACAAAGAGAAATAAAAACAGGTGAACACCCAGCCACAAAATCAGTCAAGTTTAACAGTGCACGCCATGTTCCTCCTCCATACTCTTCCTCCTCTGCAAAGAAGAGGGGGAGAGCCCATCTCTTGGGTTAAGCTTACTTACTACAACTACATGACGTTCAGTTTTGATTTTTGTTCTTTCCATCTATATTGATGTAATCATTGTGTCTATAGGCAGCTAGAAGGTGCAGTAGAAAGAGCATGGGGCCTGGAGTTAGGAAGACCCAACCCTGGATACTTCCTAGCTATGTAATCCTGGGCTTCTTAACTTCTGTTTGCCTGATTTTCCTCATCTGGAAAATGGGGTTAATAATGGCACCTGCCTCCCAAGGTTGTTATGAGGATCAATAACAGGTGCACAGTGGGGGCAGCAAGGTGGTTCAGTGAGTAGAGCATTGGCCCTGGGGTCAGGAGGACCTGAGTTCAAATCTGGCCTCAGACACCTGACACACTTACTAGCTGTGTGACCTTGGGCAAGTCACTTAACCCCAATTACTCTGCCTTCTCCCTGCCAAAACCAAACAAAAATAATAAGTGCGTAGTGTCTGGCACTTAGTAAGTACTACATAAATATTAACTATTATTATCTTTTTGTTTTCTCGGTTCTTAAGGAAAATGAAATTTTATATGGATAAATGTAAAAACTTACACTTGGGTTTAAAAAAAATAACTTTACATATGCAAGATGGGGGAGGCATGGTTAAACAGTAGTTCATCTGTAAACTATTTGGGGGTTTTAGTAGTATCTTACAGGTATTGTGGTATAATCCAAAGTTTGGGTTAGCCCAGTAGGTTCAGAAGATTTTTTTTTTAAATTCAGCAGATCCTCATAAGCCACGAAATCCAATTAAAACTACTTTAATAATTGAAATTTAAAAGCACATAATGGAGGAATGAAAAGGATATAAAAACATCTCCCCCTTTTCAGTTACTGATTCAGGAACAGAAGGAAGCAACTTGAAGGCAGCTGGAGCTCAGAAAAGATTCCTGACAACCTTTCCTGCCTTTATGCTGTTCCAATTTTAGAACAAACCACCAGGTGTTTTGGGCTGAGCCATGGAGCCAGTCAGAGGACCAACTGTGACTGCAACAGTTACAACAATCCTAGGAGCCCCCTCAACCCTCCCCCCCCATTTCCCACCCCTTGATGACAAGGTCCTAAAATTTTCTAGGTGATCTTTTACCAGTAAAAATGACAAAATGGTTTTCAGACATGGGGGAGGAACTTTAAACAAATGAAAATAAATGAATTTAAATAACTCTTTTGATACAATGGGAAAGTAATAGCAGGGACAATTCGTAAAAATCTTCTGGGATAAAATAATCATAATGTCTAGGAGCAGCACCAGGAGGATCAGGTTCATCAAATGAATGATATACATGACATTGTCACCAATTCTCATCACAAGCCATTCACCATATGAATTAAAACAGCTAAGAGATCATAGGCCTCTAATATATAACCTAGCCTAGTGGCTAAGTTGATACCAAGACTCACTCCATACTTTCAGATACAGAGACTCACCCTCTAGTGTTCCAAAGCCTGCCAGCCAAAGCCTTGGTCTCTTGGATTGCTATTGTATAGATCAGGGCTATCCAACCTTAAGCTTTTATTGAAACAATAGACAGTATATTTTAATTTGCCATTTTAGTGAGAGCTCTGTGGTAGCACAGCTTCCTTTACTAAAAGCATTTATGTAAATTTCTATGCTTGTAGGGGCGCCACAAAAATCGCAGTGCTGGCTGCATGTGGCCTGCGGGCCCTTTAGAGACTCTACTGAGAGACTGCCTCAATCTTTATGCCATAGAGTCCCCTTTGCCTTCATCCAAAGACTTAAAATCGCCACAAAACAGGCCAAAAGATCTTTTTCCTTACCAGTAAATTCCTAGTCACCGCAGTTATGAAAGGTGTTTTTTACTTTCCCCATACCATTAAAAAACAAAGTCCCTCTGAGTGATTGGCCTTTTGGTCCCCAAACCCTTTCTAGGAAGGAGCTTTTCAAGCCATCCCAGGGTAAAGGGAACTGGCCAACAAATGAGTACCTGAACTTTTTCTCTAGTTGCCCCCATATAAGGGGGCAAAAATCTCAAGTCTTGAGTGACCCCGAACAGAAGATAGAATAAGGAAGGGCAAGAGGGGGTCAGCTGAGACTATATCCGAAAGTAATCCATCCTGATCAGGCAAGTCCTTCTGAAGGGTAGATCGGAGAACCCACTGGAGTGGAAAGCATTCCTCCATCTGAGGGTAGTGCTCTTTTATCAGAGCCACAGTGCCTGGAAGTTAGGATGACAAAGCTGTTGTTTTAAAAGTCTGTTCCATGACACCAGCTGCCTAGGGATGGTATGGAAGATTGAAAGACCAGTGAATATGGTGATGATGGGCCTAATCCCAGACCTTCTTTGCAGTAAAATAGGTCCTTTAATCAGAGATGATACAAAGGGACCCATAGAGAGGAGGAATATGTTTTGTAAGGGAAAGGGAAAGCCTTGATACTGGCTGCAACAGTAGCAGACTTAGCTGGCACTGCAGTCCCGTATCCTGAACAGGTATTGACTATAGTGAGGACAGACCTCTTGTTCTTAGAGCGATTTGTCCATCAGAGGCAGGCTCAGAAGAGTACTGTGCAGGAGAAGTGGCCGCATCCTCTTTGTTTAAAGGGATGATATGGTCTCGTGCCAACTACAGCAGAGCATCCTGGCCCCCGCATCTAGATTAATGATAACTCCAACCTCCTGTCTCTCACATTCTTTTGCAGACAATGGCCTGCTTCCTGGGTTTATCAGTGGGTGTGTTATGTCTCCAATGAGCACTAACATGACCCACAAACTACTGTATGCTGCTAGAAGCATCAGCAAAATTCTTCCATTTGTCCTGACCCCAAAGTGGAGAGTCTTTAATTGTCCAATTACGTCCTCTCTCAACCCCAGTGCACTCAGCAAAATCCATAGCCACTGGCCAGGCATTAATTTAAATACAAATTGTATCTCCTCCATCCCTCCAAGCTCTTTCCCAGGCCAGCTGTGCAGTTCTTAGCTCAGCCCAGTGGGAGGACTGGCTAGGACCTCCATCCCTGGTAAGGATCAACTAAGGTAAATTTGTAAATCTACAAGTGCTAGGTAAATGTGAACTATCTTTATCTGATTTGACAGAAGAATCAGCTGAGGCCTAGACAAGGAAAGGGACTTGTCCAAGATCCCACAGAGCCAAGACTGAACCCCAGGCCTTTGATTCTGTGTCTAGTGCTTTTTCTTAGTAGCTGATTTTTATTTTGTGCTTATGTTCTCTTTCACCCCCAGGGCTGCCTCCAGGTCCCATCACAGCTCTGCCAGGCAGCAGCTCAGTAGTTAAGGTGCCGTGTGTGTTTCTGACTCAGGCCCCAGGTCTGAGACACCCTTCTTTATGGCACAGAGAAAACAGTTTTGATTTCCTCAGGTGAACGCCTTTCTGGCCTGTCAAACTCAGAGCCCCTACCTGCTTGTTAAAGTGACATTTTCCCTGACTAACTGGGGAGGCAGCTATTATGTAGTGGAAGGAGCCCTGAATTTGGAGTTACAAGACTTGGCCTTCAATCTTGACTCTGTGGGTAACTTACCTTTCCCAAGCCTCAGTTTCCTTATCTGTAAAATGAGGATAGTGTTATTCAACAAACCCACTTGTCTTCTCAATTTCCCTATTTCTCTGGAGGGCTCTGCCACATTTCCAGTCCCCAAGTCACATCCTCAGTGTCATTCTCAGCTGCTCACTCCTCATCTTGAGTATCCAATCATTCACCAAGTCTTGTCAGTTTCCTCTCTGCAACAGCTCCCACATCCATCCCTTTGTCTACTCTCACAGTTATTACCGGGGTTCAGGCCTTCATCACTCATCACCTGGATTGCTTCAGTAGCCTCCTACTTGGTCTTCCTGTCTCACGCCTTTCCCTTCTCCCTTCTCTAGTCTGTCTTCCATATTGCTGCTAAGTTGCTATTCCTTATGCACAGGTCTGACCTTAGCCCTCCTCTGCTTGAGAGGCCACAGTGACTTCTTGTTACTTCCCAGAATCAAGTATAAATTCTGGCATTTAGAGCTCTTCAGAACCTGACTGCTTCCTATAATTCCAAAGCACAGGGGATGGCCTGCACAGTGTCAAGGAGACAAGATGGAATAGCTAGTATGGGGAACAACCAGAGGCCAATCTGGCTGGAATGTAGAATCCATGATGGAATGAAGTCTGCAGGAAGTCTGGGAAGGTGGGCTGCAGGAAGGCCCAATTCCTCCACATTGCTTTTCACAGACTCATTCCAGCTTATATTCCCAGGCTCATAGTGCACTCTGCACCTCTAGGGCTGCTCTGTCCTGGCCTCAGTGGCATCATACTATGCCCCATACATGATATCACTCCCTTGTCTTTATGCCCTGGTCCCCCAAACCTCATTTCTCGCCTCTACCTGAGAGAGTCCTTCTCTTCCTCATATAATACAGCCTGTACAAAACTGATTTTTTTCTTTCCTCTTGAAGTTCCTAGTGTTTTCCTTCTAGGAATTTCTTTATCTGTATCTTGTGTTAATTTTCTGTGTTTGTGTGTGTTGTGTCTCTGAAGCTCTTTGAGGGCATGGACTGTTGCCTTCGACTTTGTATCCCCAGGGTCTAACCCAGTACCAGCCATGGAGTAGACAGTCAACAAATGGTTGTGGAATGGATAGCTGACCACCAAATGATGAATATAAAGGATTCTCTTCTTTCCCCTTAGCTCACTGCTACTTTGTAAGAGACTATGTTTTTTTACCTACTTTTTTCCTCTCCAAATCATTCATGCAACAAGTATTTTAAGGGTCTACTATACTTGGTAGTATAGATTTAAACTAATTTTTTTTTAATCCCCCAATCCCAAGTCATGATGGAGTTACTCTTTAGGCCAGGCTGTCTTTCCCACCCAATATAATCCCTTGCCTTCCTGGAAATACCTAGTAGACAGATCCCTGAGTGTGGGAGAAAGAGGGTCCTTTGAATGAACTGGAAGAATCCAGAAGGAAGCATATATACCATCCCTGAATCCATACCCTCAGAGAGATCAGAATCTGATAGGAGAGATAGGGATAAATGCAGGAAAATATAGCCAGGATTGCCTAGGTCGGGATGCTAAGAGGCTGCAGTACAGCCAATGTTGGATGAATGTAGTTTAAAAGAACTCAGATGTCCTAAGACCTAGAATTAAAAGACACCCCACAGATCATCTAAATGAATGAACTTATTTTGCAAGGGAAGCTGAGGCTCAGTGAGGTGGAGTATCTTGTCCAAGGTCACAAGACCTGGGCTGGATTCTTGGCTTTATCCTTGGACAATGCATTTAACCAGTCAGAGCCTCAGTTTCAACATTTGTAGGATGAGGATAATACTACTTAAGTATCTGTCTCCCAAGGCCATTGCAGCCCTGCTTCATAAAGTAGAGTGAATGGGGGTACCCCTGGGGTTAGACTCAATGTTCTTTTATGCCACCATCTGGGCCCTTGGAGACAAGGGCAAGGCAGGAGATACTAGGCTGAGTCCAATTGACCTGGAAGAAGAATGAAGGGTAGGGGAGGGTAAGACCTGGTTAGAATCAGGGTGGCAGGTTTCCATGGCTAGCATATTGTACATGTGCACTGGAAGATAGAGGAAAATCCATTTAATTGAGTGCCTAGAAGATATGACTGGTGAAAGAGCAAACCTCCTAGAGAGAGTAAATGCCCCAGCTGCTCTCAGCTGGACCCTGCCCCATAGCACTCAAATAGTACACCCTAGTGAATTTTGTTCTGTGGGAACACGGCAAACATCTCTGGCCTCACTCTCTTAGGTGTTCATTAAAAGTCAGCAGAATTGAACTGAATTCCCTTTCCTTACTTCTCAAATCCTGTGGGTGTGCTCTGGTCCAAAGACTATTAAAAATAATTGAGTCACTATAGAATTGGAATGCTTTGTCATAGATGATGAAAAATAATGGCTCATATTTCAGGTGTCACAATTCAGCTGGTGCTTCCTCTATGGCGCTTCCTCCCTCATCTTTCCCCATACGCTACCCAGTCATTAGTGGTCTCTTCCTCCTCAGTTTTCCTTGTACATCTACCTCTTGTGGCCCCCAGGTGAATATGAACTTTTTGGGGGCAAGGACTGTTAACTTTCTGCATCCTATAGAAGAATGCTTTTCAAATAGTAACTACATAATAAATGTTAAATAGAGTCAGATTTAGACCTTTAATAAAAAGATTTCAAAACGGTTTCTATATAACTCCATTAGGGACTACATACATTATTATCCTCATTTTACATATTAGAGAATGAAGGTTCAAAGAGATTCATTGATTACCTAAGGACAAGTGATCAGTAAAAATCAGTACAAAGATTCAAATCCAGGTCATGTGGCACCAAGAGAACTTGTTCTATTATATTAGGCAGTAATTGACTGAGAGACAAAGGATAAAGGGGACTTTTTTTGAATGGAGATTTAGAAAGAGTATAGCCCCCTGGAGGTGTAAGTACATAAGAACTGTCATTCTGAGTCAAAGCTGGGGTCCACCCAGCCTGGTGTTCTGCCTTAGACAGAGGCACCAAGTCATCTGCTGTAGAAGACATGGTTACTGGAGGAATCAGTTCTGGATTGGGTCTTACTTCAGCTTTTTCTTTGCATTCCCATTGCTTAGCATAGTGCCTGGCACATAGTAAATGCTTAATGAATGTTGCCCGACTGGAGGTAGAAAAACACAAGATGTGGCAGTTGCTGGTTATATGAAGTGAGGAAGAGAGAGGCATTTGAGAACATCAGGTCTGAAATGTCCAACAAGTAGTTGGTATTGCAGGGCCAGAGCTTAGCGGAGTATGGAGCAAGATATATAGGTCTGTGGGTTATCTGTATATGATAATTAAACCCATGGGAACTGATAAAGGTCCCTGAGAGGATGTACAGAGAGAGAAGAGAAGACTTAGGACAGAACCTTGGGAAATACCGAAGGGGGCAACTTTTTGACTCTCTGGACTTCATCCTTCTGGATATCACCTGTATCATACCCCAGCATAGGAGCTAGATGATGAGCCAGCAAGAGATTGAGAAGGAGCCATCAGATAGGTAGAAGTGAGTGAGAAGGTAAACAACAGTGTCAAATGCAGCAGAGAAGTTGACAAGTATGAGGATTGGTGGAAAAAACCAAACAAACCGTATTTGGCAATTTCAGTTCAGTGATGAGGAGGAAGAGGTAATTGAGTCAGTGAATGTAGACTGATTTTTTAACAAGATTGGGGGGAGAAATGAGGAAGAAAGAGAGAGAGGAGAAGGGAGAGAGGGAGATTGGTTTGGAATAACTTCTGGGGAGTGAAATAGGGAATCAACTAGGGAAGAATAAAGCTGAAAGTGAAGACCTAGATAAGATTAGACTCCTTGGTAACCTTCTAGAGTGGGGCATCTTTTTTGTAATTTTAATTTTTATTTCCAGTTCAAATTTTTTTTCCTTCCCCTTAGTCCTTTTCCCACCCATTGAAAAGGCAAGAAATATGATACCTATTATATATGTAAAGTCAGGCAAAATGTATTTCTGCATTAGCCATGTTCCAGCAAAAAAAGCAAGAAAGATAAAGAAAGGGGAAAAAAAGCTTTAGTTTATACTCAGTTCATCAGTTCTCTCTCTTCAGGTAGATAGCATTTTTCATCATGAGTCCTTTGGAATTGTCTTGTATTATTCTGTTGGTCAGAGGAGCTAAGTCTTTCACTGTTGATTATCCTAATATCGCTGTTACTGTGTAGATTGTTCTCAGGGTTCTTATTTCACTTTGCATCATTTCATTTAAATCTTCCTAGGTTTTTCCAAAATCATCCCTGTCATCATTTCATACAGCACAGTAGTATCCATCACATTCATACACTGTAAGTTGTTCAGCAGTTCCCTAATTTTTTTAAATTATTTTTTATTTTTAGTGTACAACACTCAGTTCTACATAATTTTGAGTTCCAGATTTTCTTCCCTCCCTACCCCACTCCCTCCCCAAGACAGCATGGAATCCCATATAACTTCCATGTATAACTTCGTATTGAATTAATTTACACACTAGTCAAGTTGTGGAGAAGAATTATGACCAATGGAATGAATCATGAGAAAGAAGAAACAGAATCAAAAAAACCCCAAAAACAAAAACAAAAGAGACAAAAAGGGGGGGAAAAGGCGAGCATGAAGTGTGCCTCAATATGCATTCATACTTCATAGTTCTTTCTCTGGATGTAGATAGTATTCTCCATCGTGAGTCCTTTGGAGCTGTCTTTGAACCTTGTGTTGCTGAGAAGAGCCAAGTCTATCAGGGTTAGTCATCACAGAATTCCTATATCTGTGGTTGTGTATAATGTTCTCCTGGCTTTGTTCCGCTCACTCAGCATTATGTTGTGTAGGTTTTTCCAGGTTGTTATGAAGTCTGTATCATCCCCATTTCTTATAGCACAATAGTATTCCATTACCTTCATATACCACCACTTGTTCAGCCATTCCCCAATTGATGGGCATCCCTTTGATTTCCAATTCTTAGCTACCACAAAAAGAGCCGCTAGAAATATTTTTGTACATATGGGTCCCTTTCCCACTTGTGTGATCTCTTTGGGATACAAC
Source organism: Trichosurus vulpecula (assembly GCF_011100635.1). NCBI lineage: Eukaryota > Metazoa > Chordata > Mammalia > Diprotodontia > Phalangeridae > Trichosurus > Trichosurus vulpecula. The sequence continues at coordinate 159,048,726 of NC_050576.1, read as the reverse complement.
CCTAGAAGTGGTATTGCTGGGGCAAAAGGTATGAACATTTTTATAGCCCTTTGGGCGTAGTTCGAAATTGTTCTCCAGAATGGCAGGATCAGTTCACAACTCCACCAGCAATGTAACAATGTTCCAATTTTCCCACATCCTCTCCAGCATTTATCATTTTCCTGTTTTGTCATTTTAACCAATCTGACAGGAGAGATGTGGTATCTAAGAGTTATTTTGATTTGCATTTCTCTAATCAGTAGTGATCTCGAGCATTTTTTTCATATGCCTATAGATATCTTTAATTTCTTCCTCTGAAAACTGCCTGTTCATATCCTTTGACCATTTCTCAATTGGGGAATGACTTGTATGCCTATGTATTTGGCTCAGTTCCCTGTATATTTTAGAAGTGAGGCCTTTATCAGAGACTCTAGTTGTAAATATTTTCTCCCAATTTTCCAGCAGTTCCCTAACTGATGGGCATCTCCTCAGTTTCCAATTCTTTGCCACCACAAAAGAGCTGCTATAAATATTTTTGTACATATGTGTCCTTTTCCTTTTCCTTTGCTCTCTTTGGGGGTATGAAACTAGTAGTATTGATGGGTCAGAGGGTATGTAGAGTTTTATAACCTTTTGGGCATAGTTCGAAATTGTTCTCCAGAATGGTTGGATTAGGTCACAGCTCCACCAATGATGCATTAGCATCCCTAATTTTCCACCACCCCTCTAGCATTCGTCATTTTCCTTTTCTTTCTGTTAGCCAATCTGATGGGTGTAAGGTGGTACCTTGGAGTTGTTTTAATTTGAATTTTTTAGTTATTAGTGATGTAGAAGATTTTTTCATATAATTATTGATAGCTTTGATTTCTCGCTCTAAAAACTGCCTGTTCATATCCTTTGACCATTTGTCAATTGGGGAATGGATTATGTTTTTATAAATTTAGCTCAGTTCTCTACATTTTCGAGGAATGAGACTTTCATAAGAGAAATGTGCTATAAAATGTCCGCCCCGCCCTGTTTCCTGCTTTTTTCTAATTTTGCCTGTGTTAGTTTTAAAACCTTTTAAATTTTATATAATCACAATTATCCATTTTACCTACTGTAAACCTCTCTATCTCTTCTTTGGTCATGAACTTTTCCCCTATACATAGATCTAATAGGTAATTTCTTCCATGCTGTCCTTATTTATTATTAAGGTATCACCCTTTATATCTAAATCATATATCCATTTTGAGCTTTTTTTTTGGCATATGGTGTGAGATGTTGCCCTGTGCCTAGTTTCTGCCAAACTGCTTTCCATTTTACCCAGCAGTTTTTGTCAAATAGTTTTTGCTCCAATAGCTTCGATCCTTGGGTTTGTCAAACACTAGGCTACTGTGTAGAGCAGGACTTCTTAACTGTGTTTTTTTTTCTGTTCTGGACCCCTTTGGCAGTCTGGTAAAGCCTGTGGACCCCTCTCAAAATAATGTTTTAAAATGCATAAATTAAAATACTTAGGATTACAAAGGAGACCTATTATAATTTAGCTTTAAAGATATTTTTTAAAAAGTTCATGAACCCTAGGTTATGTCCCCTGGAATCTACAGGCCCTGTGGTGACCTAGTGCCACAAGGTAAGCCTTGGAAATAGTTCTTCTTCTCTTCCTCCTCTTTGAATATCAGTTTCCTTCCTATTTTACTTCCATCCCAGGCCATGCAAACCCTCATTTTTTAAGCAGAGAATGCAAAAATGTAGTTGGTGGAGGAAAGATAGAAGGGAAGAAGGAAGGAGCAAGATGGTGGTTCTGTTATGGGATTTTCTACCTTGCAGCTAAAGCCATAGTGTAATGGAGAGAATTTGGACTATAGAAAGCCAGGGCTCTGCCACTAGCTACCTGTGTGACCTTGGGCAAGTCCCCTCGCCTCTTCAGATTTCCGTTTCCTTGTCTATTGAAATAGATGTTCTCCATTGTGCCCAGCTCTAAATCCTATAACCCCAGTAATATAGTGTCTGGTTCAAAGGATGCTGGCATTTTAGTCCCTTTATTTCTATAATTCCAAATTACGTTGCACAGTGGTAATACCATTTCACAGTTCCACTAACAATGTATTAGTATGTATGCAGTATTTGTAGGTGACTTTTGGCCAGCATCACACAGCTAATAAACATCTGAGGACAGATTTGAACTCAGATCTGCCTGACTCTAGGTCTAGTACTTTATCCATTATGCCACCTAGCTGAATCAGACAAGGGCTGTCAAGAGTGTACTTCCCTTATATTTTATTAATCTAATCAGAACAGCTTTAAAATGAAAAGGACGGAGAGGCAGAAAACTCCTCATTTGTCAACCAAGCTAGAAACCCTTGAGAACAGCTATAATGAAAGAAGATTAGCAGTGAAGATAATAACAAGTTCACAGGAGACCAAATTTATGAAAGGAGTGGATAGAAAAATCTATGCCTCAGGTGTGTATACAAATGCTCTAAATTAAGTCAATGAACAAGAGAAACTAGGGGTCCTGATGCAAGGAAGCAAATTAGACATCATTGACATATAATGAGATTTGGTGGGATGAAACCTATGACTAGAATATGGTTCTGGATGTATATATCATCTCAAAAGAAACCGAATAAGTAAAGGAGAATACGATTGATATGGATATGGGGGATTGGGGTGGTGAGGATATAGCATATTATATTAAGGAGGTATACTAAAAGGAAGAAATTCAGAAATCAAAGGAGAAGCATGGTAGAAAATATTTCAGTAAAGCTCAGTGGAGGAAAAAACAGGATTTTGTCATCAGAATATTCTATAGAGTAGACCAATGGTGTCAGACTCAAATAGAAAGGGGCCCCTGATGGTGGCATATTGATTAGAAAGCCACAAATTAACATTGTGTTGTATTGTATTTTTATTTATTTTTAAAAACATTTCCCAAGTACATTTTAATCTGGTTCTGCTGGTTTGCCACCCGTCCCAGGGCTGGGAGTTTGACACCCCTGCATAGACAGCCTAGAGATAAGATATAGTAGGAATGGTACACTTAAATTATCTGTTCCCCTGTTTCTCTGCCAAAAGCAGAGTTGCTAATAGCTTCTCAACTTGTCTCAATGATCATTTCATTCCTTAAAAGGCAGAAAAGCCAGTTAGAGGAAATTCTGCATTGGATCTCACTAACAAGGAAGAAAAAGTTGCTGGAATACAAATGATGGGAGTCCTGAAGGTAAGTGACCAGTTATTTCCAGTGTTTATCATAGAGGAGGAGAGGGTTCAGAAAAAGGAGATGGGTATAATCCCCTATGCTGGAGGGTCAACCCATGAAACTTGGGAAATCCATTAATGAAATTCTGAAGAAACAAAGGGAGTTCATTTCGCTGAAGAGAAAAAGAAAGAATATTGTCTAAAGAGCTTGTTGTGGATGCACAGGGTGCTCGCCAACCAACTTAGATTTTTAAAAAAGATATGTGGAGGAGCAAGGGATGACTATGAATATAGGAACTTGGCAAAAATAGGAGAGATGAAGCTCAGAATAGGCTGAGTTTAGTTAGAAAAGTCTTGGAAAATACAAAGGGTTTGGGGTTTTCTTTTTCCCTATGTTGAGGGAAAAGGGAGGGAGGATCAGAGAAGGGCTAGTGAGATGAGGCCACTGCTAGGCCTGAGCTGGATAATGAAAACTGAAGCAGAGCTGCTCAATTCCCATTTAGATTTTTTTTTCCTGCCAAGAAAAATCACCTTTGCCAGGGAAATATCAGAATCCAATTCACTAATGGGGAGTTGATAGCCAGGAAAACTAAGGAGATTCTAAGAGAGCACCTACTTGTTTTTGATGAATTCAATCACATGTCTCCAGATGAACTGCATCCTTGACTCTCATTCAGTCAACATGCACTGATTAAATGCCTACAAAATACATATTAAATAAACATTAGGGAATTTCAAGAGGGAGGCTCTAGCCCAGGAGGGTCAGAAAAGGCCTTGTGTAGGAGATGACATGTAAGAAAAGCTTTGAATGAAATTAGGGATGCAGAGGTGGAGGTAAAGAGGCAGCGCATTCTAGGCATGGGGGGCAGCCTTTGCGTGCAGTCATGGAGACTGGAAAGAGATGGGCAATCAGGTGTGTGTGAGGAGCAGCCCTTTTGGCTGGGCCATTGATATAAAGTGTATATAAAGTGACGAGTACCTTTCTAGTAATGCTAGGAAGGTAGTTGGAGTCAGGCTGTGCATGGCTTTCTTAAGACTCACAGATGATTACTGAGCCATAGCCACCAATGAGTGAAGACTGGAGAATGGGAGTGGCACTGTAAGATTACAGATGGGCCACGGAGCTGATTTTTCAAAAAGGAACTAAACAGGGAAGACAAAAAGTCTGTGAGCCAGAGACCAATGAGCTTGACTTTGATTCCTCAGAAAATCCTAGAGTGGATCATAAAAGAGTTGGTTGACAAAAATATAGAAAAGGAAGCAGTGACTACAAAGTGCCAGCACGGATTCATCAGGAACAGGTCATGCCAGACTAACCTCATTTCCTTTTTTGTCAGGCTGACTAAACATAATAGATCAGGCCAATACTGTAGCTTTCTGGTTTTGTATCCCTATCATTCAGCATAATGCCTGGAACATAGTAGGCCCTTAAACAATGGTTTTTTTTTTTAATTAAAAGGATATGATTTACCTATCTTTTAGTAAAGCATTTGCTAAAGTTGATCTGATACTATTCTTGGGGAGAAGATAGAGAGATATGGATTGTATGACGAGACAATTAGATGGATTTGGAAATGGTTGGATGGGCTGACTCAAAGAGTTATTATTAGTGGTTCAATGACGAGTTGGCAGGAGGTCTCCAGTGGATTGCCTCAGGTATCCATCTGGGCTTGGCCCTGTGCTGTTTACCATTTTTCTCAGTCTTGGATAAAGGCATAGATGGCAGGTTTATCAAATTTGCAGATGACACAAAGCTAGGAGGGAAAGCTAACACAACGTATGACAGAATCAAGATCTAAAAAGATCTTGACATCTAGAGCATCGAACTGAATTAAATAATATGAAACTCAGTAGGGATTTTTTTTTCTTTTTTTTAAATAACACTTTATTTTCCCCCTAATTACACATAAAAACAAACACTTGTTGTTTTTTAAAGTTTTTAGTTCCAAATTTTGTCTCTCCCTCCCTTCCCTTCCCTCTCCCTGAGATACTAAGCAATCTGATATAGGTTATACAGTTGGAATCATGTAAAACATGTCCATATTAATCATTTTGTGCAAGAAGACTTCAACAAAAAGAAAGAAGGAAAGAAGGAAAGAAAGATAGGATTCTTCAGTCTGTATTCAGGCAACATCAATTCTTTCTCTGGAGGTGGATAGCATTTTTTATCATGAGTCCTTTGGGATTGTCTTGGATCATTGTATTGCTGAGAATAGTTAAGTCATTCACAGTTCTTCATCATAAAGTATCAGTAGGGAAAATTTTAATGTTCAAAAAATCTACTTCAGAAATACAGCATAGGGGAGGCCTGGTTAGACAGCAATTTATCTGAAACAAAGAGTTGGGGCATTTAGTGGACTATATAATTCAACAGGAGTCTTTTATGTGATGTTGTGGCCACATAAGCTAGCGTGATCTTGGGTATTATTTCCAGGAACAAGGAGGTGATTGTGCGTTAGGCTCTCTACCGATCTGACCATATCTCAGGTATTGTGTTCAGTTCCAGGCACTGCAGTTTAAGAGGGAGGGACACTCATAACCTGGAGAGTGTCCAGGGAAGGGAAAATAGGACCTTGAGTCTGTATCAGAGCAGCATCCGTTGAAGGAACTGGAAAGCAGTGGGGCGCATGGGAAACAATGTTAGGTTTGGAGCGGGATGGCCTGCTTTCAAATCCCACCTCTGCCGCTTAACTCACTGTGTGGTCTCGGGCAAGTCACTTCTCCTCTCTCTAGGGCTCAATTTGCTCATCTGTGAAATGAGAGGGGTGTGATAGATGGCCCACGAGGCCAGCTCTGGATTGATGATCCTGTGAGATATCCTTCCTGTGTCATGCCTGCTATTGTCCGTGGTGTTAGTTACCCAAGGGCGCTGTGTGGTTAGGTGACTTGTTTAGATTTACTTCGCTAGTGCGTCTGAGACAGGACTGGAACCTAGATCTCCTTGAGTCATCTATTATGGAGAGAGAGAGACACAGAGAGACGAGGATGTAGAGCAAGATGAGTCGGATGACCTGAAGAGTATGTGTGGTATTATGTCTGTACGTATACACACTAACTGATCTTCATTAGATATACCTCAACATATACTTAGCCAAGAAGCCATTATTCCAGTTTCTTAGGAAGGTATGTTCCAGAAATACAAATCCCACTCTGAGGTACCTTTTTTTTTAATCAGCTGTCCATTTTTTCTGCAGAAGCTCCTACCTTCACTTAACAGCATTAATGCATATATGACCTGCCTCTCTACGCTCTTCAGTGTCTTACCCAGCATTTCATAATCTCCAGTGATGTTTTCTGGTGTATTGGTCCTCGCATAGAACAGCTGAGGAGACAGTGGATAGATCTGACCTAGGAGTCTGAAAGACCTGGGTACACATCCCACCTCTGACATCTATTGGTTGTATGTCCCTGAACAAGTCACCTAACCTCTTGGTGCCCCTGGTAAATCTCCAAGATTAAAAATTGCATTGCAGGTGCTGCCCTTTGTTGGTAGAACTTAATGAGAGTTTCCTACAGAGATAATAATCACAGATCCAGTTTTTAAAAAACCACCAGAAGAAGGCAGGGGTTGTCAGGATTTCTGGTGTTTCTCAAGCAGTGTTTGATCCTGGGGAATGTCAAAGTAAAGGACAAATTACTGGGGAGGTTGCGGGGGTGGGGCAAGAGCATTCATGATGGATGTGACTGCGTTGACCGCAGATGAAGACTGGGATAGGAATCAGCTTTATCAGGGGCTGCAAGGTATAGAAATAGTTTTTGGTATGTTTGGAATTCTTCAGAGAAGTTCTGCAGAAGCTCAGTGATTTGCCTTGGAAAGATCAGCGCCGTGTAGGTAAAAGCCCTGCATTCAAATCCTAGCGCTGCTTCTGACTACCTTTGTGTGGCCTTGGGGGAGCCGCTGAGCCAGGCGTGGCGGCTGTAATCTGTTGCTTTGTTCTGTCAGATGTCAGTGGACCTGTTATCTCTGGTCTCAGTTTTCCTCATTTGCAAAATCAGAGCAATAGACTAGAATATCCCTAACGTCTCTTCTGGCTCTAAAACACCATGATTCTAGTGTAACTCTTTCATTTTATAGATAGATGTAGAGACGTAGGGGGCGGGGGTGTGATGATGCAGGATGTGAGGAAGCGCCTCACCCCTTTGTGTTCTTCTGGTCTCTTTCGTTAGCCCTCTTTCCCAGTCCAAAGGCAGCCTAGTAGGTGTGCTCTAGGATAGTCTTAGAAATGATGCAAATTGCAGAAGCTCCTTCAGGATGGCCCTAATCCTACCTTAACCTAACCCCAACCCAGCCTTGTCCTGGCTCTGACCTGCCCCTGACTTGGCCCTAACCCTGGAATAAAACTGAGAAGGGCTTTTCTCCTAAGGGCTAACTCTTGTTCTGTTAGTCTTTGAAGCTTTTTATAGGCTTATGAACAATGAATTTTATAGGCTTAGACAAAAATCACTGTTAATGGCCATGTAGTTTATTGGCAATAACAAGCATTATAGACATGTAGATGGATATCAATGCAAGGTATGGAAGGCTGCCTCACCTCCCTCTTTACACCCTTCTCCCAGCTGGTCTGAGGGGGTGGACTGCAATGTTGCTGTAAAAAGAGATTGAGATATAAACTCCAGGTCTGAATTTCCCCAGCACTGCCCTCTGGGAAAACAAGGGAAAGAGAAGCTGTTGACTGGCCTTCACTCTCACTACCCGCCACTCTGGCCTGCCAAGTGCCTGACTTCTCACTTTCAGTCTTCTCACTTGCTGTCTTGCTTATCCATGCCCCAGAGGACTTAGCCTTTTCAGCTTTGGAAACTCCCACCTGAGAACCCTCCCTGTCCGGAATGAGAAATGCTTCAGTTGCTGACTATATCTAAGACTGGCCCCAGCTCTACTTCACTTCACTCTCCAGTTGCCTTGCCAGCTGCTTTGCTCGTAGCCTCCACCCCTTCCCCTGCATCTAGTTCTTAAAACATAACTGATCAGCTCTGCCTTTGCTCCTGAAGGTTGCTCCATTCACCATCCTGGTAAATTCCCCAAACAAAATATCCCCTTCTTTGCCACCGCTTCCTTCTATGTGATGTTTCCTTCTATTAAGTAACTAGTTGAAAACAGGTAGGTGGCTCAGTGGCTAGAGTGCTGAAATCAGGAAGACCTGAGTTCAAATTCACCCTCAGACATTTACTAGCTGTGTGACTCCAGGTGAGTCACTTAACTTCTGTCTGCCCCAGTGTCCTCAACTGTAAAATGTGCACAAAAATAGCACCTACCTCGAAGGGTTGTTGTGAGAATCAAATGAGATGATATCTCTAGAGTGCTTAGCCCAGTGCCTGGCACATAGTAGGTATTTCATAGATGCTTATTCTCTTCTCTCTTCCCTTCCCCTATTACAGTAAATACTTCTTGAGTATTCTAATCCATCTATTCTCTACCTTCCGAGAAAAGTCCTCCAAACTCTGTGATTCTGAATCTTGACAAGCTGGGGCTCATATAGAGAAGGAAACAGAGATTGACTTATCCAGGGTGACGCCGTGAGTCAGAGGCCAGGACTCCCGACTCCTGGTCCAGGGCTCTTTCCACGTTGCATGGTTGCAGAGTTTTCTTTCAACATAGACACAGAATCAGAGAATCTCAAGACTCATTTAGTCCAATTTGGACTCGAGTCACCTCTATAATATCCCTATAAGTGGTTGGGGTGCAGCCGTTGTTGGAAGATCTCTTTTGACAGGGAATCGCATTCAGCTTTTGGACAACTCTGTATATAAGGGAGAGGAAGAGGCTTTAATTTCTTATTTAGACTATGATAGTTACCCTGCCTTTCCCACAGGGTAGAAATACCATATGTCAAAAAGCCTTTGGAAATAGTAAAAACCTTTTGAAATGCAGAAAGGAAGCTGTTTGGAATGGCTGAGGAGCATTGTTGAGGCAAATCTAGGGCAGGGTATGTGTGGGGGGTAGGGAGGGGGTTTGGGGAGGAATGTTTTTGACCTAAAGAACAAACAACTTCCTCCCTTTTTAGACATTTCCCTTTATATCCCTCAAACTGTCAGTCATTCATTTATTCTTTATACAAATGTAGCAGCCAGAATCCTCCCCACAGGTGGATCTCCTGAAAGCTACTCCAGGTACAAAGAGTGTTGTGGTGCAGCATCCACTTAAAACTGTAGCTCAAACTAGGCAACCATTCTGTACCCTGAAACAATATACCTTCACTTCCAAAGCTTCTGCTTCTTTATCCATATAGCAGTATTCTCTGGTGAAGTCACCTGGCTACAAGCTGCTTTTTCTGTTAAATTGGGACTATCCGCTGATCTGCTCTTTGCAGTGTTACTCTGAAACGGCATCTGTACTGAACCACTTTCTTCTATTCTCTCCCACTGTCTCCTGGCATTTGCTGGTCGTTAGCCAGTGAACAGCTTTATCCACCATGGAGGAGTCTATTAACTTTTTCAGCTAACGACCCAGGGCTTATTTGAACTCCTTTGTGAATTTAAGCCCCAGCCAGTCACACCCGGTCACCTGGATAGAGAAACCATTAGGCACTGGTCAGTCTTTCATACCCCTTGGTCATTTGCTTGGGTCCCTTGAAAATTATCCCAGAAGTTTCACTTGGCAAAACTGCCCAAGAACTGGGTGGAGCTGCAGTGAAGGGATTCCTCTCAACCTCTACCATCCCCCTGTTTCATGCAGATATCTTGTCAGTAAGACTAAAAAGAGACTAGGTAAACCTATAGACCTTTGCCCTTTTTTGTACCAGTTCATTTATCGTTTCTGGGTCCCTCTCCAACCCCCAGCTGCTAGTGTCTTCCTTATGAGATACTTTCCCTCTACTCTGTATACACCTAGTTATTTTTATATTGTCTTTCTCATTAAGAAGTAAGCTCCTTTCGGGCAGAGACTGCTTTTGCCTATCTTTATGTCTCTAGTATTTATCACATTTTCTGATACATAATAAGCACTGATACTTATTTTTATAAATTGACTTAGCCTAACTTATAAATCTATATTTCCAATACTAGTCTTCCTTCTGAATTTCTCTATATTATCACTAACTCCATCTGTAAGATATCTCCAGCCATACATTTTATAAACACCTCAATCTTAGCATGTTTAAAATGGAATGTATTATCTACCTTTCCTTCTCTAGGATTTCCTATTTCTAGAAAACAGAATCGGTGTTCTTTATCATTGAAAGGACTGATATTCTCTAGTCACTGGGGTTTATAATCTGAGAATTCACGGTCCTGGGAGCCCAAAGAGATGCTTCTGGGGACCTTCATATGGATGGTTTGCATAGGGAGCCACAGTGGGAGAGCTGAAACTGGAGAACGCAGCGGAGCCAGGATAATCAGGGTGGAGAAAGCCTGGGAACCAGTGCAGGAAAGAACCAAGACTGGGCAAGTGTCTGGATGTGGTGGGGAATCGGGTTGGCTTTTGAAAACCTCTGTGGTTGGGAGGAAGGCTGGTAGACCATTCTTTAACTTCTTATTCCTCTCATTCCTCACTATTTCTTCCTGGCTTTTAGAGCTGACCCCAGGTGGGTCTCAGATACGTGACCGCTTTCTTTTGATCTCTCTTATGACTAGGGTGGAGGGGGGAGAGGAATGAAGGAGGAGGGCAGAGTGTTTAAAAACTGCTTTCTCTTTCACCCTCAGTGGGAAAGCCAGGAGGATGCTGTGGGAGGAGGTTTGGGGAAGTGGTTGAACTGAGTGTTTCACGCATGAAAAGAGTGAATAACAATGTCTTTATTTTGTTATGTTCAGTAAACCATGGGATCACAGTATGTTGAGTATTGTAGTAAATAGTGTGTGTGTGTGTGTGTGTGTGTGTGTGTGTGTGTGTGTGTGTACATCACCAGAGAGAGAAGAGCCGGCATACAGAGTGAGAATGAAGCGAGTTTTCCTGATAATTCTTCAATACTTCAGACCTATGTTTTGTGTTAACCTCATATCAATACTGAATCTGGGACAAGCAGCCCTCGGAAGGAGCTGTGAGAAGCTTGGGGTGCACCACAAGAAGTAGCTGAAGACTTTGTAGGCCTAGTGCCCTGTGGGGCATAATGGAAATATTCTGGCCTTTAGGAAAGTTCTGTACACAAGTTTGCCAGGGAAGAAGCGCCCCTCCCTAACACCTTAGCAGGCTCACCAGTCTCCAAAGCACTTGGCCTGTTGCTAGACTACAGCACCACCTGGTGGACAATACACATTACAGTTCCAGGCTGGTTAATTGATCAATTAATTGTGATACCTTGTAGGTATTATACCTCCAGGCCTAGAGAAGGTAGGACACAAGGCAGTGTGAGTTGTTTTCACTATTCCTGTGCCCCAAGAGTCACCTGGGACACCTGAGTCACATGCCACTCACACTACAGTCATCAGGGAAAACTTCCTGACAACCCAAGATGTTTCAGAAATAAAATAAGCTATCTCTGGGGACAGAAAGCCCTCTATGACTGGAGGTCTTTAAGAAGAGGGAGAGTTCACTCTCTTTCGGCTTTAGGATTCCAGAATAGTTAATGTAAATATTATTATCCCCTTTTCACAGATGAGGGTATTGGGGCTCAGAGAAGTTCACATGTGTGCTAAATAGCAGTCAAGATCTGATGCCAAGCCCAGTGCTTTTGTCACCCCCTCCTTAAAGAATATTTGTTGAGTTGAGTTACACACAAAGGGAATCACTCTCATTGGTAGGCAGAAGTTCTCAAGGATGGGGTTGACGAGAAGGTTGGGAGAACATTCAGTTCCCCATTGTTGCCTCTGGCCTGCAGAGCTGACCCCGGAGGGTGTCAAACTCATAACCTCTTTCTGGTATGTGCCTTAGCAGGAACAAAGAACTGGAGTGAAACTCGGGCAAGGACGGAGAGGACACTTTGCGTGGCAGTAACTAGATTCTAGAATAGAAGTAGAGGGGAAATGCAAGGAAGACAAATTAGGTTTCCATGTAGTGGGAAGCAAGACAGTCTATTACGCTTTTTAAGGAGGCAGAAAAATAGTAGTGAGAGGGTAGAGTTCAGGAGACACTGAGGCTAAAGTTCACATCTGGGGTGGGAAGATCTGAGCCAAGGACCCTGACTGGGAGGTTGTGGGCCCTGCCCCAAGCCTCATGCTGCTCCTAACCTTCTAGCCTCTCTTCTAGGGTCTGATTCCCTGGGGCTAGAGAGATACTCCGGGTAAGAACTGATTGGGGAAGGGGAAGGGAGGAGGAGGTGACCTGGTGATTGAAGGAAAGGGTTAGCAGCACTTTCGCTGTTTAGAAGTTTTCCCTCATCACTCTGCCCCACCGGGCTCTGTGACCTGTATTGAGCAGTACCCTTTCTTTCCAGTTTTCCTTTTTTTGTGTGTGGGATAGAGGAGGAGGGTAGAAGGTAGGGAAGTGGGATGGAAGGTTGAGGGGGGAGGGGACAACTGAAGAGAGCACCAATGACAGTGATTTGTCTTGTCTTGTTTCCTTTTCTCTTCCCTTTTTTCTTCCACATGTTCCCTTTCTCCTAACCTCTCTCCCTACAGCTTCCCAAGAGCCCCTGACTGCAGATCTTGCCTTTCTTCAGCTACAGCTGGACGTAGACCTCCTGGAGAACCTGGAGACCCACAGGTGGAAACCACAGACTGGCAGGATTCACTTCCTGCAGCCCTGGGCTCGGGATCACTTCAATGCAGAAGAGTGAGGAGAACGGCGGAGAATGGTACAAGTCTGCTTGACCAACTTCACACAGGATGTGTAAGACTTTAAGTTCTTGAGGCGGGACTCTGAGCCTTGATGGGCCTTGGAGGCTGATTGCTGATGATCTCCATATGAGGAGTTTGATGAAGGGAGGTGGGGAAGGGTTGGAAGAGAGCAATGTGGACTATAAGACTCCATTGTCTCCTAGCTGAATTCTTCCTCTGGGCCCAGAGTCCCACTTCCTCTTCCAAATTTGAATTATCCACCCCTGAATCCTGATTTCCCCTTCCTCAACTATGGTCTCAGGCTCTCTTCTCTGACAGACAAACAAAACCAACACTCCCCCCCCCCCACCTCTGCCCCAAACCTCCCAGGTTCATGTGTCCTCCCAATCTTTTACCATTATAATCCTGGGAGGATCTGAAAGATTCCTTTCACCTGGTCTTCCTTCACCCCTTGGCTGGTCAACTCATTGTACTCACATTATCCTTTTCCACATTCTACATCCTGTAAAGGAAAGTGGGAAGAGTACTGGAACTGGGATCAGAGAAGCCTGCTTTTCTTTTCTACTTATGAACCCCTTTATCTTGGACAAGTCCCTTTGCTGTTCTGGGACTCAGTTTCCTCATCTGTAAAATGAGGAAGTTGACTGATCCCCAAAGTTCCTTCCAGCGTTAAAATCCTGTGAGCCTAAATTGGTGTTATTATATATCACACTAACTTTCTACTGATCCAACTTCTCTAATCTTTCCCTAAATTACACCTTCTTTGTCCTCTACTTCCTCATCCTCAGATGCCCTTGTGATCCAGGTGTAACATCTGTTTCAAAAGCCTCTCCCACAGAAGAGATATACTGTAGCTTTAAGAGCTAGATGGAATGTTTAGGATTGGGCAGTTAGGGGCTAACGGTTTTTGAGAAAACTGAGAAGAGAGATTTAGTGCCTATTTCTGATTGAAATTCTGGAGAAGACAGAAAGAAGATGAGGAAAACTTCTTTCTTGAGAGAACTGTCAACTTTTATTTTATGAAGAAACATTATAAAGAGACTTTTATAAGAAATGAGTTTGAAGAGACTATTCAGTGATGGTTGAGAGAAGCTGTAGAGACGATTTTGCCATCATGGTTTGAGAGAAGCCAAAGAAGACAAGAGGAGGAGGATGGAGAGGCTTTTTTTAAACTGATAGAACTGTTTTAGCTTTTATCTTGAGAAGAAGATGAAGAGAATTCTTGAGAAGAGAATTTCCCTGGTATTTTGAGTGAACTGACGGGTGGAACTGTGTTCTCAGAAGTTAAGAGAAGACTCTGGCTATTACAATGAGAGTTTGAGGTGACTGGCCATGATCCTTCTCACGGCTAGAATATTGTTCTAAAAAACTATGTGTTTGTTTTTATTACTTACTTCATTGTCGACAAATTGTATATTCAGTGACTTTAATATTTATTTAATCCTAGTAGATTAAAAGATTCAATAGAGAGAAATGGAAGAGGATGTTTCTCTAGAATATTAAATAAGTAATATTTGATGAAGTGGTAGAGGCTCTGAGCTAAGCTACTTAAAGTGAGATTTGTTGAAATTTTGTTAATGAGAAAATATACAGACATGCCTCTGGATTGCCCTAGAGCCCTGGATGATAAGATTAAACATGGAAAGAATCGTAGCACACTGACGAGTGACCAACAAGTGAGGTGAGTTGACTCACGTGAGCCTGTTACACACAGAAGCCTGTCTTCCTGCTACACAGATGACAGGAGAATCAATAGGTTATTTCAGGTGGTAGTTCAGAGATCAGACTTTGTGAACTTCTAAGGAGATTTATAGTCATCTGCCCCAGGTGAGTATAGCCCAGGATACTTGCAGGGTGCTTAACCTGCACTGGGGGACCTAGGACACATCACAATCTACTCGGTGACACTTTTCTTGGCTCTCTTGGTGATCTTCTAGAGTCAGGAGAGGCACGGGGTGACCTGAAGCAGCCAATTCAGTTTTGGGAATCACTTTCTCCTTCCTTTCTCATCCCTCCCATGAACCACCTCCAGGCCCAAAGCCATCAAGACTTTAGGGCTCAGTCCCCTTCTTGTTGGTGCCCTAACCCTTTCCACTCATACCCATCTCTCCATCACTTTAAATTATTGGATAAAGAGGCAACAAGATAATTGGTGAGAAAGAAGGGAAAGTTGGTTATGGAAGATGTAAAAAGACTTGGGGTGGTCCTATTACAGGACCTTGATCCTTGTAGCAAGAGCACCTTAGAATAACGAAAAAGCTTGGGATTTAGGAAGCTAAGATCTCAGTCTTGGCTCTCTTACTCCTTCTGTGACTTTGGGCAGGCTTATTCCTCTTTGGGCCTAAGTTTACCTTCCAGGTTTAACTGGATACCACACCATGACGGCCTGGCTCTTGACTCTAAGGATCATAGATGGGATTGTAGTGCTTTTAGTGATTGGTATCTGATGTTGAAAGTTGCTGGTTAATTCTCCTGTTTCCATTTGCTTCATCTCTCTTCTTTCCACTTTTCTCTCCAAGTCTTTCTCTTGAGCTTTTCCAAAGCTCAGTTCTCCTTCCCACTTAGGCCCAGGAAAGCATTTTACCTTGAGTTAGGCCAGGGGATGTTACTTGCTGTTCTCCTCACAGGCCATAATGAGGATATTTTGTGACTCTTTGCCTCTCACTACTTATTTCCTCTTGGGCTGTGAGCTCCACAATCCCAGAAACTTGGCTCTGCACAACCAAGAAGTCTTAAGGCTTCTCGAATATCCTTCTGTCTTCCTTTCCACTCTTTTCTTTCCCCAACATGTTGTTATGGACTTTTTCTTCCTCCAACTCCAAGAAGTAACTTTCTATATTGGCCAGAGGTTCCCCTGTAAACTCTATCAAAATACAGTGGAGGGGGTAGGAAGTCAGGCCAATTTACTCTTTCAGTAAGCTGAGCGCCTGTTATGTTCTCAGCACTATAATTGACAAATGAGGATACACAAGATGGAAAAAACAGGGCTCTTGTCTTTGGAGAGCTTGAAATCCCAGAGGAGAGTTACCTAGATAGAGGAGGAGCCATAAAGAACCAGCTAAATTGAAAGAACTGGGGAGCTTTTGCCTGGACAAGAGAAAATTTAGCAAGGTTCATATTGTAGATGCTTTCAAGTATTTTAACTGCCACATAGAAGAAGATCAGACTTGATTAGTTCTGCCCTGGGACTACTTCATCAGCTGGGGAGAACAGTTGCTACTGCTAGTAAATGTTATGTGAGAATAAAGAAAGCAAAGGACTCTGGGATTGGTGGTTGTTTATTACTGAATATCTGTATTTGTCTATGAAAACAAAGGATTCTGGGATTGGTTGTTTATTATTGACTATATAGATACACATATATAATTACATACATATGTGTGTATATATGTATGTATGTATACATGTATATATATATATCATATATCAAATGGGAAAGAAATTAAGTGAAGAGAGAAATACATAGCTTCGGCCTGATAGTGAAATTAAGGAAGTAGGCACTGTGTATCTGCAGGAGCCCCTCAGTGATGGGCTGAGATTGCGGAGTGACAAATTTGGAGCTTAACCATGAGGGTGGCTGAGTTGAATCACCAAGTAAACGTAGCTTTGACAAATTTCCCTTGCCAAAATCAGGGCACTGGTTAGAAGGGAGTAGAGTCCTGGTTCTTGGGATGGAAACATTTGAGAAGCTACAGACATAGGACCATAGATTTAGTGTGGGAGGGACTCTTTTACAGAGTAAACTGAGGCCTCAGTCTAGGATTATATACGTCAGAAAGTTCATAATCCTCTATCTTTCCCATAGTCACATGGTTAATAAGTGTCTGAGATGGAATTTGAACTTAGGTCTTCCCAATTCCAGGCTCTGAGTCTTCCTAGCTGCTTTAATCTGCTGATCTTCAGGGGGTTGGAGAAGGGTGGGGTGGGGGGAAGAAGATAGGAATACTGCATCTTCCACACTGTGAAGCTTGCCATGTGACTGAAGTAAGGGCATAACCAGGGACCTGGAGGAAACTTGCTGTATTAGAGTTGAGAAGTAAAACTGCACAAACCAAATTTTAGGAATTATCTAAGGAGGAACCACTGAATCCTGTAGAGTGCTCTGGTGCCTGAGTTCTGCATATTAATGAATGCCCTACCTAAAAGTATCTTTCTGCCTGCATTAGCCCATAATGTAACACCAGTGGGAACTTGTAAGGATAAAATAGATGGGCAACCAACTAAAGCCTTTATAAATTTGTTTTGTTGGAAGAGCAAGGGAAGTGCACAGAGACATTTAGTGGGACTTCTATATGCAAAGGGACACCCAGGGTGGGGAGGGGGGAAGGAAAAGGAAACCACATTACTCTAATGTGAATCTTTTTAGTAGTCTTAAACTCACAGACTTCCAGAATGGCCACAAGGCACTTCAGTAGGAAAGGGTGTGTGTTTGTGTGTGTGTGTGTGTGTGTGTGTGTGTGTGTGTGTGTGTGTAGCTATCTATAAATGATATTTGATAAATGATAACTATATATTTATAAATGATATAACTATAGCTATACACACATATATACACATATATGAACACACAAAAATGTATATGTGTACATGTGGAACTATACACATATATATGTTGTTTGTCATTTTTTGAAAAGGACCAATGACATCACTGGGTAATCTTGCCTCATATGAAATGGATTTAAGTGAGATAGAGTTGCATTCTCTCTTCCAGCCTCACTCTCTCTTCCAAAGTCGTCAAAGTCCAGTGGAAAGATAAAAGTCAGGATAACTGGCAATGGCCTGGGATGCAGTGGATGACTTCAGCATTTTTGATATCTGACCAACCTCTAAGCACTCCACAGTGCCAGCTTCAATTGTCTTTATGGCCATTGGAACAAATTGGTCCCATCTGCCCACTCTGCCAGGGGGAATCTTCACATTCTTGGGCTAGACATCTCCCTAACTCACAGATAGGTTTGAGGCCCATTGGTTACCTGTTATGTATGTATATGTTCACATATATGTACATGTATGTATATGTGTGTATGTGTGTGCATGTGTTGATAGATAGACAGATAGCCAGCCCTCTTCCCTTGCCTTTTTCAGTGGGAACCAAGTAAATGCACCCTGGGAAAGTAGTAATCAAACAGGCCTGTTGGGTACCATGCCACCCACCTGCTCCTCCCTCCTGCTCAGTGAGCTCCAGCCGCTCCTTATTACCTAAAGGATCAAACACAGACTCCTCTGTTCAGCTGTTAAAGATCTTAACAACTTGGCCCTTTCTTACCTTTCCCAGTCTTAAACTTAATGCACCCTGTGATCCAGCAATGCTGGTCTGCTTGCAGTTCTCCCACAGGACACTCTACCTTCTGTCTCAGTGTCTTTCCACTAGCTATTCCCCACACCTGGAATGCGCTGCCCCCTCATCTCTGCTACTTAATTTTCCTGGCCTCAAGACTCAACTTAAATCCCACCTTCTGCAGGAGGCTTTTCTCAGGCTTCCCAGCTGCTAATGCCTTCCCCTCTCATATTGCTTTCCATTTACTCTGTATATCATGTTTATACCTCATTATTTATAGGTTGTCTCCCTCATTAGAATCATACCCCCAACTCTTAGCACAGTGCCTAGTATATAGTAAACACTTAAATGCCTGTTGGCTGGCCAGGAGCAACAGCAGGAGTGCTATCTCTATTCAGGTCACGAGATGGCGCTCAAAGCTTGAGGTGCGCCAGTTCATTCACTTTGTATTCAGGCACATAAACCTAGCATCTTCCAACCTCTATCAATTTCCAAGAACTTTTCAGGGACAGTGAATAATTCTAAAAACAACTCATGATTCTTTTGAATCATACCCCATCTTTTTCGATCTCTCTCCCCCCAAACAAGTCACTTGGTTGGTACCCCCGGAGTACAAGTCTCTCACAAAGGGTGAATGCCAGAAGTGGCAATGAATCTTTCTTAAGGTCCTATAAGACAATTCTTTTAAGGTAAATGTGGGACTACATGGTCACTGAGGTCCCTTCCAACTCTGAGATTCTCTAAGCCATTGCTATCATGATCATTCATTTTGTTCTCAACTCTATCAGCGGAGTCCAAATAAAAACTGACCCGAGGCAAGTAACTATCCTGTTTTATTCTTTTATATTTAATGCTCTACAGACTCTTTCAAGTTGGATAAAATAACTGATTTTTAATATTTAATTAAAATATTGGGATGCAAGCTCATCTTTGGCAGATCCACCAGTATCATCTTTGGGATAGCTTTAGTGGCAGACAGGATGTCAATAAAGATATGTACCTCATCCTGTTCCCAGATGCTTTTAATTTCTTCCAGTAGGTCTATCCTTTAAATATTGGGGATGGGATGTCAGAAATGTATTCCTAGGTCAAGAAGAAGAAAGAGCAAAAAAAATTGGTCCCTCCTCTACCTTCAGGGTTAGCCTGATGCAGGCACAAGAGGTATGGGCAGTTGGGGAACACAACAGAGTCGTTCAGTGGTCACAGAAGATGAGGAAAGGAGATGGATAGGCAGCAACTAAGAGAACCCTGTGATTATTACCTCACCATTTGAGAAAAGATTTTTAGGGAACTAGAAAAAGCTAAATTGCAAGTTCAAGCTTATAGAGCAAAATTTAAGAAAGCACAGCTCCGGTAGGGGGAAGGGGTCTAGAATTGCAGGAGGAGCAAGTCTGGGCCAGAGGCCCAGTTGAACAGGACAAGAAATTTGGGTTGTTGGAGAGGGGTTGGAAAAAGAGTGTGGAATCAGATGATAGTTGTCCCCATGACAGATGAGCTGAATAAGAAAGTCAGAGAACCCAGAAATACCACTAGTAGGTCTATTTCCAAAGATGATTTGGGAAAAAGGAAAAGAACCTATATATTCCAAAATATTTATAGCAGCTCTCTTTGCGGTGACAAAGAACTGGAAATTGCAGGGATGCCCATCAATTGGAGAATGGTTGAATAAGTTATGGTATAGGATTACGATCGAATATTACTGTGCCATAAGAAATGATGAGTCATTGCTTTTAGGGAAACATGGATAGACTTGCATGAAATAAGGAAGAGTGAAATGAGCAGAACCAAGAGAACATTGCGTACAATAATTGCAATATTGTTTTAAGAACACCTTTGAGCAAATAAGTCATTTTGACTATTATAAATACCCAAATGAACTACAAAGGACCTATGAAGGAATACACTGCATCCAGAGAAAGAACTGATAAATAGAAGTATGTATAGAATGATTTTACACACACATACACACATATACATATTTGTGTCTAATGATAGCCATGTCTAAAGGGAGGAGGGAGTGAGGGAGGGAAAAAAAAAGAAAAAGAAAAGAAAGTTACATGATCACTGTATGTTACATTTCATTACATATTTAAAAGGAATAGCAAGTTGTACGTAATGGATTTGCAGTTTCATGTGCAATCATCTTTTTAAAAATTCTGTGTTATGGAAATGCTTGTTTTATTTCATAAATTAAATACAAATAAATGAAAAAGAGAGTCTGAGAAAAGAGAAAAGTTTTTCTGTTGCTTTTTCTTCATGCTGTGTTGAGTT
The DNA here is from genome assembly GCF_011100635.1 of Trichosurus vulpecula. Taxonomy (NCBI): domain Eukaryota; kingdom Metazoa; phylum Chordata; class Mammalia; order Diprotodontia; family Phalangeridae; genus Trichosurus; species Trichosurus vulpecula. The sequence goes on along the minus strand of NC_050576.1, from coordinate 159,028,370 downwards.
GAGTAAATGCTGTTCTCAGGGTTCTATATCTGGCCTGGTCATCTGTTTAGAAGTCCCTTTTAGAATGAGGGCTTTTCAGTAGAAAGTTTCAAAACTAAAGGGTAGGAGACATATGGGAGTAAGAGCTTCCCTTTTTCCCCCATCTGCAGAAAACTATGCCGTTGGAAGTGAAAGAAAGATTAAATTTGTGACGCATACACAGTCTTTTAACATGGAATTCCAAATTGTGAGGGGAGTGATTTTTCTTTTTTACTGTTTTTATGTGCAGAAATATGCTAGCAGACATTTTCTTCAGGATATACCTCCCTAGAATTGTTAAAAAGCAGAGCTTTTGTCAGATTTGTATAACAAATGCACCCAGACCTCTCTCTCCCATCCTTCCATAGAGTCTGTTGCTTCAGTGTTAGGGGAAGGGGGTGATCTTACAATTTGGAATTTGGTCTCTTAGCTTAGAGCCACCTTTCACAATGACATTAAGCCCTACTCTTAGATCCAAATCAGAAGTTTGGGGAGTCTCACTGTCTGTGAGAAGTGCTTATGAAAACACATCAGCTTCCCTAAATTTTCAGCCTTGGACTGGTCATAAAAGCTTATCAGTCTGGTGAGAGAAGGAGCCGTAGGAATGGATGGGAGTGAACAGTGTCTGAGGCCAGTGATCGAGAAGTTGACCTACAGAGGAATCAAGGTCCCTCCACCCTATGCCCACCCTTCAACTTACACTCTAGTCAAATGGGACTTATGACCTTAGCTAAGTCTTTATGGGTATGCACAGAACGACGCTGATATAATTTGCCATTGGAATGAATAAACGATTCATTTTTTAAAGTGCTCACTATGTGCAGATCATTGTGCTAAGTGCCAGGTCTACAAATAGAAAGGAAAAACAGTCCCTATTTTCAAGGAGCTCTCATTTTAACGGAGGAGGTAACATCTAATGTAGATGTAGCCGCAAGACACAGATGGCAAGTCCCGTGGTCGAGAGGAGGCTGTGGAGCCAGTTTTCAGGTGCATTACGATGGCATGTAATGGAAAAGCCTTAGAAAGATTTGTAGCACATGAAGGCATTTTGTAACTAGTTCTGGTCTGCTCACTACATGGCAAATAGGAGCCTTTTTTATTGGCTGAGAATGCATGACCAGAATTGGGAGATGGGGGGTGGGCAGTGATTCAAAAGGCACTATGTAACCTATTTTTTTTTTTGGTTTGATCTCTTTTTTGGGGCTGACTTCTTCCTGGTAGAGAGAAGAGAGAAAACATTGTAAAGGGGAGGCCTTGGACTCTTGTTCCAGGAGAGTGAAATGTAGCCTCATGAAAATGGGCCTCATTCATTTGCATTGGCTTTTGTCCTTTTATCTTAGGTGAAGGACATTAGTCTGGAGTCTTACAACCTTGTGAGTTTCAAAAAGTCAGAAGGCTGAGCCACATGAGGTTGAGAGATCTGGGACTTCATAGTCTGTTCTGAGCACTGGAGCCAGCCCAGTATTAATGACCCAGGAGCAAGATGAACTTTCAGGACCCATCCCAATAGGAGCAGAGACAAGGGCTTATTTGGCTATAATGCCACATTTGGAAACCAACACCATGTAGAAACTGTGTTAAGTCTGATCCCTCTCTTCTCGGAGACCCAGGTGGTATAGAGGAGAGTGTGCCCCTGAGATGTAGGGGAAAATGTTTGTACTTGGGTTCTTGTTATACCTTTGAAGTAACCACACCTTTTTGTAAGCTAATCGATATTAATTGGTTAAAGGGAAACTGGGGTGCTAGTTACTGGCTTCTACCAGTGTGGGGAACACACCTGGAATGGGGATGTGAGCTGATCACATTATAGAAGAGACCCCTTCAACCTTTTGATAATGCCCCTAAAGCCTTGATGGAGAGCTATGATTGGCCTTGCTTTGTGAGAGTGAGGCCAGAGGGATATTTGCTATAGGAAGATGTTAATTCTAGTTTATTAAGAGAAGGTTTGAAAAGTTTGCTTATACAATATAGAAATTACTTAGATGGTGAATTAAATTACTGGACAAATTTGAAATTGACTGGCATATGCCATTTTCTTAATGCTTCATCTGCTCCCTATATAACATTGGAAAATGGGGCAAAATAATGAAACAGCAGACTACCTTTTTATCTTTGTATATAATGAGTTCATCAGTTTCTGTAAGGCTTTGATGTTATACATAAAAGATCTCATTACCAGGTCTAGAATCTCACCATTTCAGTCCGTCAAGGAGAGAAGATGGCCCTGAAGCCTGCTGAGTAAAGGACCCACTGGAGGAGCCCCAGACTGTTAGAACAGTTTAAAGGGCATTTTTCCCTAGGCTAACTGTAATCAACACCTTTCTGCTTTTGAGTGAACAAGCTTACATTCATTTTCTGCATAAAAACCCAGCATGTGATTATTTTATTAATTTGCTATGATGGATGCTTGTATCAGAATGTGTTAAACTAGAAATGAGCTGAAAGTTTTTAGGAAATACTTCGTATGCATTTAATGGCCACAGAAGATGGATCTCTTCAATGACTGTCATGTATTATGCAACAACCATAAACTGGATGGTAATACTTTTAACTTGAGAAACAACACTAGGTTTTAAGTAGTGGAACTTGCAATGCAAGGCCTCTTGGGATAATCTGAGTTTGAATCCAGGTAAAAGTGTTTATGCTGCTGAGTCAGCTGGGTAGCTGTATATTCCTGGGAGAGTTAACAGGAAAGCCTTATGAAGATAATGGCCAAAACCTCTTAACAATAACAGCATTTATGTGGTGCCCACGATGTGCCAGGCACTTTACAAAAATGATCTCCTTTGATTCTTAAAACAACCCTGGAATGTAGGGGCTATTATTATCCTCATTTTGCAGCCAAGGAAAGTGAGGCAGATATTGGTTAAGTGTTACAGAGGTAGTAAATGTCTGAGGCTGGATTTGAACTCAGATCTTCCTTACTCTAGGCCCAGGGCTCTATCCATCGTACCACCTAGCTGCCTAGGTAGAATCTATATGGAGATGATTTACTTTAGATTGGTTCATTCGAAAAAGGCCCATGACCCCTTGGATCTCCTGAGTCTAAAACAGGGGCTATTCATAAGCACATCAGCTGCTTACACTTAACCTTATTTCTCATGACTATGGAATAATCCTGAATTATTCAGATTGGTGCTCCTTAATTTTTAAATATCTTTCTCACAACTGCTTAGACAATTTGCAGTCTGCTATTGAAATTGTAAAATTTAGTCAGTATATTCCTTGTAATTTTAAGTGTGGGGTATTTTTTTCTGGTGGCAATCTGGATTTGAAGGAGAAATACTTTGTTGTTTGTATTCAGAAGTTCTAGGCAGGTTTTTTTATTATTATAAACTTCAGTATATATTCCGATATTAAAACAATCATATTCTCCTGGGAGAATTTTAATCCTTAGATTATCTGTGCATCCTGTTTTCTAGGCTGGTTATTTTTGTTTGTGTAAGTATAATGCCTTTGGGTGTAGGGAGCACCTCACCCCTCTACCCCAGTCTGCAGATACTCACTCTCTAGGTTGGGTCCCTTACTCCAACCTGTTTTTGCATTTGCAGATTTAGTTTCCCAAAGAAGGTCCACCACCATGTAGTTACATTTTGAATTCAGTTGAGGTCCTGGGGTCCCAGGTCCCTGCCGTGGGGAAAGACAATCCCCATACTTACTACTTTAGCTTTTGAGGCCCCACTGATGCATTTCCATTTATACCAACCAGCCACTACAATATTAACTTAGCAATAAGGCAAAAGAAATAAAAACAGTACAAATAGTCATATAATAAAGCAAATGTACAAATGTGAAAATATATCACAATCCACATATAAATCTGGGTCACATTCTCCCACCAATGTGCACATTTATATAAATCTAGCAGGCAAGCACACGAGGGAGAAAAATCCATGTGCTTAGAATAATTTATAACTCTAGACTCTGAGTTTTGATGTCATCGGACCATTCAGGAAATCTATACCATGCAAGGCTGATTGTCTGCTAACTGTTTGTTTGCTGGTAGTCACCATTCTCCAGCTGGGCAAATCTTCTCTACTCAAAGGGAAGAAGTATTTATAGGCCCCCTTTAGCTTGAATCATACTGAAAGAAGAGTTAGAAAAGTGTTTTGTTTTATTCATCTAGCAGTTCCCTTTATGCCAGAGAACTAAAAAGTTCATTAGATTAGCTATCTCTGGGCAAAGCCAGTTAGTCATTTGCTATTACATCACCTTGTCCAACCACACAGCAGTAAACAGATATCACAGCAAACTCTGTCTGTAGTTGACTTTGGTCGGGGCAAACTAGCCTGTTACTGTTATTCATCTCTTGTTCTCAAAGAGGATCAATAAGAGTGATGCTAGACTAATATAAAGAATTCAGAGAAGCATAGGGAAGGTCTGTCCTAATGGATGCAGAGTGAAGAAAGGAGAGTATCATACTTATTGATTACAATGATGGAATAGAAGACAACACTAAAAGATACCAGAACTTAGAGTCTATGTAATGATCAAAATTGGTTCCAGATGATTAAGAAGTGAGTGAAGTGCAAAAAAAAAAACCCAAATAAAAACCAAAACCAAAACTATAATGCATTATTGAGAGATAAAAGAACAGGAAAATGTTAGAAAAGCACATCTATGGCCTAGACTATATGGTGATTGAGGGTTGAAAGAAAGGAGGGAGAAAATTCTAGAATTCGTTGTGGAGGAACAGCATTGATAGCAGTTGAAATGGCAAAAGTAATCAAGGATCAGGTGTGGTTGATGTCAGACCCTAGGAGACCAAACAAGAGGCTCAGTGATGTGAATTGGTGCTCAGAGATGAGAGGAATTTAGTAAAGTTAAAGGTGGAATCTTTTCACCTTTCAGCCAAATTCTAAAGTGTCCCGAACCAGTTTCAAGAATCTGAAATCCCCAGGAAACTAAGGTGGTTTGGTGAGGCATAAAGCCCAGGATTGGATTTTTTTTTTTTTTACAAATACTATTAGGGATAACCTGGAAACTCAAATGGAAAAAGAAAATAAACTCATCAGCAGCAGAATGGTAAGTGAATTGGAATAAAGCCTCAGAGAACCTGGATAAGAATACAGATTCTTCATTTACTTTCTGTATGATTTTAACATGGTATTTCCCTCCTCTGGGCCTTTTTTGGGTTGTTTTTATTCAGTCATTTCTGACTCTTCGTGACCCAATTTGGAATTTTCTTGGCAAAGTTAGTGGAGTAGCTTGCCATTTCCTTCCCCAGCTCATTTTATCAATGAGCAAACTGAGGCAAACAGTGTTAAGTGACTTGCCCAGAGTCACCAACTAGTAAGAGTCTGAGGCTGAATCTGAACTCACAAAGACGAATCTTCCTGACTCAGGCTCAGCACTCTATCCATTGCACCACCTAGCTGCCCTCTCCGGGCCCCAATTTCCTGATTTGTGAAATGAGTGGATGCCCATTACTTCCAGCTGTACATCCTATGATTCTGTGACTTTATGAACAATTGTTCTAGAATTTGTTCCCAAGGTAAGCCAGGATATTTGCGAGACTATTCTAGCCTTTGAAGGTGATCATCAATCATCTTGTTGAGTACTCTTTCTTGCCCCTGTTAGAGACTAATCCCTGGGCTATAAGCCCTCAACCACATCTAATTCCATTTCTGGGTCAGACTTTGAGGTTGAGTTTTCCATTCTAGCAGCTTCTTGGCTTGTCCTTTATAATCTACCTTAACTATAGTCACATTGATACCAGAGAAGTGTCTCCCTCCCAAACTATTTTGCTATTTTGCATATGTTTGTATTAACTTTATATTTATGTTATATATATTAATATATACATATATTTATATGTACTCATCCTCTCCATTGGAGTGTAGGCTCCTTTTGAATGGAGATTCTTTCATTCTTTGTACTTGTATCCCCAGAACCTAGCAAAGTACCTGGCACATAGTGGGCACTTAATAAATGCATGTTGATTGGTTGACTGACTGATTGTTCATTCCAAAGGGTTAGTTCTGCTGTTTTGGAGCCTCAGAATCACACAGGTTCTCAATTCAGGCCATTGGTTGGGACTTGAAGACCAAGTCTAGAAAGAACTTTCTCACTGCTGGCAAGAGAAAGAAACTTAATCTCATTTTCCAAAATTAAGCTTTAATTGGGATGTGGTGGGTATGGGAAGTGGGGTTGCCAGAAGCACTATCTCTCAGTTTTTTGAACTCTTATCCTTCACCCATTTCCCCTGGAAAAAAACTTCTAATGATAGAGGAACTCCCCAAAAGAATGATGAAAGAGGAGGGGTCAGGGAAAGGGGCAAAGGTCAGACTTAGGACAAAGGGGACTCAGTAAAATCCCAGCATGCCACAATTTCCATTCAGTGTTGTGTATCACCCACAGGGGACTTCCCTGTTATAATCTGAGCATCTCTGGTCAGAAAGTGGGGAGAGAAGATGAGAGGCAGATGAGTCAGAGAGGAGAGGGAGAATGGATATAGAAGAGAGAGGGAGAAAGAATTATGGGGGGTGGGGAGATAAAGCCTAAAGGTTTACAAAGCATTTTATGCAATTGTTCATTTGATGCTCAGACCAACTCTGGGAGGTAGGTGGTTTTTACTCATTTTACAGGTAATCTAACGAGGATTAGAAAGGCTGAATGGCACAGCTGGGATTTGAATGTGGATCTTCTGATTGCTAACCCAGTGTTCTTTCCATTACACTACAGTTATCTTTTATGGAAGATTAAAGGAGAAAGCGTAGGGCGGAAAGTGCTAGAAATCAGAAGGCCTTTGTTCAACTCCTGGTTCTGATACTTGTTACCTTGACTATGGACAAGTCACTCTCTGGGCCTATGTGTATCAAATGAATACAGTAATCCCTGCTCTGCTTCACAGGGTTTTATGGAAAAGCATCTAAACCTAGGCTGCTATTGTTACCCTATACTCCCTCTGGAAAATTAGAATTGGTGAAAGCAATAATGTAGGACAGGAAAAGGAGATCAGAATGGGCAAGGATCAGACCTTAGCAGGTGTGATTGCAAGTTTGTTGTGTGCTTACTCCCCTCAGGGAGATATTTCTTGTGATTTGATGTGGGGAAGGAAAAAAAAAAGAGATTTCTAAGAGGATCTGTTCTCTCTCCTTCCCAATCCCTCCCCTACTTTTCATAGCACCTGCTAATTTCCTTTATTTATTTTTAATATTCTTTTAAAAATTTTTGAATTCCAAATTCTCACTCTCCATCCAGCCCCTCCCCCACTCATTGAGAAGGCAAGTAGAGAGAATCCTGGGAAGATGATAGAAAAAGGCAGGAAATTACTTGGCTCTGCCAAGTAGATATGTGTGTATGTGTGTGTGTGTGTGTGTGTGTGTAATAGTGGCCTTCTCTAGTGTGGAGTGGGGAGGGAGAAAGGGAGACAGTTTGGAACTTAAAATGTAACAAATATACATAAAATTAAAAAAATGAGAAAGCAAGCAATATATCCATTACACCTGTGAAATCATGCAAAACATATTTCCATATTAGCTATATTGTGAAAAAGCAAGAAAAATAAAGAAAAATTAAAAATTTTGCTTCAATCTGTACTCGGATTTCCTCAGTTCTCTCTCTGGAGGTAGATAGAATTTTTCATCATAACTCCTTCAGAATTGTCTTGGGTCATTATATTGATCAGAGCAGTTAAGTCTTTGTTGATCATTGTTACAATATTGCTATTACTGTGTACAGTGGACTACTAGCTCTGCTCACTTCACTCTGTATCAATTCGTGGATGTCTTCCCAGGTTTTTCTGAAACTACCATGTTCATCCTTTCTTATAGAAGAATAGTATTCCATCGCGATCATAGACCACAAATTGTTTGCCATTCCCCAATTGATTGGCATCTCCTCGATTTCTAATTCTTTTCCTCCACAAAAAGAGCTGCTATATTTTTATACATATAAGTCCTTTTCTTTTTCTTTTGACCTCTTTGAGATAGAGGCCTAATAGTGAATTGCTGGATCAAAGAGTATGTACAGTTTTATAGCCCTTTAGGCAAAGTTCCAAATTGTTCTCCAGAATGGTTGGACCAGTTCACAATTCCACCAACAGTGCATTAGTGTCCCTGCTTTTCCACATCCGCTCCATCATTTGTCTTTTTCCTTTTCTGTCATAGTAGCCAATCTGATAGATGTGAGGTGGTGCCTCAGAGTTGTTTTAACTTTAGCTTTTTTTAATGGATAGTGATTTAGGCCAGATAGCTTTGATTCCTTCATTAAAAAACTGCCTGTTCCTATCTTTTGTCTATTTATCAATTGGGGAAAAATCTTATTTCTTTTTTTATAAATTTAGCTCAGTTGCCTATATATTTGAGAAATGAGGTCTTTATCAGAGAAACTTGCTACAATTTTTTTTGATGTTAATTGATTGTCTATGGTACATTCAATAAAATGTAGTCTCCCTGATTATCTTTTAAAGTTAGATCTATTTTTGCTTTTGCTTTTGCTTTGTCTAAGATCACGATTACTGCACCTGCCTTTTTTTAAACTTCAGCTGAAGCATAATGGATTCTGCTCCAACTTCCTATTTTGATTCTGTGTGTGCTTCTCTATTTCAAGTGTGTTTGTTATAAACAACATGTTATTGGATTCTGGCTTCTAATCTATTCTGTTTTCTGCTTCTGTTTTATGGGTGAGTTTGTCCCATTCATATTCACAATTATGATGATTAACTGTGTATTTCCTTTCATCCTACTTTTTTCTGTTTATCCTTCTCTCTTTCCCTTTTTAACCTGTTCTCTCAAAAGTCTGTTTTGCTTTTGACCACTGCCCTCGATTGATCCACTCTCCCTTTTATCACCTCCCCCTTTTTTCTTATCCCCTTCCCTCCCTAATTCCCTGTTCTGAGTGTGTGCATATATTCTTCCCTTTTGAACTGATTATAGTGAAAATGAGGTTTGAATGATGCTTACTACCCCCCTCCCCATTTTCCCCTGCACTCTAAACCTCTTTCTTGTGTACCCCTTTATGTGAGATCATTTCCCATATTCTTCCTTTCCCCTTCCCCTTCTCCCAATGCCTCCTTCTTTCCCTCCTTCATTTTTTTTAAAATGAAATCATCCCAACATAATTGACTGACACTCATACCCTCTGTCTATGTTGACTCCTTCTAACTGCTCTAATAATAATAAAGTTCTTAGGAGTTTCATGCATCATCTTCACATAAAGGAATGTAAATAGTTTAACCTTACTAAGTTTCTTAGGATTTCTCTTTGTCTTTACCTTTTTATGCTTCTCTTGAGTTTTGTATTTGAAAGTCAAAATTTCTATTCAGCTCTGGTCTTTTCATCAGAAATGCTTGAAAGTCCTCCAATTCAGTAAATGCCCTTTTCTCTCTTAAAGAATTATACTCTTGAAACAAGACATATGTACAAACATAACAAAGATCAGAAGTAGAGTATGTTTGGGAGAGTATATGTCTATATACACATGTATATATGAATAAATGTATTTATATATCTGTATGTATACGGACATGTCCAGAAACATATCTAAACTATATATGTAGCCTTCTAGGGGGATGGGGGAGGGGAAAAAGAACAAAGTTAAAAATCACACAGCAGAGAACAAAAGAAAACACAAGGAAGCAAAGAAAAGATGGTTAATTCTCAACACAAGGTGTATTATTTATCATATAGGCTTTCTTGAAATGAAAATTTATTGTAACATATTTTGAATCCTCTCTTATGTTCTGCTATGCACATCACATGCTTGTTTTCTTACTTTGTATTTAAATTTCAATATTTAAGTATATGATATGTTTTTTTTTCTTTTCTCTCTTCTGTATTTGTGTTCTGGTAAAATAAAAAAAATAAAAAAAAGAATTATACTCTGTTTTGCTGGGTAGATTTTTTTTGTTGTAATCCTAGCTCCTTTGCCTTCCAGAATATCATCTTCCAAGTCCTCTGCTCCTTTAACATGGAAGCTAATAGGTTCTGTGCGGTCCTGACTGTAGCTTCATGACATTTGAGTTGTTTCTTTCTGGCTATTTGTAATATTTTTCTCCTTGACCTGGGAGTTCTGTTATTTGGCTATAATATTCCTGGGAGTTTTCATTTTGGGATCTCTTTCACAAGGCGATAGGTGGATTCTTTCGCTTTCTCTTTTTACCCTCTGCTTCCAAGATATTGGGGCAGTTTTCCTTGATAATTTCTTGACATATGATGTCTAGACTCTTTTTTTTATTATGGCTCTCAGGTAATCCAAATAATTTTTAAATTATCTTTCCTTAATCTATTTTCCTTAATCTATTAATCTATTTTGTCTTTCCATTTAGATATTTCACATTTTGTTCTACTTTTCAATCTTTTTGACTTTGTTTTCACTTCCAATTTTATAATTCTAATTTTTAAGGAATTATTTCCTTCAATTAACTTTTCCACTTCTTTATCCATTGGCCAGTTCTGTCTGTTTGTTTTAGAGATTGACAAATTATAACTTATTGGCCAAATCTGGGTCACTGACTTTTTATATGGCCTCCGAGCTAAGAATGGTTTTTATATTTTTAAATACAAAAATAAATAAAATTGAATTTAAAGTGTAAAAACATTTCTCAACACACAGACCATACAAAAGTAGGCTGGTTCAAGCCCCTACTGGTGTTTTTTTTCTGAAACTCCTATTAATTAGCCTAGGTATTTACTCAGGAAGTACAGTAAGAATAGTTGATATAAAACACCCCTTCTTTGGTCCTCTACTCTCCAGTCAAAGTCTGTGATACATTCTGCTACAAGTACATACAGAATTCAGGGAAAAGTGGGCTTAAGCTTAGAAAGCACATGTGGTAGAGTTATGGGTAACTCAAAACTCTCAGTTTCTACATGTCATCTCCCATTCACGGGATGCTCAAGCAGGTCCCTTTAGATATGGCTGTAGGTGGGTTTTCCTTTGGTTGTTGTTTGGCTGGGCTCCTTTTGTAGCTTTGAATCTTTGTTTAAATCAGAAGCAGGTAGGTGGTACAGTAGATAGAATACTAGACTTGGAGACATTCAGTAGCTGTGTGACCCTGGGCAAGTTATAACCTCTATTTGCCTCAGTTTCCTCATCTGTAAAATGATGATAAAAGCACCTGCCTCTCAGGATTATTGTGAGGATCAAATGAGATAATTGCAAAGTGCTTAGCACGGTGCCTGGCACATAATAAGTGTTTCATAAATGTTACTTTATTATTGTTATTTAATCTATTCTTGGCTCCCAATGCAGACACTGCTCTCTAATGAACTGAACAAAGGGTGTTACTAGGCTAGCATTGATGGGAAGATGGGAAGTCTAACATCTTCTGGGTCCTTCAAAGTTTGTGGAAAGCTTTGGACTCCTGGTCAAAGTAGGGGAAAAGAAGGGGGAAGGAGACTTAAAACATAGTAAATACAAGGCCTTTCCTTCTTCCCAGGTTCTTCTTTGTCAGGGGTTTTACTGGAATCAATTTACTCCAGTCTCATCACTCCCCCTTCTGAATTTGCTTGTTAATTTACAAGGATATGACCAAGTTTCCTCAGTCTATCCAAAACGTCTTCCTGTTCAATGTCACTCTAGGTCCAAGTACTTTTCCCATCTAAAGCCTATGACTGATGGATTGATTATAACCAAAGTCTATGATTTTAATTAATTGATTGTTTTCACCTGAATAAGGCACTAGGGCATATTATTATTTACTTTAAATGGGATGGGATGACTTGATTAAGTAAATCAACCAACCCATCCTTTACATGATTAAGTAGAATTGGTTCCTAGTCTTTGTCATGTTCTTTTTCAAATGCTCATAAACCATCTCTTTGCTAATCTGTTATGTAATTATGCCAAATATCCAAGTAAAGCTAAGCAGTAGTAGTGTCTCTAATCCAGTATTTTTTCCCTTCTTTTTTGAACATTGCAAATTTACTCCCTTCATCTCCTGAAATCATTCTCTATTACTCCTCAGTATTTATGAGCAGGGGCTAAGAGATTATATGTTTAAATTCTTTTAATGCTCTAGAATTTATCTCTGCTTATAGACTTAAATTCATTACAGCAACTAGGTACTCTCTTAACTTGGACTACAATTCTCTCTCAACATTGTTTATTTTTACCTTCCCAATCTGGAGACAAGAAATTAGGTTTATAGGATCCCAGGCATTTAGAGCTGGAAGGGAGCAGTTATTATCTGTTTATCTCCAACATTTTATAGGTGTCAAGAGCGGTTAAATAGCTTCTTCAGGCTCACACAGGAAGTTGATCTGACATACTTTTAAAGATATGAGTTGTTATTGTTATTCATGCTAATTGTATATAATTTTTAATGCATCAATAAATGAAAAAAATATTTTATCAATATGATGTGCCAGGCATTGTGCTAGGTACTGGAAATATAAAAATAAAATCGAGACAGTCCCTGACTTCAAGGATCTTGAATTCTAAAACAGGAGACCACACATATAAGGATGTGGTGGCCAGGGAGTCATAGAAACGCTGAGCGGAACCACTGGGCAATCCATTTAAAGTCCATTTTCAGAAACTAATGATATTGATTTTCTTACTCTTTCCAGAGCAAGGGATAGAAAGTTGTGGGGGAGGGGTGTTTAGGGAGAGAGAGGAGGGAGGGATGACGAAATGTCTCAGGAGGTTCTGTGTGGTGAATAGATGTGAAGCATGTTCTGGAGGAGCAGCTAGACTGATTGAATCTTTTACTTGAGTTTGCATTCACTCAATAGCCAATTAAGCTCAGTCCCAGGGTAAACAAAGTTCCTGACTTTTCTACCTCTTACGTCTATGACTTTAGACAAGTCATCTTCCACTAGGACTGTTTCCTTATTATTTGGTTGTATTTCAAGAAGACATAAATGGTTCCTATTAGTGTTAATTTTTTACAAATTCAAACCAGTTTTTACATCTCTTCTCCCCTCCCTCCCCCTTTCTCCCTCTCCCCTCTCTTCCACCCACCCCTTTCTTCCCTTCTTTTTAATGTTCCCAAGTATGCGTGAGAGGCAGCATAGCATAATGGGTAGACACTGAACTTCTGAGTCAGGAAGACCCTGACTGAAGTCCTTCCTCTATCACATACTGTGTTACTCTGGGCAAGCCACTCCATCTTTCAGTGTTACCAGGAAACTTCACAACAGGTGAAGATATATGTTGTTAGAGGGAATTCCAGGAAATGCAGACAGGCAAGTATAGCTGGATGAAGAAGTCATGAAGAGAATACATTGTAAGAAGGGGGAAAAGAAGGACATAAACATTTATATAGTGTTGTTAAAGAAAAACCCCTGTGAACTGTTAAATGGAAGATACTCAAGGTCCAAAAAGGGGGACCTAGAATGAACTAGAGTCCGATCACAGTTTACACAGATTATAAACGCATTTATTGTCTGAGAAGAAGAAACTGGCAAACTGGAGCAGTGAGTCAGTGTTTTCACTTGTTCAAAGAAGAGCTGCAAGGAATGAGGCATTTATACTTTTTAAACGAAGGAAAGAGAAAAGGCAGGAATTTGGGCAGATCCTAGGGAGGAAGCCCCATCCCCATTACCAAGGGGAGCAGGGATCTAGCAAACAAGGGGAATGAGGAATTCCAGGTGTCAAAGCTGTGGCTCTTTGATACACAAATCAGAAGGCATTCTTGGTGATAAGTAGGCCACCATTCAAGGCTTGAGCACAGACCGCAAGACTAGGGGATGTTTACAAAAACTACTAAACAGGATGTGTCTGAGAGTCCCATAACCAACAGTTAGGGGAGTCTCTGAAGATAAAGATGTCTCTTGTAGGTCCATAAATCACCAAATGGCTCGGGGTCTGCTTCATGGCTGATATGGACTTAATTGATTTTAACGTTGCTTATTTTCAGCTAGGTTTACTTTCTGTCATCACAGAGGATTATTGGTATGTCAAGCTACTCTGTGTCTTAGCTAATACAGCCAGTCCTCATACAGCCCTTCTCTGTTACCTAGATAACTGGGGACTCAAGCATATCAGGGTATCCATTTTCACGGTGTGTACTACGTACCAGGCATTGTGCTTGTCTACGTCTACGTCTACACTTATATTTATAGCTGTCTATGTCTACTTCTCCTTCTAAGTCTATATCTATTATATCTACGTCTACATTTCGACGTCTGTCTCTGTCTTTGTCTATATCTCTATCTCAATCATTATGATGTATATCTTATATAATCTATTCTGTATATATCTATATAACTAGCTTTATCTCCATCACTATTGCTATAGTCGTACATAGATAAAGCTGGATACAATATGTCCAAAAAGTCTTTGGGTAGTTTTAAGTTTTAAAACCCTCAGAAGTGGGACAGCTAGGTGGAGTAGAAGATAGAGTGCCAGGCCTACAGTCAGTGACACCCATCTTCCTTCCAGTTCATATCTGGCTTCAGACACAAGCTATGTGCCTGGGCAAGTCACTTGACCTTGCTTACCTCAGTTTCCTCATCTGTCAAACGAGCTGGAGAAGGAAGTGACAAACCACTACAGTATCTTTGCCAAGAAAACCCCAAATGGGGTTCACCAAAAGTCAGACATGACTGAACAACAAACTTCAGAAATATTAATGCAACATACTTATTATAAAATCATTTGAAAGTTTGACTATTTAAATTTCATTTATAGTTATTCAGTTTTGCTAATTTTGATAATAAAATTTAATTTTAATTTTCACAAGATGGAGCACCCTGTCATGATGACTTGCGTGTTCAACTGTCTCTGGATGACACTTTTAGACAAGTGGCTGGATAGAGGAAATCCTCTTGCTTGGCTACCTTGATCACCTGATTTATCTTCATTAGGCTTTTTTTTCTAGAGTCACATTAACATGGTCTTGCATGCTTCAAAACCTCATTCTTTGGATGATCTGAAGATTAGAATTACAAATGTAATCTTTTAGTAACCGAGCAGTAGCTGATAAAAGTTTTCACAAAGTTCCAAAATCTATGAGAGTCATGTATAGCTCAAAGTTATGTTGAATTTTAATAATAAATATTTAAAAAATAATTAACCTTCCAAGTATTTTTTATGGATGTAACATTGTATGTAGCAATACAAACGTGTGGCATTTATATTGCGGAAGCTGTTAAAGCTTAAAACTGCACCAGGACTTTTGGGACACCCTTTAAAGTTCACGACTTGATGATTTGTTTGAAAGAATTGATTAGTATCAGAGAAGATGTAAATTTTCTCACCAAAGTTCAGGAATACTTTTGCATAATTGCTAGATGGGACTGAAAAATGAATTTCATGATTTAGTGTGTGCAGTGAACGATACACTTGTTTGATCTACACATCTTTGTGAGATGTCTTTTTCAACTGATAGCCATCAACCAAGTACAGAAATAAATTGAACTTAGAATCAGCCTTTCAATTTGCTGTATTACAAAGTGTTAAACCAAGATTTTTTTCTTTTTATTATAACAAGCATTCTCTCTCTCTCTCTCCCATTTCCCCTTTGAACAATATTAAAAATAAAAATAGAACTCTCATCACATATGCATAGTTTAATGAAATAAATTCCAACACTGGCCATGTCCAAAAATGTATGCCTCACTTTGCATTTTAAATCGATTACTTCTCTAACAGAATGTGCATAGCATGCTTCATCTTTGGTCTCTGAAATGAAATTAAAGAAAATTCTAAAAACAACGAAGCATGTTCAATAACATTGCTCTCAACTACCAAATGATAAGCATATTCAATCATATTGTTCTGACATATTATTTTTAGTGAGATCAAAAATATTTTTTACCATGAACAAATAAAATAAAAATTATTTCAAAATTATATTTATTTCATCTTTGTGACAGGCTTTTAAATGCATATTTTGCATGTGCTTCTTATGTACATAAAATGGCATAGTAGTACAGAAATGTAATTTGTAAGTAAATAATACATATACGTTGAGCATATGTGCTTAAAATTGGTTTACTAATAGGAGTGCTCAATCAACGAAGTTTTGAGACTGCTGCCATATGTCATATCAATGAAATTATAGGTCTGATCCAAAAGCAAGTATCTCTAATAACTATCAGTGTGCATAGTTTTCCTTATTTAAACACACTGTTAAAAACTCATCATACATATGCTATGCGTGACTTCCCATGATGTGGGTACTTATTATTATTATTATTATTATTATTGTATCTTAGAGGTAACATGGTAACAAGACCACCAGATTTGGAGTCAGAAAACAAGGATTTCAGGTATAATTTTATTCCTTACTAGCTGAGTGACCTTGAGCAAATTACTTTTCTAAGCCTGGATTTCCTCCTCTGTGAAATGGGGATAATAGTGATGCTGAAGGACAAGAACTTTATGAAATTTAATACACTACCATGGAAATGTGAACTGTTCACTTCTTGAAACCTCAGTTTCCCTATTTACATGATGGAGAAAAGGCTAGTAGTACTGACTTCACAGTGTTATAGGCACTCACCAAGTCTTGTACATTATGAAGTTTCTAAGTTCAACTCCCCAACAAGAAGGAAGGCTCTGGGCTTCTGCCCCCTCTATTACCTGAGACTGAAGCTTGCCTTAATATCCTTTTCCTTATTTGAGGGATCCTTCAGAATATGCTGGTAAATTACGTCGAACATATTGTGAGCACCATACGTTGAGTACTCAGAGACCCTGAGTAACTTTGGAGGTGCTCAAAGTGGGGAGGGGGAAAGATTTAGCACACAACTCAAAGATATAGTCCTTAGTCTAAGGGGACCAACAGTGTAATTGGAGAAATTGAACAGATACACCTATGCAAATGAGTGTAGTGCAAAAGATCCTATAAACTTGAGGATGAACACAGAATTAAAAAAGAGATTAGTATCAGGAAGGGTTAATCAAGAAAAGCTTTTGGGGGAGAGCTGCTGAGTTTTGGAGGGATAGGTTGAGGCAGGGAGTTTAGATGGTAAACTCTTTCAGCCCTCTGGTCAGCGTAAGAAACACACAGACTAAGATTTGAGCTCTTACTCCCTTTCTTTACTTCTTTCATTTTTTTCTCTTCCCCCATAACCCTAATCTGCCTCTGAGATGATTAAATCCAAAATAATTTTAAATCTCTGGAACTCACTATTCACCACTGAAGCCATTTATTTATTCTCTCTCCCTTATAATTTTTCCTTTTGAGAGAATTGACCTCTTGCTACCTTTATTATTTATGGCCCAGTTTGCCTTGAGATGATTCCCAGCACACTACGGTTAGCTTTGTTTGCCTGTTTGACCAGAGAGAGTTGGGTAGGGGCCTGGTTGTAAGAGGGAGCCCTAATATTGCTGGGCAACATCTCCCCCCCGCCCCACACATGCAAAGGCAACAGTTTTTGGAGAAGAAATCTGCCAATGCTTGTGTTCCCAAAAGACACTGCAGACCTTTTCATAGTCCAAAGCTAAAGTTCAGGACAAAACCACAGAGCATGCTTCTTTAGGAAGAAACCTTTATCAATATATATCCACAGATTCCCCTATACCCTTCATGTAGGGTGGGCAAATAGACCCCACAACACATGCATATATAATGTGCATATATGCACACATCAGGTAAATTTCCAGGATGCTAGACCACTAAGTGGTTTCTAGAGATTTAGACCCTACTGCTCCCTTCATCCTGCCTCCAATCCTTTGGAAAAGTAGAAAATGTCTGTTACCACATAGATCATATGTAGTTCTAAAGCAAGAAGGCAATTCAACCCAAGAGTTCAACCCTCTTATTTTACAGATGAGGAAACTGGAACCCAGGGATACTGTCAGTGAAAAAGCATTTATTAAGCACCTACTATATACCAAGTACTGTGCTGAGCTCTGGGGACACAAAGAAAGGCACAAGACAGTCCCTTCTATCAAGGGCATCACAGCCTAATCTAACTAACGTCAACAATACAACAAACACTAATGAAGCATCTACTGTGCGCACAGCTTCTTACTGTGCACTGAAGGAGATACTATGTTCACACAAGACATGGATGTGACACATATGCACAAGTAACCATAACCCACAAAAATATGAAAATAGAATCGGGGAAGAAAGTGGCTAAGAAACAGTCACGGACCTGGTTTCATTCTGACCTCGGTTTGAGTCTTGATTCTGACAATTACGTGTCTGAAAGTTCCGCAAGTCACATCACCTCCTGGAGTAAGTAAAAGAAAAAATCATCCCCCATAAAGTAACACAAAACTCGATCCCTTCTAGCCCTGACATAGTATTCTGTGATACTATGATTAGCTGAAAGATTTGCCCCTCAAACTCTATCCAGTAAATAACAATGACTCATTTAAATATCTTCTCACAATCAGTTGAGAATTTTACATACAGCACAGAAAGCCCCAATACACAAGAACACACATAAATGTGTGAGAACCACCTGCCATTGTGGAAAGAGACCTGAACCTGTAATAAGGAAGACCTCAGACCTTCTTTTGATCCTTATTAGCTGGATGCCACTGGACAAATCATTCAGGGGAATCTAGCAAGAAGCTGTTATTAAGCACCTACTGTATATGCCAGGCATTGCCCTAAGCCCTGGGGATAAAACAAAAGCAAAAACAAGAGGCAAAAACAGTCCCTGCCCTCAAGGAGAACACTATCTAATAGGGAAAACAACAGGTAAACAACTACATATAAACAGGCTATATACCATATTTCCCCACGTATAAGGTGCACCTTAATTTTGGGGCCTGAAATTTGAAAAAAATGTATTACATAAAGTTATTGAACTCAAGTTTTATTCATCTGCTCATAGCTTTCAGGCATCTTTTGGGCAAGTCTGGTGCATGTACACATGCTTAGTCCATTCTGTTTCATGAACCTGAAGCACCAATTGTGTCCTCCTTTGAAATCAGTAACTTCTTTTTCATCAGCAGTTCTTCTTGCCTCATGCTGAGCCATCTTTGTGGATGAAGGAATTCCAATTGCTCTTTGCTCTTCAATCCATATCTTCAATTCCCTCTCTAAATCAGGTCATTTTGCTGCCTTGCCTTTCATGGCCGTCTTCTGTTGTGGCGTTTTCAGTAGGGTTTCTTTTTCCTGTAGCCGGTCTCGGATTGTTTTCTCAGTTGGAAGAGGACCAAACTTATGTTCAGCAGTACAATTTCCATTCACTTTTGCAAACTGGATCACTTTTAACTTGAATTCATCACTGTACAAAAATCTTTTCTGAGTCATTTCTGGAGAGAACATGGCAAAAACGTAACCTAATATACTGGTAACAAATGCAAAACAATGAGTGCAAAGACAACAAGTGCAAAAAAGCGGGAAATGCACGTAAAAAAATCTACAACCACTGTATAAGACATGCCCAGTTTTTAGACCCCAAATTTTCCGGAAAAGAGTGCATCTTATACATGGGGAAATACGGTAATTTAGAGGTAATCTTAGAGGAAGGCACTAGTATTAAGGAGCACCAGGAAAAGGTTCTTGTAGAAGATGGGAATTTAGCTAGCATTTAAAGGAACCCAAAGAAGATAGGAGGCAGAGATGGAGGAGAGAATTTTAAGCATGGGAGTCAGCCAGTGAAAACACACAGAGTAGGGAGGTGTAAGGAATTGCAAGGAGCTCAGTGTTATTGGATAGTACAGTACATGGAAGGTAGGTGTAAGAAGACTGGAAAGGAAGGAAAGAATCAAGTTATAAAGGGCTTTTAAGCCCCCAAAAGGAATTTATATTTGATTTTGGAGGTAATAGAGAGCCAATGGAGTTTATTGAATGAGAGAAAGTTATGGTGAGGCACGTGTTTCAGAAAGAAAACTTGTATGGCTTAGTTGATCATGGATTGGACTTGGGAGAGACTTCACACTGGGAGACCAATCAGCAGACTATTTCAATAGTCTAGGAGTGAAGTGATGAACTGCACCAGAGTGGTGGCAATGCCAGAGAGAGAAGGGGACATATAAGAGAGATATATGTGAAAGTGGAATCAATTGGATTTGGCAACACATTGGATATGAAGTGAGAGTCAGAATTTGAGGATGTCACCTAGGTTGGGAGTCTGAGTGACTAGGGGGGATGGTGGTATCCTCAGTAGTAATAAGTAATACATGAAGAGGGGAAGGTTTGGAGATAATGAGTTTGGTTTTGGACACGCTGAGTTTTAGCTATCTATGGAAATCCAGTCTACCATGTCCAATAGGCAATTGAAAATGCAAGACTGGAGGTCAAAAGAAAGGTTTGTTGTCAGTCGCATCTGACTCTTCATGACCCCAACTGGGGTCTTCTTGGCAAAAATACTTCAGTGGTTTGCCATTTCTTTCTCCAGCTCAATTTACAGAGGAGGAAACTAAAACAGAGTTAAGTGACTTGCCCAGGGTCACATAGCTAGGAAGTGTCTGAGGTCAGATTTGATTCAGGAAGATGAGTTTTCCTGACTCCAGGCCCAGTACTCTATCTTCTGTACCACCTAGCTGGCCCCAAAGGAAGATTAGAGCTAGATAAATACATATGAGAATCATATGCATAGATATGATAACTGAATTCACAGGAGATGATGAAATCATCAAGCAAAATAGTCTAGAAGGAGAAGAGAAGAGGGCCCGGGACAGAGCCTTGGGAGATACCCACAGGTAGTAGGTGAGACCTGGATTGAAGATCCAGCAAAGGAGACCAAGAAGTGGTCAAATAGGTAGGAGGAGAGCCAGGAGAGAGCAACGTCTTAAAAACATAAAGAGAAGAGTATCGAGGAGAAGATAGTGAAGTGTCAAAGGTTTCAGAACCTATACTTGTTCACAGTACTCCATGGCTCTCTAGAACTTACTAAGTCACATACAGTTTTCACACCAGAATCTTCCCTCTCTCCCCACCCACTGCCCCTAAATTCTTTAAGTACACTGCCTGTGAGATAAATGATGCTAGTATTGTAATCCATATTTTATAGATGATAAAACAAGTCGAGGGAAGTCAAGTGACTTGAGCATCTTCCAGAATTAGGCTAATAGGAAGTGTGTGAGAATTGGAGAGGAGAGAGGAAGGGAAGAATGAAGAGAAAGGAGGGAGAAGGAGAAAGGCTGTGACCAAATTAGGAGTCCCATGAGGATTTCTGTATTTATTATATAATTTTTGGAGGGGAGAGCAGAAATAGAGATAGGATTGCCCTCAGATATAGCTTGGCTTCTCAGTCTCTTCCACCTCTCCAGATCTCATTTCCTCAATTATAAAATGGGGGCATTGGGATAGATGGCCTCGGAGTTCCCTTCTACCTCTGAATCTATGATCTTGTTATTCCTGGTGTTGGCATGGGATGGGAAGATAGGCTTATCTACTCAGAGGGTAACTCCACCTCTGAGAGCTTATATGATGCTCTAGTGGGTTTTACATCTATGTTTCTATTTCCATGGTTTTTGTGGGTCCTCATTCTGACACAGGCATCATTCTTATTCTAAGCCAGTCTCTCTGTTGCCTCAGGCCCAATTAATGCAAATAGTTTCAGTGTGGTAAAGGGGGAAGAGAATTTGAATTCTAGTGTCAAGAGACCCATATTCAAATTTTGCCACAGACATTTTTAAGCCTTTTGATTCTGGGCAAGACATAGTCTTGCAGAACCTCAATTTCCTCGTCTGTGAAATGGAGGTAATAATTCTGGTACTACCTACTTTTAGTAAAGTACTTTGCAAGCAAACTCCAAAAGCTGAAGAAGTGTGAGTTGCTGCTGCTTTTGTATTATTAGAATTCAAATTATTATGCAATTCAGAGCTGAGGTGAAATGTGGAATGCCTATTTGGTAGGTCTGCAAATTGCCTTGGATTCTTCCGTTTGTGACATAATATTCCTTTCATGTTAGCCTAAGAGATGTGACTCATGCACGTTTATCCAAATGGATGAATTCTAAGCCCCCATTCCATAGCAAACACAGCAAATCATTTTACAAATATTCTCTCCTTTGATCCTCATAACAGCCCTGGGAGATAGATGCTATCATTATTCCCATTTTACAGATGAGAAACAGGGGAGAGAGGTTAAGAGACTTGCCCAGGGTCTCACAGCTAGTAAGCCACTGAGGCATGATTTGAACTCAATACTTCCTGACTTAAAATCCAATGCTTTATTGACTATACTACTAACTTATCTTGCAAAACCCTTATTCTTCTCTGAATTTATGATATTTCATTCGGTCCTAGTCACATGACCTTGATAAAACGTAGATTCCCCAAAGGAACAGATAGGCATGCTTGGATACTGCTCTTGATATAGAATCTATAAAAGCTACGATGCATGCCTATGGTCCTGGTCAGTTCCCAGATCACCCATAGGGAAGACATGGTTTGGTTGACTTAGTTCCTCAAGTTATCTCACCACTTATCTTGGCTCCTCAAATTATCTTGCCACTTACCTTGACAGGTTCCCCCTTGAACCTGTGTTATTTTTAAAAACTCATGTATGTACTGAAAATCATTTAATATCAATTTAGTAACTTCAATAAGGGCCAGAGCATGAACTGATTAACCAGAAGAAGAGTCTGAACCTAACAACCTCTTTGTTCTCTGAGTAAATTTAAAGAATACCTCTTCCTATGTCAACAAGGTGTATTAGGAGGGCAGAGTTTATAATCTCAAAGAGGGTCATATGTATGTCTGAAAGGTTCGGAACCGCTGGATATAAGAAATTCTCAAGATAAGAGGCAGAAGAATCAAAGCATATATTTAGGCTCCACAGTAACCAACCCATGAACCAGCATCCCCATTTTGACATATTGGTCAAAAGCTTCCAGGCCCAATAAGTACGCCTTGAAAGAGTAACCAGGAGGCCACAGAGAAGCATGATGGTGTAAAGCAAAATCATATACATGCTTCCCCCTCTATGGTAAAAAGATTACCCACTGGCCTCAAGTCCTTGTTCAGCTTCCTCCCATAGGTCAGCTCTGCTACTGGCAGCTCCAGCTTCGGCTGTGGCTGTGGCTGTGGCTGTAGCAGCCTCTGGCTCCAACGGAAGCTGTTTTTAACCATTCGGCTTCTGCGGGGGTGTAAGGTACGCCAGGGAAAGCACAGGTTCTTTCAATCTGCTTAAGCAAGGTGAAGGGATTGACCGGGAAAGCACAGGTTCTTTCGATCAGCTTAAGCAAGGGAAGCAAGGTGAAGGGGCTGACAAACTTACTCCAACCCAACATACAAACAGCATTCAGTTCAGGGGAAAAAGCCAAACTAGTCAAGGGCACTTGTTGACTAAGTGCTAAGGAGCCCATTTTTGGTTACCAACACACTAGGCCAGATCGGGCTGACTTACAGGCATTCTTTCCTCTGTCTATTAACCATTAAGAATGAGACCCTTAACCCGAGAAACTATCTAATTTAATATTTTATGGGCATATACTATGTAATGGAATGTTAATGGTAAATTAAACACAGAAACACTGGGTTGTAGTTTCAATTGACTCTTGTCAACTCTCTTATCTTATTGTGTTTACAACCTATTCAATTTAGAGAGGTCCTTTTCTTGTGTCATGGTTAAACATACATGGAGATCATAAAATTGAGTAACACAGACATGCTAGATTGCAACTGTTCTAAAAATGTATTTAAACCACCTCATTCTGTTCAGGCAGTCAGATTTTTGTCTGGCTCCACACATGTATGTATCCACTAGCTTTAAGGGAATAAACAACATGAATTTACACATCACCTAGCCTGTTGGCCTCCTTTAACCAAACTTTCAGGTTGACAGTACCAATATACCATCACATTATGTCTGTCAACTCTCACCTTCACAGAGTTTTAGAGTTGTAAGGGACTTTAGAGGCAATCTACTCCAATGTCATCATATAGTTTGATCGGTATTATACTAAATCAGTAAATTAAATTAAGGAATACAGTCATTTTTTATTCTAATGGCATGGCCCAGGCATGAGACCCGAACATCTCTACAATTATTTAAGCCATTTTTAATTTCTTTAAGGAGTGTTTTATATCTGTACGAGGGGTTGTATCTCCACAAGTCTTAGAAGATCAGATCTCAGAACAAGGATTTCCACTAGATTTGAAGGCCACTTTTTTTTGAGCTGATGGTCTGAAGGGCACAATCCCTTTTCTACCCTAAATACATTCCACTCTCTCTCTTCCCCACCCCCAACCCCAAACATGCACGCGCGCGGGGGCACACACACACACACACACACACACACACACACACACAGAAGTACTCCAGAGCTTTTTGGGAAAAGGTGATGGCTGACCCTAATCCTTGGCCTAGCTTGCTAGAAGATATATCAGAAGGACAATTCACAGCAGAGGGGATGAGGAAAGTGGGCTCAGAAAAGCTAAGGGTCATTTTCAAGGTCACATAGCTAGTGAATTCAAAGATCCTTTTTAAGAAGGGAACTAGGATTTCAACTAGATTAACATATTCATTTTATAGCTAAACAAACAGTTTCAGGGCCATTGAATGAAAGTTAAAAAACTTGAATCTGGGTCTGCCCAGGACAAGCCTAGGGGTCTTTTCACTACATCACCATGTTTCTTTCTCTTTCTTTCTCTTTTTCTTTATTTCTTTTTCTTTCTCTCTTTCTTTTGTAAACTGTAATTTATTTTTTTCTCGATTACTTGTGTTTACAAAATTCATTTTTTATAAGATTTGGAGTTTCAAAATTTTTCTCCCTCCCCTCCCATCCCCTCCCCCCAAGACGCCAAGCAGTCTGATATAGGTTATACATATGCAATCATATTTACACATTAGTCATGTTGCATCACCATGTTCTTAATAAGTGACTGTTAAAGTGAGTTACTCAAGAGAAATCAATCTAGTGGTGAGGCAGAAAATGAGAATTGCAGGGTGGCGGGGTTTGTAGGACAGGGAAAGAAGAGGCAGGTGAGGAGGGAGAGACAGACTTTCAAGGGAAGCAAATAGAGAACAGACAAAGAGAACCTTCCATGCGAGAGCCTTGGGACATGTAGCTGGAAGTGAGACAACTGGCTTGGTTTTTATTTTATTTTTTTTAAATATGTTTTAGTGCTGCTGTCTTTTTTTCTTCACATTTCGTTACTTCTAGGGAAAAAAAAAAAAAAAGAAGCTTCCTTCTGTTCTCTCCGCTCCCTCCTCTAGCCCCCCACCCCGCCACTGAATTTTGCCCAGGACAAAGACACAAACCCAGAAATCATATCCGCTGAACTCTTCATAGAAGGCTGAGTAAGGAGAAGGAAGTCCGTCCCGGGGTAGGGCGGAGTTTGTGGCGAATACAGAGGCTCCCCGTAGCGGAGCGCTGCTGAGCATTTGCCCGGCCACTATGCTGTCGCCGTGCCTAGCCTTCTTGCTGCTGCTCCCAGGGCTTTCTGAGGGATGGCAAGGAGAGACGGGTAGGAAAGAACTGATCGGGGGCGAAATGAGAGGGACACGTAGGACAGAGAGGGGATCTCTTATTGGAGACGGGGCAGAGTGGGCAAGAGATGTGCATGAGTTGGTTTTTCCTTCCCCGACCCTTCCATACCTCTGGGAAATTTCAGATCCGACCACTCTTTCCAGACTCAGTTTCCCCTTTGGAGGGGAGGCGGGGAGGGAGACAGAGAGTCATTGAGATTTTTTCCTCTTTTCCATTTCTTTCCGCTTTTACCTTTTCTCCGCCACTTAACCACCTTTCTCTTATCTTTCCCCACAGCTTCCCAGGAGCCCCTCACCTTCCAATGCCATGTTATCTCCTCTTTCCCCAATAACAGCTGGGTTCAGAACCTGGGCTCAGGCTGGCTCGGGGATCTGGAAACCCACAGGTGGAACCCGCAGAATAGCACCATTCTCTTCCTGTGGCCCTGGGCTCGGGCTCATTTCAATGCAGAGCGCTGGGACTGGCTGCAGACAGTCATAAAGGTCTTCCTGCTCAGTTTTACACGGGATGTGCAAGACTTTGCTAAGTTCTTCGGGGAGATATGTGAGTCTTGGGGGTCTGGGATACTAACAGCTCATGATTTTCATCTCAAGAGTTTGTTGGGAGTGGCGGGAGGAACAGACTGGCATAAGGCATTGTGGGCCCTTAAGATTAACTTCCAGTTGAATTCTCCCCTTGTACTCAGTCCCCTTCCTTCTCCAAAGATGACTTTTATGTCATCACTGAATCCGTATTCCCACTCCCCCAACCACGGTCACTGGTTCTCTGCCCTGACTCTAAAAAACTTCCAGGTTCCTCCATTACTCATTTTGATCTTGACCTTGGAGAAAGCCCCAAAATCTTCTTTCACCTCATCTTTCCTCTCCCTGTGGCTGATTCTGTCATTCTCCGTACCCTGTTTTGTCCTTATTTCCAGTCTCACCTGCAGAGGGTAATGGAAAGGGGACTTAACTACCTCTCAAGTCAGCCCTGCCTTCTGTAGGTCCTTTTTAGAAGGATTTGATAAAGAAATTGGAAACTAGGTTCAAGTCCTACCTTGGGTGGTTACTGCATGTATGATTGTGGGCAGATGATTTAACCTCTCTGATTCTCATTTTCCTTATCTGTAAAATGAGAGGGCTTTACAAGTTAGTATCTGAGGTCTTTTCTAACTTAATATCTGTGATCTTGTGAATACTCCTATTACATTAAGCAAGTAGTTTACCCTTTTTGGGCCTTCATTTTCTCCTCTGAATATGATTTCTAGGGTCTCTTCCCCATTAAAATCCTGTGAGCACAAATGGGAGATTATATTTATTTCCTGCACTCATCACCACCACCCTTTTCCCGCCCAACATCTAACACTTTCCATCTCTCCCTTACTAAACTTTTGCCTCTTTCTTCCCTTCCTTCACTTTTTTCCTCTTAGACCCTTTTGTGATCCAGATGAGAGTAAGCTGCTTCCAAAAATCCCCAGTGAGCTTTTTCCAGGTGGCATTTCAGGGAAAAGACTTCATGAGCTTCCAAGGAGATTCATGGGAGCCTGCTCCAGGGGCTGAAAGTATATCCCAGAATATCTCCAGCATTCTTAACCAGGACCAGGGTACCCGGTTTATGTTACAGAGTTTACTCAATGGCACCCTTCCCCAGTTCCTTGATGGCCTTCTAGACGCAGGACGGAGATACATTGGACGGCAAGGTCAGTCCTAAGAACTAGTTTACTCTTCACAAACCTTAAGAACACAATCATCAAGATTCTGGGATTCAGTCTCCTTCCTATTCCTGCCGTATCCTGAAATCTGCATCAATTTTTTCTGGCCAGGATTGTTTTTAAATTATTTAAAAATTTACTATATATTTTTATTTTTTAAAATTACCTAATTTTCTCATATAGTCCCACTTTCTTCCTTTTCCAGAAAGTAATCTGTAAATAATCTCTGTAGAGAAGTTGAGGAGGTACTTTCTCATAGCTCTACTTTGAAGCATGTTCATTTTTTATTCCTCAGAATTCAGTTTTGTTTTGTGACTGTTCTTTCTATCATCATTAGAGTAATTGTGCGTACTGTTTTTGGCTCTGCTTATTCCATCAGTTCATACAAGTCTCCTTACTTTTCTCTGCAGTCATCCTATATAATGTTTCTTACAGTGCAATAATGTTCTTTTACATTTAGTCATTCTCCAAATGGTCACCACTTGTGCTGTTTCTAGTTCTTGCTACTACAAAAAAGCACTGTTATAAATATTTAGGTGCATATGTA
The DNA here is from genome assembly GCF_011100635.1 of Trichosurus vulpecula. Classification (NCBI taxonomy): domain Eukaryota; kingdom Metazoa; phylum Chordata; class Mammalia; order Diprotodontia; family Phalangeridae; genus Trichosurus; species Trichosurus vulpecula. Next base: position 159,000,871 of record NC_050576.1, on the reverse strand, counting down.
GTCTTTGTTTTTATCATTAACCTCCTTGAGGTCTATGTCTAGCAGAAGGGTCTCAGGGGCAAAGGACGTGAACATTTTAGAAACTTTCTTAGCATTTGAAAAATTCCTTTTTACATTCTTTGTTTCTATTTCCTCCTCTCACTTATTTCTTTTTTTAATTTTTTAAAATTTCTTTTTGTTTTTGTTTTTAAAAATTTTTTTTCTCACTTATTTCTTTCCCCTTGACTACCTGCTTCTGACTTCCTCCTTGCTCAAATGAAACTTCTCTCTTCAAAGCTACCAGGCATCTCTTAAACACGTGCTTTTTGATGTCTTTGTTGAGGTTCAAGGTGTGTTGTGGGGTCACCTCAAAAGAATTCACAGACTCAGATCATCTCCAACCCAAGTAAAAGCATTTATTGAGAGTTACGCCTCTCAGAAAGAGGACTGGGCTCCAAGAAGGAATTAGCAGCTTAGCAGAGCAAGATAGGGATTTTTTGTAGAGCAAAAGATACAATTGCATCATTATAGAATATATGAATATTAAAATATAGGAGGGGTTTATTGATGTGGGAGGGGCCCTAGCCTTGGTGGAACTGAGCATGTTGCTCCCAGGATGCTACCCAGAATGCATACAGGAAAGCCCACTGGTGGGGCATTAATGTATGATAATGATATTATAATAAGCATCTCTACATCATAAGTTCATCTTAGGACAGTTCTTTGCTGTTACTGTGCAAGCATCCACTTAGGCTGTGATTTAGTGGTCAAACATCCTGCTCTATGTTCCATAGGTGCTGCTTTCTGATTGGCTGGCTATTGTGATCCTGTCTGGGGCAAGATGGCTGGCTGGCTATTGTGGCTCTGTCTAAAACTAGATGGATGTGGTTGACACATCTGCTGTTCTAGCGAGGCATGAGTTCATGGATACTTCTGATATTCTAGTGGGGCAGAGAGGCATATGAGGAAGTTGGGATATTGGGGGTGGGGGCAGTGGCCAGATTGGGGCTGGGCGTAGTGGCTAGACTCCATCATCTTCATTACATTTGACAATATTGGCCACTCTTTGCTCCTGGATACTTTCTCTTTTGTGGGTTTTTATGACACTGTTCTCTTCTGGTTCTCTTTTTACCTATCCAACCATTTCTCCTTCTCCTTTGTTTGCTAATGATCCATATCACACTCCCTAATTGTAAATGTATCCTAAAGCTTTGTCTTCTTTGTCTTTTCTCTATATATTCTTTTGTTGACCTCATCAGCTTCCATAGGTTTAATTATCATCTCAGATTGAAGATTTCCAGAGTTGGATATCCAGCTCTAATGTCTCTCCTGAATTCTCATTCTACATCACCAAGTATTTTCCTATGGGACATTTTAAATTGGAAATAGCCCATCATAACCTGGTCCCATCCTACCTTTCCAGTCTTTTTTACATCTTACTCCCAACCATGTATTCTTCTATTCTATAACATTAGCCCTCTTGCTATTCCACCAAGACACTCAATGTTGTGGCCTTGGGCATTTCCTCTGGCTATCCCCCATGACTGGAATGCTCTTCATTCTCATCTGCATCTCTTGCTTTCCTTCAAGTTCCAACTAAAACCACACCTTCTAGAGGAAGCCTTTCCTAATCCTTCTCAATTCTAATGCCTTCCCTCTGTTAATGATTTCCTATTTATTCTGGTGTTTTTTGGTGTTTTCTTTGGAGGGGGGAAGGCAGGGCAATTGGGGTTAAGTGACTTACCCATGGTCACACAGCTAGTAAGTGTGTCGAGTCTGAGGCTGGATTTGAACTCAGGTCCTCTTGACTCCAGGGCCGGTGCTCTACTCACTGCACCACCTAGCTGCCCCCTATTTATTCTGTATATAGCTTGTTAGTACATATTGGTTTATTGTCTTCCCCATTAGATTGTGAGCTTCTTGAGGTTAGGGATCATCTTTTGCCTCTTTTTGTATTTCCATCACTTAGCACAGTGCCTGACATAGTAGGTGCTTAATAAATGCTGAGTAACTGAAGAATGTATATACATGTTCTCTCCTACTATAATATGTAAAATTCTTGAGAGCTGGGAGTATTTTGTTCTTCTTTATCTTTGGATCCCCAAGTGCCCAGTACGATGCCATAGTAGGCTCTTAAGAACATTTGTTGATTGTTCCAAATTGCTTTCCAGAATGGTTGGACCAATTCATAGCTTCACCAAAGGTGGTTTAGTGTGCCTATCCTTTTACAACTCTTTTCAACATTGACTCTTCTAATATTTGTCGACAACTTTGCCAATTTGCTGGGTGTAAGGTGAAAGGTAAGTTGTTTTAATTTGAATTTTTCTTATCACTAGTGATTTGAAATATTTTCCCATATTGTTATTGATAGTTTCCAGTTATTCTTTTGAGAACTGTTTGTTTATATCTTTTGACCAATTTCCAATTGACCAATTTGACCATTTATCTATTTAATAATAGCTATCCTATATATTTCCATTAGTTACCTTTTATATCTTGGGAATATAAGTTGCTTTTTGGAGATATTTCACATAAATACTTTTTCCCAATTAATTGCTGCCCTTTGTATCTTAAGTGCATTAATTTTATTTGTTCGAAAGGTCTTAATTTCACATATTCCAAATAATCTATTTTTTCCTTTGTTATTTCCTCTATCCCTTATTTGGTTAAGAGTTTGCCTTTTACCCTTAGCTGTGAAAGGTACTTGGTGTTCATGTGCTCTGATTTTTGTTATGATATGACCTTTAATAGAAAAAATAGACATACATTAAGGCACAAAGAAATTTCATATAACTGTAAAAAGACATAAATGTTAAATTCATCCTTTACAGGCTATAATATAAACAAAATTGCAGTAAATTCAGGGAGTACAAACAGAAAACACAGACCTAAAAGGAAACCTAAAAATGAAATCCAAAGTAACTAGTGGGTCGAAGAACAAATAATAGGAAGAAAATTAATGTTTATGTGAAAAATAATAGAAATGTGAAAGATAAGAGAAAATATACTGGAATGTTTGGGATATGGCTAAAGCTGTCATCAGAGGAAAAAATTAAATCATTACAATATATATTTACACAGTAGAAAAAGGAAGGATTAAGGCATTTGTTAAATTATAAAAACCAGCAAATAACCCCAAAATAAGAACAAAAGAGGAAAACGTTGTTTCCTTTACCCGATATTATTTGAAATAGTTTTTGAAGTGCTAGCAATAGTAATAAGACAAGATAAGTATATTAAATACATAGATAGGCAATGAAGAGACAAAACCATCCCTATTTGCTGATGAGATAATGGTTTACTTAAAAAATCTAAGGATTTACCAAAGAAACTAATTGAAACAATTGATACCTTCAGCAAAGTTGAAGGATACAAAATAAACTTACAAAATTGATTGGATTTCTATATTTTAACAAAATAAAGGAGGCAGTAATAGATAGGGAAGTCTCATTCAAAATAACTGCAAAATACATAAAATATTTAGAAATCAGTCTATAAAAGCACATCTAATACATGTATTGATTCAGTTACAAAATGCAAAGGAATTCTTCTATATTTGACAGGATATTCAGTGCTCACAGCTGGGCCATACCAATTTAATAAACCTGATATTACTACCAAAGTTAATTTATAGATTTATTGCTATACCCATCAAACTACCAAAAGGATACTTAATTTACAGATCAAAACAATAACTAGAAAAAAATAATAGCACAATTTTCTTGGAGCAGAAGAAAGATCTAGATTATCAAGAGAAATAATGAAAAATGGTAGGAATGAAGGAGGAATAATGACTTTAGACATCCAACTACTGCAAAATAGCAGTCGTCAAAACCACTTACTACTGGTTAAATGTTACTGGTTAAAACATTTAAAAAGGTAAATTATTGGAGCCAGCTAGGCAAGGAAGAATTAGAAATCATTGAACTCAAAAAGTCAGCATTCAATAACCCCACAAACATAAGTTACACAGGAAAGTGATCTGTCTTTTTTTGCCTTCTTTTTTTCTGTTATTTTTTATTTTTATATTTTTAAAATTTATTTAATATATTTAGTTTTTAGCATTGATTTTCACAAGTGTTTGAATTACAAATTTTCTCCCCATTTCTACCGTCCCACCCACTCCAAGATGGCATATATTCTCGTTGCCCCGTTCCCCCTGTCAGCCCTCCCATCTGTCACCCCACTCCCCTCCCATCTCCCTTTCCCTTCTTCTCTTGTAGGGCAAGATAAATTTCTACTCCCCATTGCCTGTGTATCTTATTTCCTAGTTGCATGCAAAAACTGTTTTTTTGTTGTTGTTTTTGAATGTCTGCTTTTAAAACTTTGAGTTCCAAATTCTCCCCCCTCTTCCCTCCCCACCCACCCTCCGTAAGAAGGCAAGCAATTCAACATAGGCCACATGCGTATCATTATGTAAAACCCTTCCACAATACTCATGTTGTGAATGATTAACTATGTTTTGCTCCTTCCTAACCTATCCCCCTTTATCCAATTTTCTCCCTTGACCCTGTCCCTTTTCGAAAGTATTTGTTTTTGATTACTTCCTCCCCCATCTGCCCTCCCTTCTATCATCCCCCCTTTTTTATCTTCTTCGTCCTTTTTTCCTGTGGGGTAAGATACCCAATTGAGTGTGTATGGTGTTCGCTCCTCAGGTCGAATCCTATGAGAACAAGATTTACTCATTCCTCCTCACCTGCCCCCTCTTCCCTTCCTAGAGAACTGGTTTTTCTTGCCACTTTTATGTGAGATAATTTACACCATTCTATGTCTCCCTTTCTCCCTCTTTCAATATATTCCCCTCTTATCCATTAATTTTATTTTTTTTGATATCATCACTTCATATTCAACTCACCCTGTGCCCTCTGTCCATATATATATATATATGTATATATATATCTATACATATATACATACATAGACACACACATAAGTATATATATGCATACACATATATATGCATATTCCTTTCAGCTACTATGATACTGAGGTCTCATGAATTATACACATCATCTTTCCATGTAGGAATGTAAACAAAACAACTTAAACTTTAGTAAGTCCCTTATGATTTCTCTTTCTTGTTTACCTTTTCATGCTTTCCTTAATTCTTGTGTTTGAAAGTCAAATTTTCTATTCAGCTCTGATCTTTTCATTGAGAAAGCTTGAAAGTCCTCTATTTTATTGAAAATCCATATTTTGCCTTGGAACATGATACTCAGTTTTGCTGGGTAGGTGATTCTTGGTTTTAATCCTGGCTCCATTGACCTCCAGAATATCGTATTCCAAGCCCTTCGGTCCCTTAATGTGGAAGCTGCTAGATCCTGTGTTTTCCTGATTTTTTTCCACATTACTCAAATTGCTTTTTTCTGGCTGCCTGCAGTATTTTCTCCTTGACCTGGGAGCTCTGGAATTTGGCGACAATGTTCCTAGGAGTTTTCTTTTTGGGATCTTTTTAAGGAGGTGATTGGTGGATTCTTTCAATTTCTATTTTACCCTCTGGCTCTAGAATATCAGGGCAGTTCTCCTTGATAATTTCTTGCAAGATGATATCTAGGCTCCTTTTTTGATTATGGCTCTCAGGTAGTCCAATAATTTTTAAATTGTCTCTCCTGGATCTGTTTTCCAGGTCAGTGGTTTTTCCAATGAGATATTTCCCATTGTCTTCCACTTTTTCATTTCTTTGGTTCTGTTTTATAATATCTTGATTTCACATAAAGTCACTAACTTCCACTTGCTCCAATCTAATTTTTAAAGTAGTATTTTCTTCAGTGGTCTTTTGGACCTCCTTTTCCATTTGGCTAATTCTGCCTTTCAAGACATTCTTCTCCTCATTGGCTTTTTGGAGCTCTTTTGGCATTTGAGTTAGTCTATTTTTAAAGTGTTGTTTGCTTCAATATTTTTTTCCGTATTTTTTTGGGTCTCCTTTAGCAAGTCATTGGCTTGTTTTTCATGGTTTTCTTGCATCATTCTCATTTCTTGTCCCAATTTTTCCTGGACTTCTCCAACTTGCTGTTCCAGATCCTTTTTGAGCTCCTCCATGGCCTGAGACCAGTTCATGTTTTTCTTGGAGGCTTTTGATGTAAACTCTTTGACTTTGTTGACTTCTTATGGCTGTATGTTTTGGTCTTCTTTGTCACCAAGGAAAGATTCCAAAGTCTGAAACTGAATCTGAGTGCATTTTTGCTGCCTGGCCATGTTCCCAGACAACTTACTTGACCCTTGAGTTTTTCGTTGGGGTATGACTGTTTGTAGAGCAAAGAGTACTTTGTTCCAAGCTTGAGGGGATGCGCCATTGATTTCAGAGCTATTTCTATACAGCCAGCTCTGTTACACCAGCACTCCTCCTTCCCCAAGAACCGCCAACCAGGACCTGACGCAAATCTTAAGCAGGCTGTGCAGTCCTGCTCTGATTTGCCACTTAATTCCTCCCACCAGGTGGGCCTTGGGTAGGAAGTAACTGCAGCTGTAGTTCTGTAGCTGCACTACCCCTGCTGCCCCTGTGGCGGTGGCTGAACCACATACTCCATCCCCCGCAGCTTTTCCCACTAACCTTCTCTGTTGTCTTTGGTGTTTGTGGGTTCAGAAGTCTGGTAACTGCCACAGCTCACTGATTCAGGGTGCTAGGGCCTGTACTGCCTGACTCCTGGTCTGGTTGGTCCTGCTGCCACCCATGCTGAGCTCCGCTCCGCTCCACTCCATATGTGATAGACCTCATCCAGTGACCATCCAGGCTGTCCTGTGCTGGAGCCCTGCTTCCCTCTACTCTTTTGTGGCTTCTGCAGTTCTAGAATTTGTTCAGAGCCATTTTTTATAAGTTTTTGGAGGAACCTGGCAGGGTGCTCATGCAAGTCCCTGCTTTCCAGCCGCCATCTTGGCTCTGCCCTCCCACCCCCCATGATCTGTCTTTGATAAGACTATCTGGGAAAACTGGAGAATAGTCTGGAATAAATTAGATTTAAAGCATGTCTTTATACTGTATTCTATATTAAATAAGGATCTTATACATTTCATTTCTGTGAGTAGAGGATACTTCATATAACTAAACAAGGGATGGTGGCAATTTATATGCTAAAATAGGTGAATTTGATTACTTAAAATTGAAAAACTTTTGCACAAATAAAATTAATGCCTGCAGGATAAAAGAGGAATAAGTTGACTGAGGAAAGTTTTTGCCTGTGTGTTGTATACTTCTGATAAGGATTTGATGTGCAACATAGATAGACCACTAACAGAAACGTGTAAGAGAAAATGCAATTCCTCAAGACAAAAGTGGTCAAAGATTATTAACAGTTTTCAAAAGAAGAATTGCAAACTATTAACAACCATATTTAACATTTTCTCAATTGTTAATAATAAAATAAATACAAATGAAGCAATCTTGAGGTTTCACCTTATACCTAATAAACTGAGATGACAAAAAATGACAAAAGATGAAAAGAGACAATGATGGAGGGGTTATGGAAAGATACTAACACATTGTTTATGGAGCTATGAACTGGTCCAACCATTCTGGAAAGCAATTTGGAATTATGCTAATAGAGTAATCCTTTGACACCACTAGGCATCTATTTTAAGGAGGTCATTGACACAAAGAATATTTCCATTTTCATCAAAATATTTTATAACACTATTTTTTGGGAGTGCCAAAGAACTGGAAACAAAGTAGCTGCTCATCCAAACAAATAGTGGTATAAACATGTAATAGAAATTGCTATTCTGTAAGAAACAACAAACATGATGCATCTATAGAGAAGTATGGACAGATTTGTATGAGCTGTTGCAGAGTAAAATAAGCAGAGCCAGGAAGACAATATAAATAACGATGAAAAGTATAAATGAAAAAAAATAAAAAAACCAATCAAACTGAATGTTGTGAAAGCCAAGAACAAGCTGGAGCCCCCAAAAGAGAGATTTGAGAAAACACCTTTCCCATGCTTTGTTGCAAAGGTTCTGATCCATTTTATATGTCATTTTAAAGAAATGTTGATTAGTTTTGCTCTATTTTTTCTCTTAATTATCTTTTGTAAATATATGACAAAGGATGGCTCTTGGGAGGGTGTAGGGGGAGGGATATAAGGAGAAATGTCAATAATGTAAAAAATAAAATATATTAAAATTTTCTTTTAAAAATATTTAAGTCACATTCGTTTTGAGCTTATTGTTGTGTGTGATGTAAGATGTTGATATAAACATGATTTCTGCCATCCTGCTTTCCAGTTTTCCCAAATACCCATAATTTTTTAAGTAACAGAGGACGAGTCAACATAAAGAGAGTTGGTGGGGGATAAGTGTGAGCTGGGCCAATGAAGAAAGAAGTTTGGAGGAGAGTATTGTTCTGGGATTTTGTGTCTTGGCATGGTGGAAAGAGTTTGAAATCTAAGGGTTCTAGGTTCCCATCATACTTATCTTCTCCTTAATCCCTATGTGGCCTCGACAAACCCCATTAGCTCTCTGGGCCTTAGTTTCTGAATCCACGGAAATTATGAGACTAGACCAGACGATCTCAAAGGTCAGTTCTAGCTCTAAATGCCATTATCCTTTGACTCTATGAATCTTTACATGAATCTCTCTTCTCCTTATCCTATAGTTAGGCCAGAAGTCTGGTTATCAAGTAGTCCCACCCCTGTTCCAGGGCAGCTGAAGCTACTTTGTCATGTCTCAGGATTCTACCCAAAGTTGGTGAGGGTGACTTGGATGAAGAATGGACAGGAGCAACCAGGAACTCAGACAGGTGACCTCCTGCCAAATTCAGATGGGACATGGTATCTTCAAGTTATTCTCATTGTGGAAGCTGGAGAAACAGCCAGTCTGGCTTGCAGAGTAGAACACAGTAGTCTCGATGGCCAGGACATCATCAGATACTGGGGTGAGAAATGGGGATTGAGAAGAAAGTGGTGCTAGAGTATAGAAGAAGGGGGTAAAGGGGATGGTCACAAGACTGGGACGAGAAGAGGATGGAAAATCCTAGACTCAGGAGGGAGGAAAACATGGAAACTCGGACCTAGGAGGGATTGAAAAGAAGGGACCTTGGGCCCAAAAGGGAAAGGGATGGAGGGCTCAGACTTAGGGTGGAGGGGGATAGGGAATCCCAGGCTCAAGAGGGATGGGATAAAGGAAAGTTTAGGGTCCTTATGTACTAATATTTCCCTTGTCTAGCCAAAAGCTCTACATGGCCCTTGGCTCTGGGAATCTCAGCTGTGATTGTAGTGGTGATAGCTTTGTTATTATTTGGAGTCATCTGGTGGAGGAATAAACGTAGGTGAGTCTATCCATTTCTACTCACCCCTTTACTTCTACTTTTCTTTCTACTCCTCTCTTTCTCTCTCAATCTCTTCTCTTGTTCACATTTCCTCCCACTATACAATCCTGCTTAGGGCCAAGAGAATACTTTTACCTTGACTCAGAGGGCTGCTTACCTTTGCTCTCTCTACAGGTCATATGAAGACATTTTGTGACACTCTTCTTCCACTATCTTTCTCCCATTGGAGTCACAGCCCTGGAATCCGAGAAACTCAGCTCTGTTTAACCCAGGAGTCATAGCAGTCTGGAATATTTTGTCTTCTTATTGGTCTGTTTCTCCCAGTTGGTATTTGTAATGTGTGAGTTCTCAAAGATATAAAAATTGACTTTCCTTCCTCCTTAACTTTGGCTGTGAACACCATTTTCTGTGAACTCCCCCAAGTACAATGGAGGGGGAATGTTAACTGGACATTATCTTTATTTTACCCATTTTGTGTTCCTGGCACTACGCTAGACATGAGAATACATAAGAAGAAAATAGGGTCCTTGCCTCTGAAGAGCTTGAATCTCAAAGAAGGCTGACTGTTGGGGTCTCCTCACCCCTGGTGGCCCTTGACCGGCAAGGACCTGTCTCGGCACGCAATGATGAGGCGGGAGTCAAGATGGAAGAGACTCTGATTTATTGGGAGAAATCATCCATTTTTGCAGGGTTTGTACTATGTGAGCATAAGCAAGTGGCCAATGGGTGTGAGGATGACAGCATGGGAAAGAACAGAAATGGTACAGTGGGAAAGGATAGAACTGTTGCAGTACGGGTATACTGTTGCAATTTGTTTCAGTCTGGGTATCGGTATGGGCATGGGAAGGATCTGGATTGTTGCAATGTATGGTGCACTATGGTATCTACACGGGTATGGGAAAGATCAGGATTGTTGTGAGGCGATATCTGTAAGGGTATGGGAGTGAGGAGGGATGTTGCGCTATGGTATCTACGAGGGCATGGGAATGCTCGAGCATGTTGCATGATGGTATCAGAGCCATGTGAGCTACGTAAGCCACAAGGCAGGATGTCCCTGTAAAGTATCAAAGATGTTCCAGTAAGTAACATAACAAAGCACTGCGTTAGGCAATGGTTCAAGTGCATTAGGTAATGGCCAACTGGGTCCCTCCTTCTGGGCTCGTGTGTCTCTCGTGGACAGGCTCTGCCTGTATGTATGGGACGACTACAAGGGCTTCCCAAGGGTGGAGGCCCTTCCTCCGGGTGCCTGCTGTTCCACTCCTACTAAGCCTGTCTGGTTTACCCAGGAAACAGGCCAAGTGCTAGGGTCCCAACAGCCCTGGGGTCGGCAACAACCCCTTATAATTCCCCCTTTTTGTTTTTGCAACTCGGCATCTCCCGGAGGAGGCGAGTGCTCACCATGCAGTCTCCAGATATCATGCTTTAGAGCCGTAAAGGAAGATGTCATTGCCCTTAGGACCTGACGCAGAAGGCAAGGTATCAGAAACAAAAGAAGGACTATGCAACCAATGCCTATGGCAACGCTGATCAATGTATGCTCCAGCCATTCCCAAGGAGACCAGGGGAGCCGGAAGAATTTAAGGAAATCTTTAGAAAATTTATCGGGGGGCAGGTCCCAGTGGTTAGCCTCGCTGATGGAAGTGGCAAGCTCATAGAGGTCCGTGATATCTAAGGACACATTGGCATGCCAGAGCCCATTTAACTGGTTTTTGATCTTATCCCAGCCCCATTCTGTAGCATAGTGTGTTTTGGGTTTTAACTGTTGGTTAAGTTCTCCAGTGTTCTAATGCTCTATGGTCTTGTGTCTCGAACCCTAAGGAGACATTATGCATAAGGTCCTGGAGAGCATGAGCTTGGATGATCTGATTTTGAGCATGGGATGCGGACAGGGCAAGGGAAGTGGATGGGAGACAGAGGGATACAAGAAAGGATATGCCCACAATCATGCAGGTACTTCAATATTCCACATAATCCCCCCTTTTTTCTTTTGCAAATACCTCACCAATATAGGTACACCTGCATTTTTTCCTTGTTAGTACACATGGGAGGGAGTGATCACCGCATTGACAAATCAAAGGGGGCAGTCCCCTTTGTGAATACAGATACATAGAGTCAAAAAAGAAATAAACATGCAAGCATCTCTATTTAAGTTCCTTCTTATGCAGCTGTCTGGCAGAGGACCTCGTCAATGACATCTCCTGGTCCTTGGTACCTGTTCCAGTCATCTCAGCACAGTGTCTTCTTCTTTTCTTCTTGCAGGAACCAGCTTTCTGTCCATTCTCCTACAAGAGTGATCTTAGCACAATGTTAAAGTACCATCCCTAATCTTTATGTTCCTTTGATGGCATTTACAAAATAAACCACAAAATATTCTTCTTATTATCATCATCATCATCATTAATTGCAACAAAACTTTAGGCCAGCAATGAGCATGATATTAATCAAATAAAATAACATTCTCACATTGCTTAAGGAGCATTCACAAAGCGAGCCCTATGTGGCTCGTATGCATTTCTACCCTTCTTCGGAAAGCTTTACAAAATTGGTGCAAAAGTTCATAAGTAACAATACTTCCAAAGCATCATAACAAAGTTTCTAGTTATTGCAGAATTCCTAAATATCACAAAGTTTCTTAGCCAAAAGGTGTTTCAATGGAACCTCACACTCTTAGCTGTAAGAGAGTGATCACAGGAAAAATACTACTGCTCTTACAATCTTTTTTATACAAAGCGAGCATCTTAAGGTGAGTCTTAAGCAGGTCGTATAACGTTCAGTACACATACTAGTTGTATATTAACTACTTGCTGTGATCTCAGAAATCTGCTACAAAAAGAAAAAGCAGGGACAGATTGTGATATAGCCAATTATGACAGGATATAGTTACAATTCATGCAGTGATTTTTGTTCTCATGGAGTTGCAATGAGCAATAACGATTTGCCAGGACTCACATACATACGAGATTCCAGTTAATATCTTTTTTCTCTCAAATTTGAACTTGTCCTGGTGCAAAAGCCAATCATTAGAATCTTTTTTTATCTATTGTACATAAACTTGCAATTTCTCAGTAAGCCACGTTCATTGTTTAGAATTTACGTAACTCAAACAAGTTCTTTTTCTGGGGCTGATGACCTTGCCCGTGCAGATAGTTTCCAAGGGCCTTGGCAATTGTACAAACTAAGGAGAAGTAACATGGTGCCTAGGAAGGGGCTAACAGAAAAAACCTTGGGCCTGTTTGCTATCTTTCTCTGAGCACACTTATGCAAGGTTGATACGAACACACAATAAAGCTAGGAATGAAAGTTAAATAAAATTGAAAAATTCACAGTAGGTTTGGACATAATTGTCATCAATATCAAGTTGGCGCAACACATTAGCTTACAAACAGGACTTCAGTGGGCCTTCTAACCATCATGGAAAGGAATTTACAAAGCATTTCTTATAGTACAAGTCTTACCTAATAGCATTTGGATTATGGACAACACAGATAATACAGTTGTTTACCAAATTATGCGATAAGGACAATTTTCGAAATATAACAACATCATAAATAATTATTATCTATATAACCTTTAAAACCAAAACCACGTAATTACCATTCTGGAGGCTTAACCACAGTCAGTTTTCTCCTTCAGGCAGAGGGATGTGACAATTAAATGAACAGTAATGGCAATGTCTTACAATAACCAATATCTTTAGGTGGACCTAATTCCTTGTATCTCTCCAGAACTTTATTGGTGTTTAACATTAAAATAGTAATTCGAAATAACTAGTTAACAATCTTAGAAGTTGCATACGTGCTGGGCGAAGTGTTTTAGCTGTGACCTTAACAAGGCAGGGTTAGCAAGGCTGAGAAAGTAACTTAACCAGTTTTACACAATTGTTTTCATTTTGTAGTTTCACCAAAATTCAGATTAAAGATTGCTTTGTCTAATCTCATTTCTAGTCACTTAAGTTTTACAATGTAGGAGAATTTTACTACAATTTATAAGTATAATAATAGTACAAACAGAAAAATTTCAGATGACATTAATTGCATTCCCAAATCATTACATCTATTGGGCTTACCAAGCACAGAGGGTTTTCTTCTCTCCTCACAGTTGCAGAGCCTGGTTGTGGACTGGGGAGTGCTGGGAAACTGCAGAGTCCAGCACCTGAATTAAAGGTCTAAGGGGTCATTCAGGAGGGTCCCTGAGGGACCTTTACTTTCTAATAGGGGTTGCTGGGTTTGGGAGACTAGGAGCAAAAATTCCAGGTTCCTGTGGTTTGGGAGCAAGGACTTGGGGTCTTGGGAGGAGAGGTTCCTCTGTTTCCCTATTGCTTAGAAGTGTAGGCTTCAGGGTGCCCAGAGGTCCAGGACTGTTGTCAGTGGGGTATGAGAGGGCAACAAAGTAACAAAGTCGAGAACAGGGAATAGAGCCTTTGTTGCGACATGTATTTTATTTTCTGCAGTTTCTATGTTATTAATTTATTTTATTTTAATTTATTTAATTTATTTTGCTTTATTTATATCAGGACTTTTAGGTGAAAGATACCTCAGAACAGAGGGCCTAAATGAGAAAAAGCAGCTAGTACACAGGGCAATTATTTTGAAAAGGAGCCAACTCTCTATTGTGTATTTGCAATCGAATCACTTTTTAAACTTTCCAAGTGGCAAATGTAGGAAAATCACAGCGAGCTAGAAATGTTTTCACCCAGGCAGTCCCGGTTATATCTATGGAGATAATTCCTATCCGAAGAAGTATTTTTGTTTCTCAGGAATACAGTAAGTAACAGTCTTTTGGGTAAAATATGTTCAGATTGGCTCTCATGTTCGGATTTTATTTCTCTGTTTTGGAAGCTTTAAACCATTTGTTTCAAAATCAAATAGGAATGAGGGTCACTAAACTGCACACAAGGATCTCTGTAGTTGTATATTGAAAAGTACTTATTAACTCTACAGATCTATTTAATACCTTCATGTTATTAAATATTTTCCAATTTTTTGTTTATGCTAGTCTCATGATGATTCTCATTAACCACACATTAATTAAAACATCTTTGTATATACTTCTGACATTGAACTGGAATTCTAAACCCCCCAAGGAGTCTACAGATTGGAGGGGGATACAGAATATCTTTTGTCATATAAACTGATTTTTCTTCACATTCATATGTGTGTTATTATTTTGAGAAAGGTTTCCTATGCTTCACCAGATTATCTATGATTAACAGAATCTGCTAAAGAATTTTTTAGCCACTCTATCATTTAATGCAGCCCTGGCTCAGTCCGAGACAGGTGAAAAGATCTTAATGGTTCTACTTTTTGAGTAAATTTTAGTTCTGTGTTCACTCCTTAAAAACTCTTTGGAAGTGAGAACTTTGAATTTGCCAGTCAAAGGTGAGTGGGACTCTGGAAAAGATCCAGTGGTGCCTTGTCCCTTCTCCTTTTACTGGGAGATTCAGAGTGTCTCTTCATTTGAGATCCAGGCATTTTCCGAATCTGCCTTAGTGCCAAATGGTGTAAGAAATTCTGACTTTCATCTTAAGCATCAAATCAGGAATAACACATTTCATTTAAATTTCAGGGAAATGGTCCCCGCCTCCTTTCTTATCTCTCTTCACATTCCAAATTGGCCAGATTTGGAATGAAGGGAGAAAGAAAGAGCATTATTTCCAACAATTTTCCAAAAGTTTCTGAACCTAATTACTGTCAACACCTCTAATCACATTGTTTATGCAAAAGAGATTATGCCTTCCTTAAACTTTCCATACCTCCTCCTCTTTCCTACATGCTTAACCTTTCTTGTCTTTCCTTTCTGGTGGATCTTGATTAAAGCCCCTTATAAAACTGCACATACCTAATCTCTTTCTTGTTCTGACTTGACACTTCTCTTACCCTCTCTGACTTGCCTTTTCTGTCACACATAAACCGTACAAAGAAAAAACCGTTAAACAGGAAGACATTTTTCTCTCTAGAGATGACAGACATCACAGGGTGTCAGATTACACACGCCACACAGAAACACAGATACAGAACACAGACACAGAGACGGAAAACACAGAGATAATTTGTTGAATCCTATACACAAATTGTTTGGCCCTCTGATGTAATGGAGGCCAGGTGCCAAGCTTTACTGGGGTCGTGGAGACCCTGCTTTTAAGATGATCTGGGGCAGATCCCTGGTTGGTCTCTTCCAGTTGTTTAAGAGACACCTTTCTCTTACTAGCTTCTTCAGAACTTTCATATAATGTATTTTATGTTCCCAAATGCATGGATTGGATTTATATTGAGGAGTTGGGGGAGGGGCCGAAGGAGACTTCATTCTTTCCTCTGGATCATATTCTAAGTTGCCTTTTTCTGGTATCTTGTCCTTGGAGTCTAACAAGTGTGCAAGTTCCTCCTCTTGCTCTGTTCCAGTAGCCACATCTGTCTTTACAACTTTTGTTTTGAGGAACTTCAGTGTAAATAGTGTTTGATGTAGCTGCTGTTGTGGTGTGGTGCCCCTGAGGGAATTCAGTATATATGGTGTTTGATGTAGCTGCTGTTGTGGTGTGGTACCCCTGAGGATCTTCAGTGTATACAGTGTTTGATGTAGCTGCTGTTGTGGTGTGGTGCCCCTAACTCCCCCTTCTTGTTTTTGCTGGTATGTTACGAGAGTCCGATTAACCCTTTTTACTATAGCTTCCCTTGTGGGATTGTATGGGAGGCCGGTGAGGTCTTGTATGAACCATTCCTGGCAGAACTGTCGAAAGGCCCGAGAAGTATAAGCAGGGCCGTTGTTGGTCTTCAATGTATGAGGGGACCGTGATTAGCGAAGCAGTGTAATAGGTGGGAGGTGACCTCCTTCACATAATAGGCTTGATCCTTTTCTAACAGCATAACTTCCTTATTCTCATCCTGCTTGAGCATTTTACTTTCGGTTTGGCAGCTCTGTGAGACACTCCGAACCTTTCTATTTTCCTCAGGTTTTTGCATGCGAATCGAGGGGGTGGTTTGAGTGGACAGGGAGAACTGCTGCACCGTCCTTTCGCTTGCCCCCTCATCCTCCTCCATGGTAGCCTTTATGATATTATACAGGCGAAAGGTGCCGGGTTTGAGCTCTGCAGGTTTTTCCAATTCATAAGATGTGAGCTGCTCTCCCACTGCTCTCCAAGCTGCCGCAGTAACAGGGGGACATTGCTCTATCCACGGGGAGATGTGTTTCAATGTGTCTATGAACTTCCTGATCTTACTCAAATGTATCATGCATCCCTGTTCTATCCGAGGGGAGACTTCCTTAAGGGTGTGTATGAAGTCCTGAATCTTTCTCAACTGGATTGTGCATCCCTGCTTCTTGCTAAGCTTGTAAATTATTCTACAAACTGTCTCTAAGTCCTTAGAGTCTGTGAATGATGAAGACTGCCTCATTGGTAAGGCCTTCTTTATCCTTACCTCCTCCAAAGTCTTATCTGGCTCTCTGACCTTGCTTTGGGTTGTGTCTGGAGTCTCGTCCGGCTGTCTCTCCCGGGTGAGTTGGATGTTGTTGTCCTCCGTGAGCAGCTCAGCTGCGCACTTGCCGATGCGGTCCTTCCCTCTATGCGTCAGAGGGGCCTCACGGGGGACGGGGTCCTCTCTTTGAACCCCACGTTTGGGCTCCACTTGTTGGGGTCTCCTCACCCCTGGTGGCCCTTGACCGGCAAGGACCTGTCTCAGCACGCAATGATGAGGCGGGAGTCAAGATGGAAGAGACTCTGGTTTATTGGGAGAAATCATCCATTTTTATAGGGTTTGCACTATGTGAGCATAAGCAAGTGGCCAATGGGTGTGAGGATGACAGCATGGGAAAGAACAGAAATGGTACAGTGGGAAAGGATAGAACTGTTGCAGTACGGGTGTACTGTTGCACTTTGTTTCAGTCTGGGTATCGGAATGGGCATGGGAAGGATCTGGATTGTTGCAATGTATGGTGCACTATGGTATCTACACGGGTGTGGGAAAGATCAGGACTGTTGTGAGGCGGTATCTGTAAGGGTATGGGAGTGAGGAGGGATGTTGCGCTATGGTATCTAGGAGGGCATGGGAATGCTCGAGCATGTTGCACGATGGTATCAGAGCCATGTGAGCTACGTGAGCCATGAGGCAGGATGTCCCCATAAAGTATAAAAGATGTTCCAGTAAGTAACGTAATAAAGCACTGCGTTAGGCAATGGTTCAAGAGCATTAGGTAATGGCCAACTGGGTCCCTTCTTCTGGGCTTGTGTGTCCCTCATGGACAGGCTCTGCCTGCATGTGTAGGACAACTACAGGGGCTTCCAAAGGGTGGAGGCCCTTCCTCCGGGTGCCTGCTGTTCCACTCCTACTAAGCCTGTCTGGCTTACCCAGGAAACAGACCAAGTGCTAGGGTCCCAACAGCCCCGGGGTTGGCATCAACCCCTTGTAGCTGACCAGAAGGGAATACTGTAGAAAAGATATGTAGCCTAATGAAGAGAAGACTTTTATGCATCAGAGAGGGGCATTGTTGTCTTCAAGTGTTTGAAAGGTGGCCAAGTGGAAGAAGAATTGGCATATACTACCCCCAGAAATCAAAATAAAGGGCAATGGGAAGAAACTGAAGAGAGGCAGATTTTGACTTAATTCAAGAGAAGCTTGTTGACAATTAGATCTATCCAAAAGAGGAGTAGACTGTCTCAGGAGGTCATGAATTTCCTTGAAGTAGAGATCTATAAGTGAATGCTAGATGGCTACTTGGTAGGAATAAAAATGGTATTCCCATCCAAGTATAGGCCTATCTACCTTTGAGATGTTATGGCTTTGGTGCTAGAGCATTGCAAGAAAGTGAATATTGCAACAACGTGAGTCATGGATTTTTTTGGTTTCCCAGGGCATATAAAAGTTATATTTCTGCTATACTGTAATCTATTAAGTGTGCAATAGTATTATGTCTAAAGAAACAATGTATATACTCCTTAAAAATACTTTATTGCTAAAAAGTGCTGACTGTCATTGGAGTCTTTGGTGAGTCATAATCTTTTTGTTGGTAGAGTTTCTTGCCTTGATACAGATGGCTGCTGATTGGTCAAAGTGGTGGTTGCTGAAGGTTGGGGTGGCAGTGGCAATTTCTTAAAATAAGAAAACAATAATGTTTGCCACATTAATTGATTCTTACCAAAAAGTGACACAGAGACACAATGTGAGCATATGCTAATGGCAAAATAGTGCCAATAGATTTGCTTGACCCAGATTGCCACAAACCTTCAATTTGTTAAAAAAAAAACAAAAAACCCCAAAATGCAGTATTTGTGAAGCTAAATAAAATGAAACAAAATAAAACAAAGTATGTCTGTACTACTTGACTAAAACATTGATAGTCCATAGTGAAACATATTTGGGGAATCAAAGCATAGGAATTTAAACTAGAGAGTAATTCTATATCAACTCCTTTGGGGAATACATCATTCTTTTCCCAAAGCTTTTCCAATTTTCTTTAAATGTTATTATTAAAAAGATTTGTGGAGAGGGAGAGAGAGAGAGAGAGAGAGAGAGAGAGAGAGAGAGAGAGAGAGAGAGAGAGAGAGAGAAAGAAAATAGAATTAGGCACATGATATACAGGAACAAACACAGTAGAATAGTGTTTCTATGTTTCGATAAAGCTAAAGACTAGTTACTGGGGGAGGTACTCTCTATCTGACAAAAGTTACTGGGAAAAATGAATGGCAGTCTGGTAAAAACCTAATGTTCTGACCCACACCTTACAATCTGCAACATGATAAGCTACAGTGGATACATGACCTACATATAAAAGGTCATGTTATAAAAATAAGTATAAGAGAAATTATATTTTAGATCTACAATTTAGGAAGAGTTCATGAGTAAATAAGTGATAGGTTAAGATAAATTTGACTACTTTGATCAAATTAAAATAAAACATTATTGCACAGACAAATCTAATATAAATATAGGAGGGAAAAAGGTAACTGGGAAAAAATCTTTACAGCAAGTTTCTCTGACAGAGATCTCATTTTCTAGGAGCTGATTCAAAATTTTAAGACTAAAGTCATTCCCCAATAGATCAATGGTTAAAGGATATAACAAGAGGTTTTCAAAAGAAGAAATCTAAGCTCTCAATAATGACATAAAAATGTTTTAAATCACTAATAATTAGAGAAATGCAAGTTAAAGCAATTTTGAGGTTTTACCTTATACTTATCAGTCTGACAAAAATGACAAAAGAGGAAAATGACAAATGTTGAGGGAGGTATTAGAAAACAAATACACTAGTACCCTGTTGGTGGAGCTATGAATTGGTTTGGCTACTCTGGAAAGCAATTTGAAACTGTATCCAGAAAGTTATGAAACTATATGTACCCCTTGACCCACCACTATGCCCGGAAATTAAAGAAATTAAAGAAAAAGAAACATACATAGCAGCTCTTTAATAGGAGCCAAAAAAATTAAAATTTAGGGAGTGTCTACCTATTGGGGATTGACTACATAAATTGTGATGTGTGAATGTAATGGAATATTATCGTGCCATAAATAATGATGAAATTGACAATTTCAAGAGAAATTCTATGAACTGACAGAGGGCCAAGTGAACAGAAATAGGAGAACAATTTATACAATGAGAACAACATAGACAAAAACAACTTTGATCACAAGCAAAACCCTGCAAAAAGAGATAGTAAGAGATAACCCATTTAAAGTAACAACAGACAGCATAAAATACCTGGGAGTATATCTGCCAAGACAAACCCAAGAACTACATGAACATAATTATACAACACTTTTTATATAAATCAAATGAGATTTAAATTATTGTGGAAATATTAATTGTTCATGGGTGGGCAGAGCCATTATAATAAAAATAACGATTCTAAATAACCTGCTTATTCAATGCCATACCAATTAAATTATAAAAATTACTTTATTGAGCTAGAAAAATAATAGCAAAATTCATTTAAAAAGGTCAAGAATATAAAAGGAATGATTTTTTATTATTCCTATTAATTTATTTTTAGTTTTCAATCTTTACTTCCCCAAGATTTTGAGTTCCAAATTTTCTCCCCATCTCTTCCCTCCCCCACCCCAATGTACATTCTGATCACCCCTTCCCCCAGTATGTCCTCCCTTCTATCACTGCCCCCCTTCTTTTATCCCCTTCCCTTCTATTTTCCTGTAGGGCAAGATAGATTTCTATACCCCATTGCCTTAATATCTTATTTCCCAGTCACATGTAAAAACAATTTTTAACATTCATTTTCAAAACTTTGAGTTGCACATTCTCTCCCTCCCTCCCCACCCACCCTCACTGAGAAGGCGAGCAATTCTATATAGAATATATATGTGTAGCCATACAAAACACTTCTATAACAGCCATGTTGTAAAAGACCAGCTATATTTCTCTCCATCCTATCCCCTCCATTTATTCTGTTCTCTCTTTTGACCTTGTCCCTCCTCAAAAGTGTTTACTTCTGATTATCTCCTCCTCCAATTTGCCCTCCCTTCTATCATCCCCCCTTATCCCCTTTCCCCCTCCTTTCCTGTAGGGTAAGATAGATTTTCATCCCCAATTGAATTTGTGTGTTATTCCCTCATTAAACCAAATCCAATGAGAGTAAGGTTCACTTATGCCCTCTCACTTCACCCCTCTTCCCTCCATTGTAAAACTTTTTCTTGCCTCTTTTATGTGAGATAATTTATCCCATTCTACCTCTCCTTATCTTCTCCCAGTACATTCCTTTCTCACCCTTTAATTTTATTTTTCAGATACCATCCCTTCAAGTTCAATTCACCCCTCCACCTACCCTAATACTGAGAAAGGTCTCATGAGTTATACATATATTTTCACGTAGGAATGTAAGCAGTTCAACTTTAATAAGTCCCTTATGATTTCTCTTTCCTGTTTACCTTTTCATGCTTCTCTTGAGTCTTATATTTGAAAGTCAAATTTTCTATTCAGCTCTCATCTTTTCATCAAGAATGCTCAGAAGTCTTCTATTTCATTGAATATCCATTTCCCCCCCCAAAGGATTAAGCTCAGTTTTGCTGGGTGGGTGATTCTTGGTTTTAATACTAGCTCCTTTGACCTCTGCAATATCATATTCTAAGCCCTCTGATCCCTTAATGTAGAAGTTGCTAAATCTTGTATTATCCTGATTGTGCTTCCATAACACTTGAATTGTTCTTTTCTGGCTGCTTGCGATATTTTCTTCTTGACCTGGGAACTCTGGAATTTGGCTACAATATTTCTAGGAGCTTTCCTTTTGAGATCTTTTTCATTAGGTGATCAGTGGATTCTATCAATTTCTATTTTAACCTCTAGTTCTAGAATATCAGGGCAGTTTTCCTTGATAATTTCTTGAAAGATGATGTTTAGGCTCTTGTTTTTCATCATGGCTTTCAGGTAGTCCAATAATTTTAAAATTATCTCTCCTGGATCTATTTTTCCTGGTCAGTTGTTTTTCTTTTTCCTTTTTTTATAATTAAAATTTTTTATTTTTATTTTTAGTTTACAATGCTCAGTTCCACATAATTTTGAGTTCCAGATTTTTCCCCCTCCCAAGACAGCATGGAATCCAATGTATCTTCTACATATAACTTCGCATTGAACTTATTTACACAATAGTCAAGTTGTAAAGAAGAATTATGACCAATGGAATGAATCAGGTGAAAGAAGAAACAAAACAAAAAACCCAAAAAGAAACAAAAAAGAAAGAAAAACAAAGGGGAAAAAAAGGAGAGCAAAAAGTGTGCCTCATTCTGCATTCATACTTTGCAGTTCTTTCTCTGGATGTAAATAGCTCTCTCCATCATGAGTCCTTTGGAGTTGTCTTTGCACCTTGTATTTCTGAGAAGAGCAAAGTCTATCAGGGTTAGTTATCACAACCATATATCTGTGGTTGTGTATAATGTTCTCCTGGCTCTGCTCTGCTCACTCAGCATTATACTGTGTAGGTTTTTCCATGTTATTATGAAGTCTGTATCATCCCCATTTCTTGTCACATGATAGTATTCCATTACCTTCATGTACCACAACTTGTTCATCCATTCCCCAATTGATGGGCATCTCCTTGATTTCCAATTCTTTGCTGCTACAAAAAGAGCTGCTATAAATATTTTTGTACATATGGGTCCTTTTCCCACTTGTATTATTTCTTTGGAATACAACCCTAGAAGTGGTATTGCTGGGTCAAAGGGTATGAACATTTTTATAGCCCTTTGGGCATAGTTCCAAATTGCTCTCCAGAGTGGCTGGGTCAGTTCACAACTCCACCAGCAATGTAACAGTGTTCCAATTTTCCCACATCCTCTCCAGCATTTATAATTGTCCTGTTTTGTCATTTTAGCCAATCTGACAGGGGAGATGTGGTACCTAAGAGTTGTTTTGATTTGCATTTGTCTAATCAGTAGTGATTTAGAGCATTTTTTCATATGCCTATAGATATCTTTAATTTCTTCCTCTGAAAACTGTCTGTTCATATCCTTTGACCATTTCTCAATTGGGGAATGACTTGTATTCCTATAAATTTGACTCAGTTCCCTGTATATTTTAGAGATAAGGCCTTTATCAGAGACACTGGTTGTAAAGACTTTCTCCCAATTTTCTGCTTCCCTCCTAATCTTTGTTGCATTGGCTTTTTTTTTATACAAAACCTTTTCAATTTAACATAATCAAAATTATCTGTTTTGCATTTTGTAATGCTCTCTATCTCTTGTTGTGTCATGAATTCTTTTCTTTTCCATAAATCTGATAGATAAACTATTCCTTGCTTTCCCAAATTGCTTATAGTATCAGCCTTTATTCCTAAATCATGAACCCATTTTGACATTATTTTGGTATATGGTGTAAGATATTGGTCTATGCCCAGTTTCTGCCCTACCATTTTCCAATTTTCCCAGCAGTTTTTGTGAAATAGTGAATTCTTAGTCCAGAAGCTGGATTCTTTAGGTTTATCAATGAGCAGATTGCTATAGTCGTTGACTTCTCTGTCTTGTGTACCTATCCTATTCCACTGATCCACAACTGTGTTTCTTAGCCAGTACCAGGTAGCTTTGATGACTGCTGCTTTATAGTACAGTTTAATATCTGGTATGGCTAGGCCACCTTGCCACATTTCTTTTCATTAATACCCTAGATATTCTAGACCTCTTGTTTTTCCAGATTAATTTTGTTACTATTTTATCCAGCTCTTTAAAATAATTTTTTGGTAGCTTGATTGTTATGGCACTGAATAAATAAATCAATTTAGGTAAGATTGTCATTTTTGTTATATTAGCTTGGCCTAACCATGAGCAACTGATATTTTTCCATTTATTTAGATCTGATTTTATTCGCATGAAAAGTGTTTCATAATTATGTTCACATAAACCCTGGGTTTGTCTTGGCAGATAGACTCCCAAATATTTTATGATGTCTACAGTAACTTTGAAAGGAATTTCTCTTTCTATCTCTTGCTGTTGGGCTTTGTTAGTAATGTGGAATGCCGAGGATTTATGTGGGTTTATTTTATATCCTGCAGCTTTGCTAAAGTTGTTTATTATTTCAAGTTGTTTTTTACTTGATTCTCTAAGTAAATCATCATATCATCTGCAAAAGGTGACAATTTAACTTCTTCTTTTCCTATTCTAATTCCTTCAATTTCTTTTTCTTCTCTTATTGCTACAGCTAACATTTCTAGTACCAAATTGAATAGTAGTGGTGATAATGGACATCTTTGTTTCACCCCTGATCTTATTGGGAATGCATCTAGCCTATTCCCATTACAAATAATGATTGTTGATGATTTTAGGTAGATGGTATTTATAATTTTAAGGAAGGCTCCATTTATTCCTATGCTTTCTAGTGTTTTTAATACGAATGGGTGTTGTATTTTGTCAAAAGCTTTTTCTGCATCTATTTAGATGATCACATGGTTTCTGCTAGTTTTATTGTTGATATGATCAATTATGTGGATAGTTTTCCTAATATTGAACCAGCCTTGCATTCCTGGAATAAATCCTACCTGGTCAGAATGTATTATTCTCATGATACATTGCTGCAATCTTTTTGGTAATATTTTATTTAAAATTTTTACATCAATATTCTTTAGGGAAATTGGTCTATAAGTTTCTTTCTTTGTTTTGACTCTTCCTGGTTTGAGTATTAGTACCATAGTTGTGTCATAAAAAGAATTTGGTAGGACTCCTTCTTCACCTATTTTCCCAAATAGTCTATAAAGTATAGGAATTAATTGTTCTTTAAATGTTTGATAAAATTCACATGTAAAACCATCTGGCCCTGGACTTTTTTTCCTAGAGAGTTCATTGATGGCTTGCTCAATTTCTTTTTCTGAGATGGGGTTATTTAGGGATTTTGCTTCTTATTCTGTTAACCTGGGCAATTTATATTTTTGTAGATATTCATCCATATCCCTAAGGTTGTCAAATTTGTGGGCATACAATTGGGCAAAATAATTCCTAATTATTGTTTTAATTTTCTCTTCATTGGAGGTGAAATCGCCCTTTTTGTTTTTGATACTGGTAATTTGATTTTCTTCTTTCTTTTTTTTAATCCAATTGACCAAAAGTTTATCAATTTTATTGCTTTTTTCATAAAACCAGCTCTTGGTTTTATTTATTAATTCAATTGTTTTTTTGATTTCAATTTTATTAATCTCTCCTTTGATTTTCAGTATTTCTAATTTGGGGGCTTTCAATTTGTTCCTTTTGTAGCTTTTTCAGTTGCATGCCCAATTCATTGATCTCCTTTCTCTCTATTTTATTCATATAAGCATTTAGAGATATAAAACTTTTGCTAAGAACTGCTTTTGCTGCATCCCATAAGTTTTGGTATGTTGTCTCATTATTGTCATTCTCCTGAAAGAAGTTATTCATTGTTTCTATGATTTGTTCTTTGGCCCACTCACTCTTTGAATTCGATTATTTCGTTTCCAATTAATTTTTAGCTTATTTTCCCTGATTCTTTATTACAAATAATTTTTATTGCATCATGATCTGAAAAGGATGCTTTGACTACTTCTGCCTTTCTGTGCTGGACTGTGAGGTTTTTATACCCTAGTGCATGGTCAATTTTTGAGTAGGTGCCATGTACCACTGAGAAAAAAAGTATATTCCTTTTTATCCCCATTCAGTTTTCTCCATAGGTCTGTCGTATCTGCCTTTTCTAAAATTCTGTTCACCTCCTTATCTTCTTTCTTGTTTATTTTGAGGTTTGCTTTATCAAGTTCAGAGATGGGGAGCTTGAGATCTCCCCTTATTATGGTTTTGCTGTCTATTTCTTCCTGTAACTCCCTTAACCTCTCCTCTAAGAATTTGCATGCCATACCACTTGGGCCATATATGTTAAAAAAATGTTATTGATTCATTGTTTATGGTGCCTTTTAGCAGGATGTAGTGTCCTTCCTTATCTCTTTTAATTAGATCTATCTTTGCTTGTGCTTTGTCTGAGATTAGGATTGCTACACCTGCTTTTTTTACTTTAGCTGAATCACAGTATATTCTGCTCCAGCCTTTTACCTTTACCCTGTGTGAATCCTCCTGTTTCAAATGTGTTTCTTGTAAACAGCATATTGTAGGATTATGGTCTTTAATCCATTCTGCTCTTCATTTGCATTTTATGGGAGAATTCATCCCATTCACAGTTATGATTACTATCTGTGTCTTTTTCTCCATCCTATTTCCCTCCTGTTTATGCTTTTATTTCTCCCTTTCCCCTTCTACTCCTCAACAAAGTTTTGCCCTCCCTCTTGATTCCCCTCGCTTGTCTTCCCTTTTTCCACTTGCTACTTCTTCCCTCCCTTCTTACCACCCCCTCCTCTGTCCCCCCCCCTTTCCCCTCCTACTGCCTGTAGGACAAATTAGATTTCTATACTTATCAGGGTATGTTATTCCCTTCTTGAGCCAAATCCAATGAGAGTAAAGCTCAGATACTGCTCTTCTCCCTCCCTTCTTTCCCTCTACTACAATATTTTTCTGTGCCTCTTCATATGATGTGATTTACCCTTTTCTGCCTACCTCCTTACCTCTTCTCCCAGAACCATCCCTTTATATCTCTATAATTATATTTTTATCACTATATCGGTTATTTTATACTGACATCCACAGTCTATGAATATCCTTTTCAATTGTCATAATAAGTATACTATTCTCAAGATTGACATATATATATATGTATAACAAATTTATCTTAGATAAGGATGTAATTAATTATCCTTATTGATTAACTAGAGTTCCCCCCCATTTACCTTTTTATGTCTCTCTTTAGTTTTGTATTTGGAGATCAAATTTTCCATTGAGCTCTGGCCTTTTCATCAGGAAGGTCTGGAATTCCATACTTTCATTGAATGTCCATCTCCTTGCCTGGAAAATTATGCTCAATTTTGCTGGATAGTTGATCCTTGGTTGTAGTCTGAGCTCCTTTGCCTTTTCGAATATCATATTCCAATTTCTCCTGTCATTTAATGTAGAAGCTGAAAGATCCTGTGTGATCCTGACTGTATTTCCGTAATATTTGAATTGTTTCTTTCTAGCTGCTGGCAATATTTTCTCCTTGACCTGGTAGTTCTGGAATTTGGCTATAATATTTCTTGGAGTTTTCAATTTGGGATCTTTTTCCAGGGATGATTGATGGATTCTTTCCATGACAGTTTTACCCTCTGGTTCTAGGACCTCCAGGCAATTTTCTTTAAGGATTTCATGGAAGACTCTGTCCAGGCTCTTTTTTACATCATAGCTTCCAGGTATACCAATAATTGTTAGATTGTCTCTCCTGGATCTATTTTCCAGGTCGGTTGTTTTTCCAATCAGATATTTCATGTTTTCTTCTATTTTTTCAGTTTTTAGATTTTGTTTGATTGATTCTTGATATCTCATAGAGTCATTAGTTTCTACTTGCCCAATTCTAATTTTTAATGTTTTGTTTTCTTCCTTTGTCTTCTCTATCTCCTTTTCCATTTGGGTGATTTAACTTTTCAATGAGACATTTTCTCCATTTATATTCTGATTTTCCTCAACCAATTCCCTGATTTTTCCTTTTAAAGATTTGTTTTCCTCAATGAATTTTTTTTCCATTTTTTCTTTTACCTCCCTAATTTGGTGTTTAAAGTCCTCCTTGAGTTCTTCCAGGAATATTTTTTGGTCTGGAGACCCATTCACTTTCCCTTTTGAGGTTTCCCTTCCAATGAAATGCTTTTTCTTGGCACTTTTATGTGAGATAATTTACCCCACTCCATCTCTCCCTTTCTCTCTCTCTCAATATATTGCTCTCTTATCCCTCAATTTTATATTTTTTTAGATATCATCTCTTCATATTCAACTCACCCTGTGCCCTCTGTATATATATATCTATATCTATATATATGTATATATATGATAAACACATGCACACACACGCATACATATATATGTATATTCCCTTCAGCTACCCTAATACTGAGGTCTAATGAATTACGCACATCATATTTCCATGTAGGAATGTAAACAAAACAGTTGAACTTTAGTAAGTCCCTTGCGATTTCTCTGTCTTGTTTACCTTTTCATGCTTCTCTTGATTCTTGTGTTTGAAAGTCAAATTTTCTATTCAGCTCTGGTCTTTTCACTGAGAAAGCTTCAAAGTACTAGATTTTATTGAAAATCCATATTTTACCTTGGAGCATGATACTCAGTTTTGCTGGGTAGGTGATTTTTGGTTTTAATCCCAGCTCCGTTGATCTCTAGAATATCATATTCCAAGCCCTTTGATCCCTTAGTGTAGAAGCTGCTTGATCTTGTATTATCCTGATTGTATTTCCACAATACTCAAATTGCTTCTTTCTGGTTGCTTGCAGTATTTTCTCCTTGATCTGGGAGCTCTGGAATTTGGCAACAATATTCCTAGGAGTTTTCTTTTTGGGATCTTTTTCAGGAGGCAAGTGGTGGATTCTTTCAATTTCTATTTTACCCTCTGGCTCTAGAATATCAGGGCAGTTCTCCTTGATAATTTCTTGGAAGATGATATCTAGGCTCTTTTTTTGATTATGGCTTTCAGGTAGTCCAATAATTTTAAAATTATCTCTCCTGGATCTATTTTCCAGGTCAGTGGTTTTTCCAATGAGATATTCCCCATTGTCTTCCATTTTTTCATTTCTTTGGTTCTGTTTTATAATATCTTGATTTCTCATAAAGTCACTAGCTTCCACTTGCTCCAATTTAATATTTAAGGTAGTATTTTCTTCAGTGGTCTTTTGGACCTCCTTTTCAATTTGGCTAATTCTGCCTTTCAAGACATTCTTCTCCTCATTGCCTTTTTGGAGCTCTTTTGGCATTTGAGTTAGTCTATTTTTTAAGGTGTTATTTTCTTCAGTATTTTTTTTGGGTCTCCTTTAGCAAGTCATTGACTTATTTTTCATGGTTTTCTTGCATCCTTCTCATTTCTCTTCCCATTTTTTCCTCTACTTCTCTTACTTGCTTTTCCAACTCCTTTTTGAGCTCTTCCATGGCCTGAGACCAATTCATATTTTTCTTGGAGGCTTTTGATGTAGGCTCTTTGACTTTGTTGACTTCTTCTGGCTGTATGTTTTGGTCTTCTTTGTCACCAAAAAAAGATTCTAGAGTGTGAGTCTGAATCTGAGACCATTTTTGCTGCCTGGCCATGTTCCCAGCCAACTACTTGACCCTTCTGTTTTTTGTTGAGGTATGACTGCTTGTAGAATAGAGAGTACTTTGTCCTAAGCTTAAGGGGCTGTGCCGCTATTTTCAGAGCTACTTCTGCACAGCAAGCTCTGACACACCAGTGCTCCTCCTGCCCCAAGAACTACAAACCAGGATTGCGACCCAGATCCAGGCAGGGCAAAGCAGGCTTTGCACTCCTGCTCTAATCTGCCCCTTAATTCCTCCCACCAGGTGGGCCTTGGGTAGGAAGCAACTGCAGCTGTAGCTCTGGAAGCAGCCTCAGAGCTGCACCACCTCTGCTGCCCCCTGGGGTAGTGTCTGACCACAGACTCCTTTCACTCTTTCCCAGAAGCTTTTCCCAGTAACCTTCTCTCTTGTCTTTGGCGTTTGTGGGTTGAGAAGTTTGGTAACTGCCACAGCTCACTGATTCAGTGCACTATGACTGTACTGCCCGGCTCCCAGTTGGGTTGGTCCTCAAGTGGCCCATGCTGGGCTCTGCTCCGCTCCCAGCTCTGTGTGATAGATCCTTCCCAGCGACCATCCAGGCTGTCCTCGGCTGGATCCCTGCTTCCCCTTGCTATTCCATGGGTTCTGCAGCTCTAGAATTTGTTCAGAGCCATTTTTCATAGGTGTTTGGAGGGACCTGGCAGGGAGCTTATGCAAGTCCCTGCTTTCCAGCCGCCATCTTGGCTCCACACTCCATTCTAATTTTTAAGGAATTATTTTCTTCGGTGAGTTTTTGGCTCTCCTTTTCCATGATGGCCAGTTCTGCTTTTCAAGGCATTCTTCTCCTCATTGGCTTTTTGGACTTCTTTTGCCATTTGGGTTAGTCTATTTTTAAGGTGTTATTTTCTTCAGTATTTTTTTGGGTCTCCTTTAGCAAGCTGTCGACTCATTTTTCATGATTTTCTTCCATCACTCTTATTTTTCTTCCCAATTTTTCCTCTACTTCTCTTACTTGATTTTCAAAATCCTTTCTGAGCTCTTCCACTGCCTGAGACCAATTCATATTTTTTCTTGGAGGCTTTGAATATAGAAGTTTTGACTTTGTTGTAGTCTTCTGGTTGTGTGTTTTGATTTTCCTTGCCACAACAAAGTAAAATTCTACAGTCTGATTTTTTTCCCACTGTTTGCTCATTTTCCCAGCCAATTACTTGACTTTTTAGCTCTTTGTTGCCCTAAGATTTAGGGATTTTGTGCAGCTGCTTCAGAGATACTTCTAGGGACCTCTAAATTTTCAGCTCTTCCTGGGTTGTGTTATTGAAAGAGAGGTGCTTACTTCTCTGCTTGTCTGTGCTCTGCCATGTGAGTGATCACAAGCACACTTTTCTGCCTTGGAACCCTGAAGAGGATTCCCTCTCCACCACTGCCACAAGCTCCACCATACCAGTGCTTCTTCTTGCCCCAAGACTGCCACCCAGGACTTTGACCCAGATCCAAGCTTGCGCAAAGCAGGAGAATTCTCCCTTAGTGCCAGCAAAGAGATCCCTGCAATCCCCATCTAAGCAGCCACTTGATTCCCCATCATCTCTAGGCCAAGAGCTCTGGAAGCAGCTGCCACTGCTGCCATCTCTGCTGCTGCCAGCTACCTTGGGGCTGGGGCTGGACTGGGCTCCTCTCTGACCCAGGTCTGACAGACCTTTCCTACTAACCTTCTAAGTTGTCTTTGGCTTTTGTGGGTTGAGTCTGGAAACAACCACAGCTGCCTCTAATTTAGTCACCTGAGGCCTGCTCTGAATCTGTGCCAGCACGGCCCATGCTGGTCTGTGTTCTTCTCTCAGACTTGTGTAACAGATCTTTCTTGTCAACCTTCCAGGTTGTCTGGGGCTAGAAATTTGTTTCACTCTGTCATTTTGTGGATTCTGCTGCTCTAGCATTTGTTTGGAGTCATTTTTTACAGGTATTTGGAGCAGTTTTGGGGGAGATCTCAAACAAGGCCCTGCTTTTACTCAGCCATCTTGGCTCCACCCCCAAAAGGAATTAATTTTTAAAAATGTAAAGAAAGGGGATTTAGCAGCACCAGATCTTAAACCATATTATAAGCCTGTCAAAACATTTTGTTTGATAATATTATCAAAACTATCTGATACTGGTTAAGAAGTAGGAAATGGGATTGGTAGAACAGAGTAGACATACAATACACAGAGTAAATGATTATAGTAACCTTGTGTTGGATAAATGTCAAGATTTAAGTTTGGAGAATAACAATTCATTATTTGGTAAAAAAAATTGTTGGGAAAACTGGAAAGTAGTATGGCAGAAATTGGGTATAGACCAATATCTTATACCATTTACCAAGATAAGGTCAAAATGGATATATGATCTAAGATAAAACGGGAGCTTAGAGTAAATTAGAGGAACATTGAACATATTACCTATCAGACTTATGGATAGGAGAAGAATTTAGTAATAAACAAGTGACAGAGAGCATTGTGAGATGTAAAATGGATCATTTTGATTACATTAAATTAAAAAGGGTTTGTACAAATAAAAACAATGTAGTCAAGATTAGAAGGAAAGTGGAAAATTGGAAAAATTTTATAGTTTCTCAGATAAAGTTGTCATAACTCAAACATATAGAGAACTTCAAGTTTTTAAGAATACAAATCATTTCCCAGTTGGTAAATGGTCAAAAGATATGAAGAAGCAGTTTTTCAATGAACAAATCAAAGCCATATATTGGCACATGAAAAAATGCTCTGAATCATTATTGATTAGAGAAATGAAAATTGAAACAACTTTGAGACATCATTTTACTTCCATTAGATTGGCAAAGATGATAGAAGACAGTTATTGATGGAGTCATGGAAAAAGTGGGGTAGTACTACACTGTTGGTGGAACTGTGAACAGACTTAACCATTTTGGAGAGCAATCTGGAATTAAGCCCAGAGTTATAAAATTTGGTGTACTTTTTGATCCAGCAATAGTGCTATTAGTCTGTTTCATGGTGATCAGGGAAAAAGGAAAAGAACCTATATCTTCTAAAATATTTATAGCTGCTCTCTCTGTAGTGGCAAAGAACTGGAAATTGAGAGGATGCCCATGAATTGAGGAATGGCTAAACAAGTTGTGGTATACGATTGTGATGGAATACTACTGTGCTGTAAGAAATGGTGAGCTGGTTGATTTTAGAAAAAACATGGAAAGACTTGCATGAAATAAAGAAGAATGAAATGAACAGAACCAAGAGAATATTGTATGTAGTAGCAGCAATGTTGTTCAAAGAATAAGTGAATAACTAAGTTATTCTGATTGTTAAATACTCAAATCAATCACAAAGGTGCTATAAAGGAAGATACTATCCACCTCAGAGAAGAACTGATAAACAGAAGTATGCATAGTATGGTTTTACATATATCTATGTCTATATCTATATATCTATATCTATGTCAAATGGTGGCCTTCTCTAGTGTGGGTTGGTGAGGGAGCAAGGGAGACAGTTTGGAACTGAAAATGTAACAAAAAATAAAATAAAATAAATTTAAAAAGGCAAAACAACTTTGAAACACTTTAGAAATTTGAGCAACGCAATGATAAGCCACGAGTCCAAAAATAACTAAAATGAAACATGCCATTCACATTCAGATGGGTGATGAACCTAAGATGCAGAAAGAAAAATATTTTTTCAGACATGGTTAATGTGGCAATTTAATTTTCTGGTCTATGTAGATATGTGTTAAGGGATTTTTTTGTTTTGAATTTGCCCAACAAGTGTGTAGGCAATGGGAGGGAGAGATGATTAAGAACAAATGCTTGTTACTTAAAAAAATATTATTTGTTATATGGGATGTCTCTCTAGGAGGAGGGAGAATACTGAGAAGAATTTAAGTGATGTAAAAACAAAATATATTTATAATTTTTTAAAAAAGAAATTCTGTGACCACTCCTAGATTATACTGGTAATATGAGAATTGCCATTTGAATCCAGGTTCTCCAACTTAGTCAGGTAGGTGGTACCGTGGATACCATGCTGGACCTGAAGTCAGGAAGACTCATGTTCATGAGATCAAATCTGGCCTCAGATACTTCCTTGCTGTGTGACCCCGGACAAGTCACTTTACCCTGTTTGCTTCACTTTCCTCATCTGTAAAATGGGATAGAGAAGGAAATGACAAACCACCCCTCTATCTTTGCCAAAAAATCCCCCAAACCTCAAATGGGATCATGAAGAATTGGACACGGCTGAACAACAAGCACGTCCCACTTAAGTTAAAGGGAATAGAAAGCAAAATTCCCATTATCCTTTTACATTGGTGTGTCAGTCTACAAGTAGCTGAGGCAGCTAGAAAGTTGAATATAAATTGCTCAAGGGTACTATGGTTACTTACATACAGTGTAATGGGGTGGGGGAGGGGGGAGTAGCAGCCTAGCACAGGGATTATAGTTCACAAAACATTATTGCTACTCACAAGGTAAGGACAAGAACAAATGCCAATGGGGACCAGCCTCCATGTGTGGATCCATTGACCTTAGTCTGAGGGCAGCACACAGTGGGGTGGCTTTGCTGTGCATTCTCTTTCTGGTAGAACTCCTTAGCCCTTTAGGACTCAAATTTATATAGAGCTTTGGTCAAAGAGCCTAAGTAGCCCTAATAGGAAACTGCCCCAACATCTATGGGAGAAGGGCCAGTAATACAGTCTGGTGAAATGAGGGCATTTTCTGAATTACCTAATAAGAAATGAGGAAGAAAGGGCAAGGACCCTGTGCCACAGAAGGGCTAGGGGGAACACTTGGGCACTGGGTTTATTAAGCCTTAGCACATATGTGTCCTGGGAGAATTGGGGCCATAAAAATCAAACCAGTTTTCACCAGCTCACATTATTCAACTTAGCCAGAAATCTCATAGCTGTCCTTGTATGGTGATATTACTTAGTTAAGTATCCAAGGCCACATAGAAAGAATTGTTCTATTCAACCCTGGATAAAACATCAGATACTGAAGTACTGTTTATGAACAGTTATGGATTAATGGTAATGGCATTTAACTCTACTTTTCGTGTGTGTAGTCTAAGTTTTGCTTTGTAATTTTATTTTTCAAATGGTATAATTCTTGAATGTTTACACTATTAATACAGAATTCTATTTTGAAAAATTGAAGATAATGTTGATTTCTCCCCTTCTCTCTGTCTCTGTCTCTGTCTCCGTCTCCCTCCCTCCCTCCTCTCTTTCTCTCCCCCTTCCTCCTTCTCTTTCTCTCTGTATCCTCTGTTTGTTTCTCTCTCCCCTTCTTTCTCTCCTTCTCTTTCTTTCTCTCAGTCTCTTTCTCTCTGTGTCTGTCTGCTTGTTATTCAGACCATATTGCTGTTACCAGGGCACTCCTTCTTTGCCCTATCATGGCACCTATGTTAGTGTGAAAAAAGGGCACACACTGTAGCAAGTCCTAGCGTGCTTGGAGTTCTAAGGAAAAGCCTAGCTAGTGTGGAGAGGCTTATCACCAGTTGGCGTAGGCTGGCTTCTAGGTGATGCAGTGTTTGGTCATAGCAACTCATAAAACAAAGAAAATAGAAAATTATTTTCTGTTCTTTGCCATCTCTTCCCCTTTTATAATAACTTCGGAGGAGCGGGGAAAATGGTGAAAGGTGTCAAGTTGTTGGCTTTAGACCATCTATACACATTATCTATTGGTTCTCTAAATGTGAGATCCTTTTTCAATGGTCATCAAAGGCACATATTCATATAGGAACTGAATCAAAAACATATTGACATTCACTATAAATAAATACAGAAAACCAGAGGCAGTTGGCACTAGATGGAAGGACAACCTGCAGGTTTTTGTTGGCAAGACCATCTATAGTGGTCTGTTTAACAAATTTAAAATTAGAAGACTGTCAGGATGGGGAGCTCGGAAGAAGAACTAAGTCTCATACCAGACCATGCACAGATTTCTCGGTGCCCATGCTTGGTTAAGAAGTGATCAATGAATTATTATATTTTGGAGTGATAGATAACATAACTTATTCTTTCTTATATATCTTTCAGGTCACAAATATTTTCCACATCTTATGTGTATACATGTCCTATTCTGCAATTAGTTTCTATATTCGGCTGTATCTCTTTATGTATGTATATACACGTATAAAATACATATATTTCATTTATATACATAAGCATATGAATGTAATTATATGCCCTGCATGTAGTGAGGTCTCTCTCTCTCTCTCTCTCTCTCTCTCTCTGTCTGTCTGTCTGTCTTTGTCTTTCTCATCTATCTGTCTCTTGTGAATTTGTACAACTTGCTGAATTATGTATGCATTGCAGAGGAGTTCAGATGAAGGGCAACAGAACCACAAAGAAAAAGCTTTATACAATTTTATTTCTATAAAGAAGAGGAGGAGGACAGACGCCAGCAGAGATAGTCTCAGTGTGGGCCCCCCATGGCTCAAGTACGCAGCATAGCACACAGGGGAGGTGGGCTGGTATCCATGCTCCAGTCCATGGTTCAGAGCCCTTCCTAATTGTTACTATTAAAATCCCTATCATTTTTGGTAAGTGATATTTCTCTTTCCCCCAAACCTGCAATTGGCTAGATCTCAGAGGCAAATATAGAAGTTGGTATAGTTTTAATATGTGTCCAAAGACAAGAAAGAACATAATTACATGGGATATTTAGTCATCTTATATTCTGATAAAAATATGTAAAAAGACCATTTATAAAGAACATCATCATGGGACCAGAGAAGTAAGTGTCTGAGGCAGGGTTTGAACCTAGGGACTCTAGACTCTTAAGTCCACTGCTCTTTACACTATGCAACACTGATTTTTTATTTTTGCAAGCTTACATCGCAAAATTAATTTCAACACATGAAGAGATCAAGAAATTCTATGCAGAACTTGATAAAAATCCTCCATATTAAATCAACAGGGTAGAGAAAATAAGAGCCAAAGAATGTCAGAGCTGGAGAACTAAGTCACACTTGGGCTTTGCCCCAAGAACAGTTTAGCAATCAAAGACCTCTAACACACTTTCCTCAATATTCTATCCATATTATAACTCAGGAAGAGAAAAGAAAAGGGAGAAAAAATGAACAAATGACATAATAAAAAATCTTCCTTACAATTCCAGCTTTTTCATACATTTCTAGCATATCATCTCTTTAGTAGTTCTTACCTGATATAATTTTTTCTTTGTTTCTAGCCTTGAAAGATTGGATAGAAAAGGCCAGAAAGCTTATCTCTTCCCTGAGATTCCCCCATGTTTTCACAT
Organism: Trichosurus vulpecula; assembly: GCF_011100635.1. NCBI lineage: Eukaryota > Metazoa > Chordata > Mammalia > Diprotodontia > Phalangeridae > Trichosurus > Trichosurus vulpecula. The sequence continues at coordinate 158,964,822 of NC_050576.1, read as the reverse complement.
TTCCTTCAGCCAGAGCTATGGTTTCTGCCTTATGAAATACCCTGTATTGAACTCCCCTGCTCCCTTCCCCCTGGGAGGAAGTAAATTAAGATTGAAGAAAGCTTGGCCTGTTATCCTCAGAAAGGCATTTCTTCAAAACAAACTTCAAATCTCTATTGAAATGAATTTGATCAAACTTAAGCACACTGCCAATTAGGAGCTTTCCTTTTTGATGATTGTTTTATGCTTTTCTTACAATACAACTCAATGTGTTGTTAGGAAATAAAGCAGTATGTGTTTTTATATCTTTACAGACTTTTTGTTGTTGTAGAGTCATTTCAGTTGTGTCCTACTCTTTGTTACTCCATTTTGGGGGTAGGTAGTGGAATGGTTTGCCATTTCTTTCTCCAGTTCATTTTACAGATGAGGAACTAAGGCAAACAGGATTAAGTAACTTGTCCAGGGTCACACAGCTGGTAAGTGTCTGAGGCCAGTTTTAACTCAGGGAGATGAATCTTCTTGACTCCAGACCTGGCACTCTTATCTACTGCACAACCTAGCTGCTTCTTTTATAGACTCATTTTACAGTAACTACTCCTCTTCATGCAATCTATGTTCTAGCTAAGCTGACTTCCTCTTTCTAAATTCAGTGTTCCATCTCTCTTAGCACATCCTGTTTTCCCATGCTTGGAACATACTCACTCTTCCATTCAATTCAATAAACATTTATTAAGTGTGTACTGTACCGTGTGCCTGGCACCATGCTAAGCTCTGAGGATAGATACAAAAAGAGGCAAAGGATAGTCCCTGCCCTCAAGGAGCTTATAATATAATGGTGAAGACAACATACAAATAAACATACAAAGCAAGCCATGTCCAAGATAAATAGGAGATAAAATAGAGAAAACACTGGAATTGAAAGGGTTTAGGGAAAATTATTCACTTCAGTCTCCCGGAACAATTAGCATCCTTCAGGTTCTGTTCAGGTGCTTTCTTCTTCAAGAACAGTTAATTGGGACCCAAAGTTATCAATGTGCTCTCTCTCTCTCTCTCTCTCTCTCTCTCTCTCTCTCTGTCTCTCTCTCTCTCTCTCTCTCTCTCTCTCTCTCTCTCTCTCTCTCTCTCTCTCTCTCTCTCCCCCTCTTCCCCTGAGTTACCTTGTATTCACTTATCTTTTATATATTCTATCTCCCAGCAAGAATTGTATACCCAACAGGAAAATATATATTTTTCTCTTTATCTTTAGAGTCCATTAAATTCCCTGCCCACCATGGTTCTAAGTCTTTGTCCCTTCAGGCTGGGAATTGCTGCATGGCAGGAAGCATGTCCCCTCTTCCCCCCAGTCAGCAATTCTTAAATTGGGATTCATGGACTCCTTGGAATCATGGATAGATTTCATGGGGTATGTGAACATAAATGGGAAAAATTGTGGAGCCAAGATGGTGGAGAGAAGCCAGAAATGAGCCTGAACTCTCTCCAGTTTCCCTTGGAAACATTAAATCAAGCCCCCAAAAGAATTCTGGAGTGACAGAATCCGCAAAAATATGGAGTGAAATAATTTTCCAGCCCAAGATAACTCTGAAGGACTTCAGGAAAGGCCTGTCTCACTTGGGTGAAAGGGGAGTACAGCCCAGTGCAGATGCTGTCTGGTCAAGGCACTAGAAGGCTCTTAGCCACAGCACAGATCAGCAACCAGCCCCACAGTCCTGGCTTAGCAGGTCAGTGGCACAGCTCTGGAACCCAGGGCACAATGGGTGCATTTAGGCTGGGCCACCCTAGTATAGTGGGCAAGCCAGCAGCCCCAGAAGCCCCAGTACAGGAAGTCAGTGATCAGGCCCTTAGCCCCCAGTGCAAGAAGCTTGGGACAATGCCCTCTATATCCCAGGAGCAGAGCTCAACTTTTAAAAACAAGCAAAAAACAAAAAGAGCCCTAATCATAGTAAGCTACAACATGGCAACAGGAAAGAACAAAACACAAACTCAGAAGAGGACTACAATGTCAAAATGCCTACCTGTGAATTGGTCTCAAGACCAAAAAGTCCTCTTGGAGGAGCTCAAACAGGATTTAAAAAATTAATAGAAGTAGAAGAAAAATTGGGGAAAGGAATGAGAGTTATGTAAGAGAATTATGAAAAAAGAGTCAACAGCTTAGAAAAAGAAGGACAAAAATTGACTGGAGAAAGCAACTCCTTAAAAATAGAATTGACCAAGTTGGAAAAAATCCATTGAAAAAAACAACTCCTTTAGAAATAGAATTGACCAAATTGGAAAGGAGGTACAAAAGCTAACTGAAGAAAATAATTCCTTAATAATTAGAATTGGGCAAGTGGAAGCTAATGACACTGAGGCATTGAGAATCAGTCAAACAAAATGAAAAGAATGAAAAATAGCAGAAAATGTAAAATGTCTCATTGGAAAAGCAATTGACCCAGAAAATAGATCCAGGAGAGATAATTTAAGGATTCTTGGACTACCTGAAAGCCATGATCGAAGAAAGAACCTGGTCACCCTCTTTCAAGAAATTATCAAGGACAACTGCCTAGTCATTGAAATAATCTACTGATCCCCTGTTGAAAAGACCCCAAAATAAAAACTCCAAAGAATATTGTAGCCAAATTCCAGACCTTCCAGGTCAAGGAGAAAATACTTCAAGCACCCAAAAAGAAACAATTCAAATATCCAGGAGCCAAAGTTAGGATTCCACAGGACATTAGCTTCTACATAGAAGGATCAGAGGGCTTGAAATATGATATTACAGAAGTCAAAAGAGCTTGGATTACAACCGAGAATCAACTACCCAGAAAAATCGAGCATAAACTTTCAGGGGAAAAGATGGATATTCAGTGAAATATAAGGCTTTTAAACTTTTCTGATGAAAAGACCAGACCTGAACGGAAAATTTGATCTTTAAATACAAGATTCAAGAGAAGCATAAAAAGGTAAACAGGAAAGAAAAAAAACAGGTGTGGTATTCAATAAGGTTAAACAGTTTACATCCCTACATGGGAAGATGATACTTGTAACTCTTAAGAACTGTATATCTATTAGGGCAGTTAGAAAGAATAAACCTAGAGGGTGTGGGTATAAGTTGACTTTGATGCGATGATAAAAAATTTAGAATCAATTAAGGAGTGAAAAAAAGATTTTACTGGGAGAAGAGGAAAGGGGAGGCAGAATGGGGCAAATTATATCACATGAAGAGGTATAAAAGACCTATTACAGTAGAGAGAAAGAAGGGAGGAGGTAAGCATAGTTTGAACCTTACCCTCATCAGATTTGGCTCAAAGAGGGAATAACATACACGCTTAGTTGGATAGAGAAATCTATCTTACCCTATATGGAAGTAGGAGTAAGGGGGGTGATAGAAAGGAGGGTGGAAGTGGGGGGCTGATAGAAGGGGGCGCAGATTGGGGAAAGCACTTATCAGAAGCAAAACACTGGTGAGGAGGGACAGGGTGAAAGGAGAGAGAAAAGTATAAAAGGGGGGAAATAGGATGGAGGAAAATACACAGTAATCATAAAGGTGAACGTGAATAGGATGAACTCTCTCATAAAATGAAAGTGAATAGCAGAGTACATTAAAAAAACAGAATCCTATAATATATTGTTTGCAAGAAACATTTGAAATAGAGAGACATGCACAGAGTAAAGGTAAAAGACTAAAGCAGAATGAATATATTGTGTTTCAGCTGAAATAAAAAACAAACAAAAAACAAAAATGGGTTAGCAATCCTGATCTCAGACAAAGCAAAGGCAAAAACAGGTCTAATTAAAAGAGACGAGGAAGGGAACTACATCTTACTAAAAGCTACCATAGGCAATGAAGTAATATCAATACTAAACATATATGCACCAAGTATCCAGATTCTTAGAGGAGATGTTAAGTGAGTTACAGGAAGAAATTGACAGTAAAACTATACTAATGGGGGACCTCAACCTCCCCCCTCTCAGAACTAGATAAATCTAACCACAAAATACCCAAGAAAGTAGTTAAGGAGTTGAATAGGATTTTAGAAAAGTTAGATAGGGTAGACCTCTGAAGAAAATTGAATGGGGATAGAAAGGGATAAACCTTTTTCTCAGGAGTACATGGCACCTACACAAAATTAACCATGTATTAGGGCACAAAAACCTCACAAATGCAGAAAAGCAGAAATATTAGATGGATCCTTTTCAGATTATGATGCAATAAAAATTACATGTAATAAAGGGCCATGTAAAGGTAGATTAAAAATTGATTGGAAGCTAAATAATCTAATTCTGAAGAATGATTGGACCAAACAAAAAAATCATAGAAACTATCAATAATTTCATCAAAGAGAATGAAAATGGGACAGCATAGCAAAATCTATAGGATGCAGCCAAAGCATTTCTTATGGGAAATTTTATATCTCTAAATTCTTACATGAATAAAATAAAGAGAGAGAAGATCAATGAATTGGACATGCAACTAAAAAGTGAGAAAAAGAACAAATTAAAAATCCTCAATTAAATACCAAATTAGAAATTCTGAAAATCAAAGGAGAGATTAATAAAATTGAAAGTAAGATAACTATTGAACTAATAAAACTAAGAGCTGCTTTTATAAAAACTCTAACAATAATAAAATAGACAAACCTTTGGTTAATTTGATTAAAAAAAGAAAGAAGAAAACCAAATTACCAGTATCAAAAATGAAAAAGGTGAATGCACCACCAATGAAGAGGAAATTAAAACAATAATTAGGAGCTATTTCACCCAACTGTATGCCAATAAATCTGACAATTTAAGTCAAACGAATGAATATTTATAAAAATATAAATTGCTCAGATTAACAGAAGAGGAAATAGAATACTTAACCCAATTTTAGAAAAAAAGAGTTGAACAAGTCCTCAATGAATGCCCCAAGAAAATATCCAGGGCCAGATGGATTTATAAGTGAATTCTATCAAATGTTTAAAGAATTAAGGAATTAATTCCAATACTATATAAGTATTTGGAAAAAATAGGTGAAGTTCTACCAAAATTCTTTCATGACACAAATATGATGCTGATACCCAAACCAGGAAGAGCCAAAACAGAGAAAGAAAATTATAAACCAATTTCCCTAATGAATATTGATTCAAAAATTTTAAATAAAACATTAGGAAAGAGATTACAGTAATTTATCACCAGGATAATACACTGTGACAAGGTGGGATTTGTACTGGGCATGCAGGGCTGATTCAATATTGGGAAAACTATTAGCAGAATTCATCTATAACAAAACTAATAGAAATCATATGAATATCTCAATAGATGCAGATGACTTTTGACAAAATCCAGCACCCATTCCTATTAAAAATATGAGAGAGTATAAGAATAAATAAAGCTTTCCTTAAAATGGTAGGTAGTATCTATCTAAAACCACCAGCAAGCATTATGTTTAATGGGGATAAGCTAGAAGCCTTCCCAATAAGACTGGATGAAACAAGGATGCCCATTATCAACATTATTATTCAAAATTGCAATAGAAATGTTAGCTTTAGCAATAAGAGAAGAGAAAGAAATGGAAGGAATTAGACTAGGCAATGGGGAAACAAAACTATTACTCTTTTTAGATGATATGAGAATCCTATATTACAGAATCCTAGAGAATCAACTAAAAACTAGTTGAAATTGTTAACAACTTTAACAAAGTTGCAGGATATAAAATAAACTCATATAAATCATCAGCATTTCTATACATTACCAACAAAACTCAGCAAGAAGAGATAGAAAGGCAAATTTCCTTTAAAATAACTATAGACAATATAAAATATTTTGGAATCTACTTGCCAAGACAAATCCAGGAACTATATGAATACAATTTCCAAATTCACAGAAATAAAGTCAGACCTAAACAATTGGAAAAATATCAATTGCTCATGGGTAGGCTGAGCTAACATAACAAAAATGACAATTCTACCTAAATTAATTTACTTATTTAGTCTCATATTAATCACTACCAAAATTATTTTATAGAGCTAGAAAAAAATAATAAAATTCACCTGGAAGAACAAAAAGTCAAGAATATCAAGGGAATTAATGAAAAAAGTGCAAAGGAAGGTGGCCTACCCATATCAGACCTAAAACTATATTATAAAGCAGCAATCATAAAAACTATTTGGTATTGGCTAAGAAAGAGTGGTGGATCGGTGGAATAGATTAGGTACAGAAGACACAGTAGTAAATGATTATAGTAATCTACTGTTTGATAAACCCAAGACTCCAGCTTCTGGGATAAGAACTCACTAGGTGACAAAAACTGCTGGGAAAGCTGGAAAATAGTAGGATAGAAAATAGGTATAGAGCAACATCTCATACTATATACCAAGATAAGGTCAAATGGGTACATGATTTAGACATAAAGGGTGATACCATAAGTAAAGTAGGAGAGCAATGAATAGTTTACCTGTCAGATCTATGGAGAAAAGAAGAATTTATGACCAAGCAAGGGATAGAGAGCATTATGAAATGGAAAAGGGATTATTTTGATTACATTAAATTATAAGGATTTTGTACAAACAAAACCAATGCAACCAAGATTAGAAGGAAAGCAGGAATGTGGGAAACAATTTTTACAGCAAGTGTTTCTGATAAAAGCCTCATTTCTCAAATATATAGAGAACTGAGTCAAATTTATAAGAATACAAGTCATTCACCAATTGATAAATGGCCAAAGGATATAAACAGGCAGCTTTCAGAAGAAATCAAAGCTATCTATAGTTATATGAAAAAAATGCTCTAAATCACTATTGATTAGAGAAAGGCAAATTAAAACCATTCTGAGGTACCATTGATGAGCAGGTGGATTTCAGAAAAATCTGGAAAGACCTACATGAACTGATGCTTAGTGAAATAAGCAGAACCAGGAGAACATTGTACACAGTAACAGCAACATTGGGCAATGATCATCTATGATTGACTTAGCTCTTTGTAGCAGTACAATAATCCCAGACAATTCCAAAAGACTAATGATGGAAAATGCTATCCACATCCAGAGAAAGAATTATGGAGTCTGAATGCAGACCAAAGCATACTATTTTCACTTTTCTTTTGCTTTTTATTTTTTTTGTGGCTTTTCGCTTTTATTCTGTGTCTTCTTTAATAACATGACTAATGTGGAAATATATTTACATGATTGCACTCATATAACCTATATCAGATTGCTTGCCATTTTGGGGAGGGAGGGATGAGAGGGAGAGAGGGAGGAAAAATTTGAAATGTATAAAATGAATGTTCAAAACTATGTTTACATAGAATTGGAAAAAATAAAATACTATTTACAAAAAGTCATTGTGCTAATTGGTAGGAAGAAGGAGGGAGTGAGCATTAAGGGAGCTCAGTGGAAAGAGTGAATCTGTCTCCACTAACATTCCTAAAATAAACTTGTATCTTTGTTTAGATGGTTGCTCTGCTAAGAGCAATGTGTTTTTAAAATTATTTATTTTTAACATTCTTTTTCAATTTTAAGTCCAAATTCTCTCCCTACCTCTCCCATTCTTTCCCACCCACTGAGAAGGCAAGCAATGTGATATCAACTACACATGTGAAATTATGAAAATATATTTTCATATTAGCCATATTCCAAAAACTCAAGAAAAACAAAGTGAGAACCTTATACTTTAATTTGCACTCAGACTTCATCAGTTCTCTCTCTGAAGGTGGGTGACATTTTTTTCATCATAAGTGCTTTGGAATTGTCTTGGATCATTGTATTATCAGAGTAGCCAAGTGTTTCCTAGTTCATCATCATCACAACATTGCTGTTACTGCGCACAATGATCTCCTGTTTCTTCTCATTTCACCTTGTATCAGTTAATATAGGTCTTACTTTGTTTTTCTAAAACCACCTCCTCATTGCTTCCCACAGAACAATAGTATTCCATCACAATCATATGCCACAACTTGTTCAGTCATTCTCCGACTGATGAGCATCCTCTAGATGTTCAAATTCTTTGCCACTATAAAAACAGCTGCTATAAATGTTTCTGTAGATATATGCCCTTTTCCTTTTTTAAAAAATCTCTTTGGGATACAGACCTAGTAATGTTATTGCTAGGTCAAAGGGTATGAAAGTTTTGTAGCTTTTTGGACCTAGTTCCAAATTGTTCTCCAGAATGATTGGACCAGTTAACCACTCCAACAGTACATTAGTGTACTTGGGGTATAGCCAGGTGTTCAGGGAAGACTAGTATCTCTGGTGTAACTTTTCCCCTCAACCCCTCCAGCATTTTTCATTTCTGATAGGTGTGAGGTGGTACCTCAGAGTTGTTTTAATTTGCTTTTCTCTAATAAATAGTGATTTATGGCATTTTTTCCCATATGACAATAGGGAGCTTTGATTTCTTCTAAAAGCTGCCTGTTTATATCCTTTGGCCATTTATCAATTGAGGAATTGTTTTTATTTTTATAAATTTGACTTGGTTCTATATTATATATTAATATATAACACATATTAATATATTCTATATTATATTCTATATTTGAAAATATATATTTATGTGTATATGTATTTTTGAGAAATGAGGTCTTCATCAGAGAAACTTGCCATAACTTTTTTTGATATTACTTTAATTGCACCTTTTAGCAACATGTAGTTTCCCTGATTATCCCTTTTAATTAGGTCCATCTTTTGTTTTGTCTGAGATCATAAATGCTGCCCATGACTTTTTTTAGTTTAGCTGAAGTATATTAGATTCTGCTCCAGCTTTTTATTTTAACTCTCTGAGTGTCTCTCTGTTTCAAGCGTGTCTCTTTTAAACAACATATTGTTGAATTCTTATTTCTAATCCATTCTGCTATCTACTTCTGTTTTATGGGTGAGCTCATCCCATTCACACTCACAGTAAGGATTACTAACTGTGTTGTCCCCTCCATCCCATTTTCTTTGGTTTCTTCTTCTTCTTCTTCTCTCTCTATTTTTATTCTGTCCCTCTTTAAAAGTCTATTTTGCTTCTAACCACTGCCTCCTTTAATCTGTTTCCTTTTTATCATCCCCCCTCTTTCTCTTATCCCCTTTATCTTGTATTTCCCTACTGGCTAAATTACATTTCTATACACAACTGAATGTGTATATTTATTTTTCCTTCTTTGAACCAATTTCAATGAGAGTGAGGTTCAACCATTGCCCCCCTCCCATTTTTCCCTCCACTGTAAAAGCTTTTCCTTATGTACCTTTTTTATATGAGAAAAACCTCCCCATTGTACTTTTACTTTTCTCTTTCTCCCAGTGCATTCTTCTCCCTCAAGCCTTCATATTTTTTGAGGGGAAATTATTGTAACATAATCGGTTCATGTTTATACCCTCTTTCTATGTGAATTCCTTTTAGCAGTCCTAATAATAATGGGCAGCTAGGTGGCACAGTGGATTGAGAGCTGGGCCTGAGTCAGGAAGACACATTTTTACAATTTCAAATATGGCCTCAGACATTTATTAGCTGTGTGACCTGAGGCAAATCACTTAATCCTGTTTGCCTCAGTTTCCTCATCTATAAAATGAGCTAGAAAAAGGAATCGTAAACCACTTGAGTATTTTTGCTAAGAAAACCCCAAATAGGATCATGAAGAATTGAAACAAGTGAACAACAACAAAAATAAGGATGAACTTTGGGAGTTATTTGTATCATCTATTCATATAGGGATGTAAATAGTTTCTTGAATCTTATTTTTGAATGTCAAATTTTCTATTTCAGCTTTGGTCTTATCATCAGGAATTCTGGAAAACCCTCTATTTCATTAAATATCCATTTTCCCCCGAAGGATTATATTCAATTTTGCTAGGTAGGCTTTTTGTTGCTGTTGTAATCCTAGCTCCCTTGCTTTCTGAAATATCATTTTCCAAGTCCTCTGTTGCTTGAACATAGAAGCTGCTAAATCTTTTGTGATCTTGACTGTGGCTCCACAATATTTGCATTCTTTCTTTGTGACTGCTTGAAGTATTTTCTCTTTGACCTGGTAGCTCTGGAATTTGAACATAATATTCCTGGGAGTTTTCATTTTGGGATCTTTTGAAGGAGGTGATTAGTGGATTCTTTCAATTTCTATTTTACTGTCTGGATCTAAGATATCAAGGCAGTTTTCCTTGACAATTTCTTGAAATCTAATATCTAGTTTCTTTTGTTGATCATGGTTTTTGGGTAGTCTAATAATTATAAATTATCTCTCCTTGATCTATTTTCCAGGTCAGTTATTTTCTGGTCAGACATTTCACATTTTCTTCCTTTTTTCATTCTTTTGTTTTATTGTTTATTGATGCTTCGTAGTGTAACTAACTTCCACTTGCCCAATTCTAATTTTTTTTTGGCAGGGCAATTGGGGTTAAGTGACTTGCCCAAGGTCACACAGGCTAGTACATGTGTCAAGTGTTCAGACTCAGGTCCTCCTGACTCCAGGGCCGGTGCTCTACTTACTGCACTACCTAGCTGCCCCCAATTCTAATTTTTAAGGAATTATTTTCTTCAGTGACCTTTTGAACCTCTTTTTCCACTTGGTGAATTCTGTTTTTTATGCAGTTCTTTTCCTCAGTGATTTTTTTAACCTCCTTTTTCATTTGATTTATTGTGCTTTTTAAGAAGTTCTTTTCTTCAGTGAATATTTGTGCCTCTTTTTTTAAACAAGATGTTTATTCTCTTTTCACAATTTTCTTGCATCACTCTTATTTCTTTCCCCAATTTTTTTTCTACCACTCTTATCTCTTTCTTTAACTCTTCCAGGAATTCTCATTGGGCTTGGGTCCTATCAGTATTTTTCTTTGAGGCTTTGAGGTATTTTCTTTCTTTGAGATATTTTCACATTGTTGTCTTATTCTGAGTTTATGTCTTCATCTTTCCTGCCACCATAGTAGCTTTCTATGGTCAAATTTCTTTTTTTTGTTTGCTCATTTTTCCAACCTATTTCTTGACATTTTATGAAAATTGGATTCCGTTCACGTGGGGGTAAGGAAGCACTGTCCAAAGCTTTATGTTTTTTCTCACTACTGTTTTCTGAGCTAGTTCTTGGGGTCTGCAAATTTTTGGTGTCTCCAAGGTGGTGGATTGTGGGCAGAAATGTAGTCATTTTTCCTAGTTATTTTATCCTAGTTATCCCAGTTTTTGCTCTGGTCTTCACTCTTGGTCTCCTGCAGCCACAAGTGTTAGTGCTTCACTTTGCCTTGGAAGTACAATCAGGGTCTCTGCTCCTTTTGGACTGACCCCTAGCACTCCTCTCTACCCTGGAACTGAGACACAGAACTGCACAAGGGCAATAGAGTTGCCAATCAGTACCAGCTGTACCCAGTGCTAGCAAAGGGTCCCCTATAATCTCTTTCTGACCAGCTATTGACGTCCTCACCATCTTTGGGCTGAGAGCTCCCAAAGCTGCTGCTGCTGCACAGCTGTTACTGCTACCACGTGTGTAGGTTTTGAATAGGCCTCCACCTTGGTGTCACAAAATTTTCCTGCCAACTTCTTAAGTTTTCTTGGGCCTAAAAAATGTCTCACCATTTGCCACTCTAGACATTATTTTAAAGTTATTTGGAGGGGAATGTTGAGAAAGTTTAGTTGGGTTGCCTGTTTTGGCAACTGAGCTGAACTTTCTCTACATTCTTGGTTCTGCCCTCCTGAACAAATTTCTAGGAATGTGTTTTTGACCTTCACTCTGTACAACAAAAAGACACTCAATTTTCAGCATCGTAACACTTTTATTTCTTGTCACTTTTTTGCAAAGAAAAAAAAAGCTAATGTAACTTCACCTTTTTCTTTTGCCTGTGTGATTCAGACATCTTGGCCTCTTGTCCTATATTAGAGTTACTATGACCACATTTATGCCATTTAGTTAAACCAAATATTTGTTCTTATATAATAATAATAATAAGCTTCTTCTGTTTTGCTTGGCTGTATTTCCCTCTTAAGTATTCTTCCTTTTGTCCATTTTGTTAAGGGTTCTTTAAAAAATTAACACAATTCTTGGCAACATGGTACATAGCAGCACATCAGATCCACATTCAACAATACACCATTGAAGGCTGACCATGTAGCTCCATGTGAAACCCCTTGACTAGTTCATACAAATCCTATTAATTGAATTTTGGTTTGTATTAAATATAATCTGGTATTTTATAATTTTCATGAATTCCAAGTTTTCATTTTTCAAACTCATGTTGACAATTAATTAGCTGTGTTTCTTTTGTGGAGAACCATACTAATAATACTGTTAAAAAAGGAAATGAGGTTAATGTGGTATGATCTCTTGATGAACCCATATTACAAATTTTGTGACTATGACTTCTCACTTTCATGTTCCCTCATCTTCATGTTTCACTTATCTTTTCTCAGGTTCAGAAGCCATTCTATTAACAATACAGCAATGCAAAATAGTAGAATTTTATCCAGAATCAATGACAAATCCATGAATCTTGGTTTAAAGAATCTACCCTCTCCTTTTTGAAAATTGGAATATCTGCTCATTTCTGTGATAGGTTTATAATTCTCCATGATTTTTCAAAGATTACCAATATCATCTAAGTAATCTGCCTAATCTTTCCATACTCTGCTATGTGTAGCTTGTCTAATCCCAATGTCTTGAACTCATTGAAAGTAGCTAGTAGCTAGTTTCTTACTCCCCTCTCACTCATCTTGGCTTTTAATTTCTTGCTAATTATTTTTTGTTGTATACTTCACAGAAGCACAGAATTTAAGTTGTAGAAGGGCCCTCAAAGGTCATGTCTTTTAACTTAACTCAAAACATAGTTATCTTTCCAACATGTCTGACAAGTGACTATCCAGGTTTTGCCATAAAACTTCAATGATGGGGAGCCCATTACTTTTGGGTATCTTTATTAGAGAATTGTTTTCTTATGTCAATCCTGATTTGACCTATTTTATTTTACTTATTTGCTGTTTGCTCTAGGTTCTGTCCCTTGGAGCCAAGAGAATAAAATTAATCTTTGCACATGACAGCATTTCAAATACTTGAATTCAGCTATTCAGCCTCTCGAGGCTTCTCTTCTTCACTGGCAGATATCTCCATTTCCTTTAACAAATTTTTATGTGGCATCAAGTAGTTATGTACTCTTGGCCACTTCATAGATGGCTCTGAAGATCATTTCCCTTGGCAGAGAAAACAAAACTTAAAAAAAATCATTCCTATTCCCAATTCATGCTGTTTTATTCCTTCTCTATGAAGTCTTTCCAGATAAAATTGATTTTTCTCCCTCCCCTTCCTGACCTCTCCTCCCAATTATCTAATCAGTGTATTTATTAAATACTGTCTTAGACTGTTCTTTAATTTCACATGTATAAGATTTATGTCTCTGAAAAGACTGTAATCAAATAAGATAATGAATACAAAGTTATTTGTAATAAAATTTTTTATTATGTTGTAAACACCATGAAAGCAGAGACTGTCTCTTTTTGCTTTGTGGTTAGCAGAGCATTCAATATATATTACTGTAACAAAGTACAACTCTGTGACAGAGTCTAGGCAGCCCAAGTACAACAAAGGAACTTTGTAACAAGTATTTTCAGATAGATTTGAATTCTTCATTTAAGAGAAATGGAGTTTCACCCTTGTGGTAACAGGAAGGTGATGATGGCTGGGTGAACTCTCCGTTACTCTCCTATCTTCAAAAGTAGTATTAGGCTTGAAATTATACCTATTACAACCAGATATTGGTAGTCTAGAAGTATGATTCTTTTGGAGGTATTCAGGGGAAAAGTCATTTTGTCTGGTCACTGGGGGTGGGGGAGTTATTTTGCTCCAGACCTCAGAGGGTAACATTTAGCTTAAACTCTGTTGGTCTAACTTCCTCTTTTCGTTATACGTTTATTACACAAAAGATAATCACAGATATTGATCACACATTTTTATGGAAGTGAGCAAGCAAAACAGAAAGGAGAAAGCTATGCAGATTAGTTTAGGTGGCAGAATACACAAGAGTAAAGGGAAGGTTCTGTTAATTGAAATAAAATCTTAGCTCAAGGGAGGAGAGAACAATCTCACCTGAAAAACCCAACCTTAGCAGTTTCTGAGAGTGCAGGCACAGGGAATCAAGGGATGTTTGGGGGTCCTGGCTTCTTTTTACATGTCTATGGCTCCAAGGAGGCTTCCATTTGTCATTCAGTCTGTGTCTTCTTTTCCTCCCCATCTCTTTCTCTTTCCCCTTCTCTTCCAAATATCTTAGTCAATCAGGACTCAACTCTTTCTACACCTACCCAGCATTATGAAGCTGTCCAGGGGAACTTCAAACCCAGCTGGGTGGAGCCACATTAGGTAGAGTGAAAGTTAGTTGAACTTTAGTGAATTATAAACCCCTCAAAACCAGAAAAGTCTTATCCAGCAGATTGTTTCCTTTATAATTCAGCACACAGGTGTTCGATAATTATATATTGAGCAGAGGAGGTGGTCAGTGGAGGGAGAAATATGAACAAACTTCTGTCTGTCCCAAGCTCTCAAAGCTGGGATGTAGGATGTGGGTAAGTGGGAGGAGTGGGAATGGGGACCATAGGTGTTGCAGAAAGATTGTTTTCTCAAGATGAGTCCAAGTGGAAGCTGCTTGGCAGAATGACTTGTTTTCTCAAAATATTAGCCTTGAGAGTGGGCTATGTAGTCAAAGAGCAAAAGGGAATAAGGAAGAAGAGAAGAAAAAGAGGAGAAAAAGAAGGGGAAGGAGGGGAGAAAGAGGAAGAGAAAGAGGAGAAGAATAAGGAGCAAAAAGAGGAAAAAGAAAAGAAATTATGTTCTTCTATGTAATTAACTAGGTTGGACCTCAGAAAACAGACTCTTTTGCTGAGACCACACTAGAAGCCCTTTCAATTTGGCAGACTTGCTACAGTCTTTGCTATTTTGGCCTATTCTCAGTGAATGCCAGGTCGCCTCTACACCATCATGAAGCATCAGAGGAGGACTTTGTGGAAGGTTATAGTATACTGGAAGGAGATGAAATATATCCATATCCAGGAGGAGAGGATGCTCCCTTAGTTTACCAGGGACAAAAGCCCAAGAGAAAGTACTCCTTTCATTTTTTTTTCTGAAAGAGGAAAGTCCCTTAGTTTCTGGGAAGACAGACCTTTCCTCCAAAAATATACAACACCATTTATTATTATTATTAACACCACCATTTTTCTATTTAGTAAATAAAAACTGTAAACTTAAACTAGAAAACTTTTTTACATTGCTACAGGAATCTCTTCATTTTTTTGGTTTCAAATTTATGTAAAATGTGATTTAGAAATGGTTAGGTATAGGATTATCTGATGAGCAGGGGAAAAGGACCCATTTCCAATTGGAATGCATATACATTAATACAAATGTATGTCTGATGGGTTGGCTAAAATGCAGGATGTTGCATACTTTTCTCTTTTACTATATAAGTAAAAAAGAACTTGGATTGGCCAGATGGTGAGAGTGAAGCATAATAGATGAGCAGTGTGAGTCCTGCCCTGCTGTTCACAAAATATTGAGGGTAAAGGAAGATTATCATAGTTACAGGAATGTAGGACAAGGCAAAAAAAAAACTCTGCCTCTCCTCCTCCAGCGTAGCTAATGTCTTTTTGAGATCTAAGATTAAAGGCAATTGGCACAGTCTGGGTACTAACTGCCAAGGGATGATGAAAATGAAAAGAGTTCTATCTTCTTCCTCTCAGCTAGGAGGGGAGGACTGAGAGACTTTCTAATCAGGGAAGGAAGGAAGTTGAGAAGAAAAGTTCTTGACAGCCACCTGAAAGGATAATTTGTCAAAGGAACATGAAAGGAAGTCTTAAGTGAAGCATGCAGGTGTTACCTGGTCTGCTCAACTGTGACTACAACAGTGGTGTTTGGTTGGTGGTTTCAATTATTCTTCTGATAAGGATATGTTTGCTTCTTAGAATTTCGTAACTTCAAGTACCATCCTCCTTCTAGGGGAATAAAAATGAATAGCTAGTAAGTGACTAAATCTCCTCTGGTCTCAGTTTCCTCATGTGTAAAGTAAGAAGGTGGGCCTAGGATCCCTTGTTACTCTAAATGATATGATCTTTAGGAAATACAAGGATCCATTGTGGAATAATATAAATGAAGGGCAGATTTTTTTTAACCATTCTTGTAAGTACAGAGAGGACATTGCAAGCAGAAGGAATGGTACAAGGAAGTATTAAGTGGTGGAAAAAGGCAAAACTTGTTAGGAACAGTTAGTATCCCATTTTGGTCATAGTGCATAGATGGGAAGAATGGGTGATAGGATTGGTCGATGCCAGATTGGGGAGGCCCTTGAGAATTAGACTGGAAAACATTAATTCTTCAAAGATACATAATTTCTTTAGTTTGAACACAACCTCCACTGATATAAATTGTGGCCCCTCTATAGCTTAGTAGCAACAGTTGCCAGCGTTAAAAAAATCACCACCCTGCTGGCACCCTAATGATGTGCTTTTCAGAATAACGAGAACTATGGATTATTTTTGCAATGATGAGCCTAATAAGGAAAGTGTAAGTGTGTGTGTCTGTGTGTCTGTATGTCTGTATGTCTGTGTGTGCGCGCTTCTATGTGAATTTTCAAGGTGATCTATTATTCCCTTGAGGCAATCACAAAATTTCCCTTTGTTTTTATTTCTTTGACAGTCATGTTCTATTATTTGGGGCACAGAGGTTAGATACTTAATAAGGTACTGGTTAGTAAGAGATTCATTTCAAGGATTTGCTTTCTGACCTAGATGGATACAAACTACAGACTTGCCATAGTGGATTGACCTGTTTGGGATATCTTTGCATTGATCCAGGCCTATGGAACTGCAGTGGATTAGATAGTGTGAGAGATTTTGAACTTTACTAACTATGTGACCTTGGGCAAATTACTTCCTCATACTGTCATAGAACCATAGTTCTAGAACTGGAAAGGACCTTAGTGATTATTGATTCCAACCCTTTCATTTTACAGTTGAGGAAGTAAAAGTTTTCTTTGTGTCTACTCTTCATGACCTCATTTGGGGTTTTCTTGGCAAAGGTACTGGAGTGGTTTGCCATTTCCTTCTCCAGCTCATTTTACAGATGAGGAAACTGAGGTAAACAGGGTTAAGCGACTTGACCAGGGCCATATAGCTTAGTAAGTGTCTGGGGCCCTGATTTGAACTCAAGTCTTCCTGGCTTTAGGGCTGGCACTCTAACTGCTGTGCCATGTAGCTGCCCCACAGATGGGGAAACCGAGGCCCCAAAGCAACCTTCCCCAGGGTCATCTAACTAGTGCCTGGGATGGGATTCAATCCCAGGTCTTCCTGACTTCAAGTCCAAAGTTCTATCCATTGCACCAAAGGAAGAGATTGGACGAGAGGATCTCTAAGGTTCCTTTCCCCTCTAGATCCTGATTCCATTATCCAACGATAATAAGCTTTTAATATAGCTCCAAAGTGCATGAGTTCTATTAGCCCATGCAGCTCTAAATCAGATAACTCAGAGTCTGAGTCTTAGATTCCTAAGACATATAAGATGAAGGGGACTGGGCTCTTGCTTTCCCTGGAACTTGGAGAGGTAAGGAAAGAAGATAGTTTGAGGGCCAAACCAAAAGAGGTGGCAGATCAGATTTGGCCACAATTTACCAGCCTCTGCTCTGTAGCATCAAAGGTGGGGGTTATCTTTCTGTCAGTAAGGTGAATTTTCGTGTAAGTAAGGTGGATTTTAGTGTGTGTAAAGTGGATTTTTGTTATTATTTCTTAGAGTTCAGTTTCCTAGGATCTATGGCCATAACAACCTCAGTTTCCCAGGTATTAGATATGAGTTCCTAGGCTCATGGTTCAAAACATCTCCACCATGCTTGTGCAGCATTATATAAGGATAAATAATATAAACATGTATGCTGAATATAAATATCCATTGTGACTGTGCAGTGAGATACAGGGATGAGGTGATATAAACTTGTGAGGCTGTTGTTGGCAATATGCTTTCTTTATCTGATGCCCTATAAAAACAAGCAGGCATTGATCAGTGAGTTGGGGAACCTTTATGGTTTAATGCACAAGCTAGAATGCTGTGTGCCTTGACTGGCCCCCATCAAGGCTTGGGAGGGGGGAATCTGTGTTTGCCTCAACTGACCCCCATTGAGGCTTAAGGGGACTTAGAGGAACCCTTTAGGGTTGAATGTACAAGTTGTGTCTGTCTCGACTGGCCCCATTGAGACGTAGGCGTAGTCCTCTTCCCCCTTCTCTCCGGCCCGTGACAGAAGAGTGATTAGGAAATGCTGTAGGAGTTTATAGTGCTTCCGTGATCAGCAATACTGTGTTGGAGAAGACTAGACTAGAATAAAGCTTATTATTAACCCTTTTGAAGCTGTCTGACCAGATCAAGAGTGAACCTGTTAGATGCTGGAGTCTGAAACCTCCAGTGCCTCCTGTGTATTATCTAACACTTTCCATACATGTTCCTGGTCATATGTGTTTACTGCATGTATATCCTTTCATGGGTGGTCCATGTTTACACATGTTCCTTGTGTGTATCTCCTAAGCTAGGGAAGTATGTCCATGTGTACATGAGGTGATCGTTTTTGTTACTTACTTCGGTATCCACTTCACGTTATTAGATACTCATTGTTTTGAACTAATATATTCTCTGGCCAGGTAAAAGGAAACACATCAACTGGGGCTTATGAGCTAAGATTTTAATGTTTATGATGTGGATGATGACTCATCAAATACCTTGAACCTGGGGTAGCTTTCCACAGCTATGAGTAAGCAGGGTCCTGAATGTACTAAATATTAGGACAAAGAAGGATATTAAGGATCATCTGTACTGAGGGAGCAGGGAATGGGTGGGCTTTCACTACCAAGGAATGGGAAGGTTGAATGAGAAGTTTGAACAGAACACTGATGAATTACTGGACCAATGGCTTCCAGGGGTGTGGTCAAATAGAGCCAATGCTGAGATTCTCTCTGCAGCTGAGTTCCATAGGCTTGGAGGTCTGGAAGGCTTGTTACTACAGAGTCAGCTAAATCATTAGAGGTTTTAGATGGGGACCACCTTTTGTACCTTTTTTTTTGTTGACTGCGACGGGGGTTATTCACACCTGATTGCATAAAAGTGAATTAATTGTCATTGCATCTGACTCCTCAGTGGGGATCTACAAAGCCAGGGGTGAAGTTCCTAAAAGAAATGGATAGATTGAATCTATATGGCTCCCTGATGTCCTTTTGACTTATGGCTTTCCAATTAGATACCACCTTTTGGGTGGAGCCCTACCAGAATAGGCCTCTCCTGCTATATAACTACATAGGAGTAGGCTGCTCAACCGGTGAAATTTGAGGAGGAGGTTGGGATTGCTATGGCTTAGAGTAGACAGATACTGCCATGATTGTGAATGTTGTTCATCCTTCATTTCAAAGAGGACCAGTGACATCCGGAGGTGATGTCTTGACTTGTACATGGATTGGATTTAAGTGAGGCAGAGCTGCACAAAGTTTTCAGCCTCACTCTCTTCCAGAGTCATCTGGTAAGACAAAAGTCAAGAGGACTAGCAATAGCCCAGAATGCAATGGATGGCTTTGGCATCTTCTATGTCTGCCCCACCACTCCTGCTTCAGGTAGTCTTCATGGCCATTGGAACAAATTGTTCTCATCCATCCATTCTGCAGAGGAAAGTCTTCACATAGTTGGGGTGGCCATCTCCCTAACATGCTGATGGATTTGAGGCCTGCTGGTTTCCATGAACCTGGTTGAGCCAGTCTGCTGAGATGGTTTTACTGGGGTGTGGCTGTACGCATACTACAGCTTCTTGGAGCAACAGGTGAGAGCTGAGGGGGCAGGTGGACATCAAAGGTGGAAGAGCTGCCCTGAAAAGAGCTCAGTGAATCCTCACACCAGAAGGGCTAATCCTCCCTGAACACATGAATGGATATTTTGGGAATGGGAGAGAAGACACAGAGCTCACCACCTTGAAAGATGGCCAGAGGGTGAGGACTCCCCCTCCTGAAGGGAGCTTTGGATGTGACTGAAACAAATAATTGATAACCAGCCTAGTATAGCAACAATCTTGCTAGCAGCTACTGTGGCTGTGTAAAACCAACAATGACCAGCACACAGAAGGCCTGCTAACCCAGGTTCTTTTGATCTGCTTTACTAAGGAAAGTAACTTTAAGGAGTTAATAATCTCAGTTTAATCAAACATACATATATCATTCACTTAGTTCAGGGGGAAAAGATCAGCCCCCTGAACTTCAAGGCAAATACAAATGGAAATTACAAACATCAACAGACAGACTTTGTCTGATTCAAATCACAATTCTTAGTTACCAGAGAAGCACCAATATCTGGGTTACAAAGCTGGGGAGGCAGTTACGGCTTGCCCAGAGTCTCAACACTCCTTCCATGAGTGTGCCCCAAAAGTCAAACACCAAGCTCCCCTCAATTATATGCTGTTTGGAGCCCTGAGGGCTCTGACCTCACCCAGGTTGGGTTTGTGAAAGTTCCCCATACCCAGTATCACATCATATACAATTCAATGACTCTCTTAATGCTTGTCTTAATGCTGAGAAACATTCCAAGGCAAAAATCCCACTTTATCTGACCCATTCAAACAAAATGGAGACTTGATAGTCTTAGCATCCCAAAAGGGAAGTATGATTGCCTTAACACCTAGTAAAAATGGAAGTTCAGCACCAGGGCAGTAGAAGTCCTTCAGTCGCTCCCAAACCTAAGGCATCCTCTAAAGCCTCTGCTCCATGTGGAGGATTCAGAAGAGGCTACAAAGGCTAGATAGTGGAGGAAAATGATATTGTGGCCTCTTAGGAGTCAGTATCTATACAAACCCTTTGAGCAACCTCTAAGCAGATTATTGTGGGTAAGGCCAAATGGAAATCTTTGGATTTCCTGAACCATTCTGTGTAGGAAACAGCATATACTATTGGGTTCCCAGAAGGGCAAAAGTTATTTCTTCCCTAATGATGTGAATGAAGCTGGAGTACTTGATTTTATTAGCTCTCCTCATAATAACTGCATTTCCTATGAAGAAGGCAAATGGCACCTGGCAGCTTACAGTGGATTGTAGGATGCTGAACACAGTTATCATGACCATCATGATAGCTCTTTCTGAACTCATCAAAGTTAGAGATCAGGTAGCCCATGCTCAGAATGAGTGCTATGGAGTTATTGACGCCACCTATGGTTATTTCTCTGTTTCCATGGCTGAGACTAGTCAGGTGCAGTTTGCTTTCACCTGAGGAGTACAGTATACTTTCACTGTCCTTCCAATACTACATTATGGTGGACAGAGAGCTAAAAGAGGTGTCCTTACGGATGGCATTGGTGTATGACAGGGTGTCAAACACAAAGTCGACACATCACATGTGGCTTGTAACACTCTGAGTGCTTCCTCAAATCAGATTAAAATGGAACTGGGAAGTACTTAACAAAATAAATAAAAATACAATAAAACATGAATTACGTTAATTTGTGGTTTCTCTGAATCAATGTGTTGCCTAAAGAGATCCCTATGTACAGTTTAGTGGCTCCTGTTTCTATTTGAGTATGAGCCCTAGTTACTACTGAACTAATGATATGTGGACATATGATCACCTCATGTCCAGAATTGCCTATTATGGATTGGGTGCTGCAAGATGATCTGTCTAATAAACTGGTTAGATAGAGCACAGGAGGCTTCTATTACTAAATGGAAATGATACATTAAAATTTATGCTTGCCTTGGTCATTTTGGTGTTAGTGCTCTTTGCAAATAAGTAGTAACTATGCCAAAGACTGAGTCCTCCAGTCCAAGACCTAGAATTCTTCCTCTTCCAATTGCCCAATGACCTTCACCTATAATGACTTGACTCTTGAAGACAATGAAGGATGAACCACAACTTGCTAGTACTCCAAGATGCCTGAATGGGAACCCAGCTAGTTCCAGTTGGGCAACTCAGTGGGTCCCCTCCTCTCCCCTCCTCCCTTTCCTTCTCTTCCCTTTTTCTTCCCTCCCCTCACCTTACCCGAAGGAAGGTCAATTTTGATGGCCAAAACCTAGATGACTTGGGGTTTACTGGCTAGATTTCTTTCTCAAAGACCATGACTTAAACCCAATTCACTCTGGATATCCTTGATTGGACAATAGTTCCCTGACCTAGCACCACCTAATGCTCATTATCAACTTAGATCCTGGGACAGGAATACATGCAAAAAATTTATGACTTCTTAAGCCTTTTACTACAAATGACCCTGATTTATAATGAAGAGCCTAGAACTGCTGGTGGTGACATCATCTGTGCTATGTCCCTGTTATTCACAGTGCTGTTCCAGCTCATCCTCACCACCTTGTATTAGAAGACTCATTGTGAGCTGCAGAGATTTGGCTTCACCTACCACATGGATCAGATCATTGAGATTTGAGACTTGGTCCTTCCAAATGGGGAGGAAAAACCTAGGATTTCTGGTTTTTGTTCTCCACATTTTTCTTTTCTTTTTTTGTGTAACACTTGGGGTGAGGTCTGAAAATTTTTTGTTCTTTTTCTTTTCCCCTTTAGTACTGTCTATGCTAAGCAAGATTTTCCAGTGAAAGCCCTCAAAACAAATAGTGGAAGGTTCTCTAGAAGATCATTAGGACCTTGCCACCATGGGAGTGGTATGTGAAAGGAACATTATCTAGCAGGGTTCCTTCTCTCCCTTTTTCCTTCTTCTCCCCTTCCTTCCCTCCACATGGGAAAAGAACAAGATTTGATTGATCTGGGATGACAAGATCCAACTGTGCCTCCACTGATATAGATTCTTGGGGGTCTCTGCTTGTATTGACTGGCTTCCTGGTCTTGCAGGGACTTTAAAGATTATGCCCATGGAGTTGGGGCCCCTTAAACTCAGTAGACGTCTGAAGACCACCGAAGTCATCCCAACATTCCCTGCTAACTAGGAACATTTCTATATGGAGAAGAGACGGGAGCTGGCTAGGTCTATAGGAGCTAAATGCAATTGTACCCTTCCTTGCCATTTAGGTCTAAGTAAACCTTTTATTAATTATTCAATGATCTACTAGTGCTTCATTTAGTCCCAACATTGTGGGATGAAAAGTAATTTGTGACACATTCAGGGGTGTTGTGAGGTTAAAATTAGGTAATGGATGTAAAGTACTTTGTAAACCTTAAATTGCCATACAAATGCCATTTTATTTATGTATTTATTATTATTACAGTTATCCCTTCCACATTGTGACTTTCCCCATGATGGTTTTGATATTTTGTGGGTTGGCACAAGAAATTAAATGGGAATTTTTTGGGAGTTTTCATATGTGAAGGTCAGCAGATGACTTATAAAAAGTTTAGAAACTCAGAAATGCATTAAATATATGTATAGTATTGTATAATATCAACCCAAATTTTACAATAAGGTACTGTAAACACTCCATAAAAGAAAAAGAAAAAAAATTCAGACCTTCTCTGGTACAAAGGGAAGGTCAAAAAATTTTATGTGCATTTTCCAGATCATGGGGGCACAGTGCCCTTATCCTCCACGATGCGGAAGGGATAACTGTATTGTTATTATTCTTATTGTTATTTCCAATCACCAGGTCTCCAGGGTGGAGATAACTTCATTTCCTGAGCTTGATATTGCACCCCTACTGAGCTCAAGCACTGTTTACAGAGTGAAAAGTGTGTGTGTGGGTGCACACTAGTAAATATTTCACTAGACTGGTGTGGAGGAGGATTCACATACATTGAAAAATTTAATTTGCATTATAAATGGAATCAATCCTCAATTTTCATGAGGGCAACATTCCTAGAAAAAACAGAAAGTAAAAAGACATGAATGTTGGTACAGTACATTGAACCTATGGGAAATAGAGACGTTAGGTTTCCTCCTCCACCAAAAACTGTAATCTTTTGCTAGAGGCTGCTGAAAATGTACTTTTCTGCCTACAATTCTTTATAACAAAACTCTAATTCACACAATATGTACTTTTCCTAAGATAGTAACCATAAAATAACCCATACAATGCAAGGAAGAGGCAGGGTCAACACGTCAGAAGAAACCCAAGGTAAAAGGGGAAGGGGAACCTGCGGTCTCTAACTTCCCTTTACGCCTTGTGGTGGAACTTTTCCCATGGGAGAAGCACATGGCTCTGGGTGAGTCCAAGGCCCCAGTCTGAGGTTGGAACTCCTGCTGGGGAGCTCGGATCCACTGTCTGCAGGAAGAACCCTGGGACATGGCCAGCGGGGGAGACAGGATGCTCAGTCCCAGTGGGAGCGATGGGGAAAGGGCAGGGGTAACCACAATCTCATTTACCCACAAATTTAACCACTTTTCCAGTTTTTCAATTTTCTTATCTCGCACTTAAGAGGTTAATTTAGCACTTCTTGGGAACGCTTTTTACAACTACTTTCCCCTTTTTTTGTAAATTTAAACTTGTCCACATCATGCCTCTCATTTTCCCCCCTCTACTGAGGATAGCTGGGAATAAGCCTGTTTGCCAACAGGAAAGTGAAAATGAGGTTATTAATAAAATCATGCTAAGGCTTGAAGTCATGAAAGTTAATCTAGAGAATGTTGAGGGTCGACTACTTTCTTATGTGTAGAAATCAGCAAAACAAGAAATCAAGCCTTGATTTGTGGCTACTGCTGATTTCTGAATCATAAATGCTCACAGTAAAAATGAATAATCTTTCCCAAGCCTCTAAAAGCTGACTCTAGCACACCCCTGCCTGTATCCCAGCTTGCAACCTTGAGAAGAAAAATACTAAGAGGCTCTACTTATTTTCACTGCCTGCCAGGCTGGTGACCAAGTACCAGTGCCTGTTGCCCCAAGGTCAAGTCCTAATTCTGTTGGCAGCTTTTGTAGGTGAGGGGAATGTGGAATAATAATCTTGTAATGATGAAGTTGGCAAGAAGGATTTGCACTTAGTAGGCATTTAATATTAATTTGTTAAATTGTATAACATTCACTCTTAATTACATAGTACTTTATACTTTATAAAGGGCTTCTGTCAAAATGGTTCAGTGAGGTTTCAATTGCAAAGGTTACTATTCCAGTTTTACAAATGATGATCCCTTAACCACTCAGAAGAAATCTAGCCTGACCTTTACCTAGCACGATTGAATCCTGGAGGGAGGGGAGAAGGAGGCTGGAGTTTCCACTCTCCTGGCTTGTTGATTTCTGTAACCCTGGGGTCACTGTGAAGCTCTTTTTGGGAACCATAACACTTCCCCCCATCTCCCTCTCTGGCTACTAAGTTCCTGTTGGATCTGTTCTGCTCAGCAACTTCGTTCTTCCTTTAACAGAGTTTCTTTGGGGAATGAGCCCAGCTCTCCTGCTCTATTATGATTGAGGGCCAGGGTGGGAAAAAGTGAAATTTATGGAATTAATTTTATAAATAAATATACTACTCACACCTAGCTAAATTCCTGGAAGGAAATACGGTCCTCATTGGCTTCCTGCATTTGTAAAGGCTTTACTTTGTTACTTCCTGCAGGATGCTAGGGGTCAATCAGGCATTTTTTTCAAGTAGCCCCCTGTCTTTCAGAAAAATAAGGGAAGCAGAGCCTTTGGAAAGGATTTGGCTCAGTTTCCACTCTTCTCTTTCAGGGCCAATTAGTGGCAGCTTTTGCCAGTCTCCTCAAGTCCCATCTCTGGGACCTTAGCTCATTATGGAATTAGGACACAGTCCTTGGCTAGAGTGAGTCTGGTCTGCCCACCAGCCAGCGAACCAGAACCATGGATTGCAGCTTTAAGATTGTTGCACTTTTTGCTTTTTGTTACCTTTAGGACAAGATATAAACTTGTCCATTTAGCCTTGAAAACCCTACTAGGATGAAAACACCCAACTAGCTTTCCAACTTCAGCAGACATTATTTTTCCTCCTGTACTCTCTGACGCAGCCAAACCGGCCTTCCTGTTCCTCACACATGAAACGCTATTTCCCACGTCTTTGTTTTTGCAGCGGCCCTACCCCTTACCTGAAATGGATTACCTCCTCCCCTCCCCTTTTCTTGGTCCTTCCAAACTACTGTTAATGCCCTCCCTCCCAAACTGCCTTGTATTGAACTATCTTGTATAGGTTTGTACTTATTCACTTTATACTTAATGCTGTATGTATTTATTTATATACTTGTTTCCCCCATTGGAGTATAAGCTCCTTGTGAATAAGGATTGCTTCATCCTTAATACATGTATCTTTAGCACTGGACACATAATAAGCATTTAATAAATACTTGTTTATTGATTGCTTTATCTATTGTGCTGCTTTTGTGAGGACAAACATCTGGGACTTTCTTCCATGAGTGGGAGAGTCCTTCCAACTCTTTCATGTATGGCCTGACCCTAATCCTTTCACTACCTCTTTTGACTTTTCTTAGCATGATTTCTTATAATAAAAACATCAAATCATTAACCTGGAAGGGACTTTAGAAAGTACCTACTCCAACCCCTTACTTTAATAAATGAGGAAACTGAAACTCAGAGACTTGGCTCAAGGTTGTATAGCTTGCTAGTGGCAAAGCCAACACTCAAACCCATTTGTCCTGATTCTTAGTCTAGAGCTTCTCCACTGTAGTACTTAGCCTCCCGAAGATCACAGCATCAGAGATTTGGAGCCAGAAGGGATCTAGAGATCATGTGGTCCAACCCCTTCATTTTATAAATGAAAACTAAACAATAGAAGTTGGATTTGAATCTAGGTCCTCTGATTTAAAATTCAAGTGCTCTTTCCATTATATATTTACATATATATATTTATATATATCCATTATATATTTGGGAAATTTCTTTAGACCCTGTGTTTGTTGAACTTTCTCACAAATTTTGCTTTGAAAAATATTGGAAGAATTCAAGTTTTTTGGGGGGTTAGTAGGGCAAAGAGAGGCTCATTTTAGGTTAATATATTCAAAATCTTAGAGAACATCTAGCCCACTCTCATCTATCTATCTATCTACCTATCTATCTATCTATCTATCTATCTATCTATCTATCTATCTATCTACTATTTCTGTTTAATTACATGTAAAAACAATTTTTTAAACTCTAATTTTTAAAACTTTGACTTGCAAATATTCTCCCTTTCTCCCTCCTCACTCCCCTTGTTGAGAAAGCAAGCAATTCAGTACAGGTTATACATGTGTAGTCATGCAAAACATATTTCCATATTAGTCATGTTGTGAAAGAAAACATAAACCAAAAAAAATCTCAAGAAAAAATAAAGAAAATAAAAAAGTATGCTTCGATCTGTATTCAGACACCACCGGTTCTTTCTCTGGGGCTGGATAGCATTTTTCATCTTAAGTCTTTCAGAGCTGTCTTGAATCACTGAATTGCTGAGAATAGCTAAGTCA
Source organism: Trichosurus vulpecula (assembly GCF_011100635.1). NCBI lineage: Eukaryota > Metazoa > Chordata > Mammalia > Diprotodontia > Phalangeridae > Trichosurus > Trichosurus vulpecula. The sequence continues at coordinate 158,937,603 of NC_050576.1, read as the reverse complement.
CTCACAGGCAATCATCTTACAATATTGCCGTTATTTTGTACACAGTATATTTCACTTTGCATCAGCTCATGTAAGTCTTTTCCAAGAGCATCCTGATCATCATTTCTTTTTTTAATTAATCAGTTAATTAATTAATTAATTATTTTTAGTTTACAATACTCAGTTCTTGATCATCATTTCTTATAGCACAATTGTATTCCATCACAATCACATAGCACAATTTGTTCAGCCATTCCACAATTGATGAACTATGCTCGATTTCCAATTCTTTGCCACCAGAAAAGAGCTGCTATAAGTATTTTTGTACATATAGATCCTTTTCCTTTTATCTCTTTTTGAATACAGACCTAGTAGTGGTATTGCTAGGTCAAAGGATATGCATGGTTTTAAAGCCCTTTGGGTATAGTTCCAAATTGTTTTAAAGAATGGTTGAATCAGTTCACAGCTCCATCAACAATGCATTAATGTCTCATTTTCCCCACATTTCCCGCAACCTTGGTCATTTTCTTTTCTGTCCTATTAGGCAATCTAATAGGTATGAGGTAGTACCTCGGAATTGTTTTAATTTGCATTTCTCCAATCAATAGTAATTTAGAATATTTTTTCATATGACTATAGATAGCTTTGATTACTTCATCTAAAAACTGTTCTTATCTTTTAGTCATTTATCAATTGGGGAAATGGCTCTTATTTTGGTAAATTTGACTCAGTTCTCATTTGAGAAATGAGGTCTTTATCAGAGAAACTTGCTTCAAAATTTTTTCACAGTTATGATTGCTAAATGTACTTCCTTCCATCCTATTCCTTCCCCCACCCTTTATTCTAATCTCCTTCTCTTTTCACCCTGTTCTTCCTCAAAAGTGTTTTGTTTCTGACTACCCCCTCCCCGAATCTACCCTCTCTTTTATCACCCTCCCATCCCTTTCCTCTCCTACTTTCCTGTAGGGTAAGATAGATTTCTATATCCAATTGAGTGTGTATGGTATTCCATCTTTGAACCAATTCTGATGAGAGTAAGGTTCACTCACTGCCCCCCCCCCCAGTTCCCCCATCTTCTCTTCCACTGAAAGAGTTTTTTTCTTGCCTCTTTTATGTGAGATAATTTATCCCATTCAACCTCTTCTTTTCCCTTTCTCCCAGTATGTTCCTCTCTCACCCCGTAATTTTATTTTTTTATATCATCTCTTTATATTCAACTCACACCTATGCCTTCTGTCTATATATACTCCTTCTAATTGCCCTAATAATGAGAAAGTTCTTATGAGTCACAAGTAGCATCTTCCCATGTTGGAATGTAAACAGTCTAACCTTATTAAGTCCCTTATGATTTCCCTTTCCTGTTTACCTTTTTATGCTTCTCCTGAGTCTTGTATTTGAAAGTCAAATTTTCTATTCAGCTCTGATCTTTTCATCAAGAATGCTTGAAAGTCCTCTATTTCACTGAATATCCATTTCCCCTCTGAAGGATTATACTCAGTTTTCCTGGGTAGGGGATTCTTGGTTGCAATCCTATCTCCTTTGCCCTCTGGAATATCATATTCCAAGTTCTCTGTACCTTTAATGTAGAAGTTGCTAAATCTTCTGTTGTCCCAACTGTGGTTCCACACTACTTGAATTGCTTCTTTCTGGCTGCTTACAATATTTCTTCTTGACCTGGGAACTATAGAATTTGGCTACAATATTTCTAGAAGTTTTCATTTTGGGATCACTTTCAGAAAGTGATTGGTGGATTCTTTCCATTTCTATTTTACCCTCTGCTTCTAGAATATGAGGGCAGTTTTCCTTGATAATTTCTTGAAAAATGATGTCTCTAGTCTCCTTTTTTGATCATGGCTTTCAGGTAGTTTAATAATTTTTAGACTATCTCTCTTGGATCTATTTTCCAGGTCAGTTGTTTTTCTAATGAGATATTTCACATTATGTTCTTTTTTTATTCTTTTGGTTTTGTTTTTTATTTCTTGATTTCTCATAAAATCATTATCTTCAATTTGCTCTGTTCTAATTTTTAAGGAATTATTTTCTTCAGCGAGCTTTTGTACCTCCTTTTCCATTTGGCCAATTTTGCTTTTCAGGAGATTCTTCTCTTAATTGGCTTTTTGTACTTTTTTGCCATTCGGCCTAGTCTGTCTTTTAAGGTGTTATTTTCTTCAGTTTTTTTGTGTGTCTCCTTTACCAAACTTTTGACTCATTTTTCATGATTTTCTTGCATCAATCTCATTTCTCTTCCCATTTTTCTCTATCTCTTTTACTTAATTTTCAAAATCATTTTTGAACTCTTCCATTGCCTGAGACAATTTCATATTTTTCTTGGAGACTTTGGGTGTAGGAACTTTATCTTTGTTACCTTCTTCTGAGTGTGTTTTGATCTTTCTTGTCACCATAGTAACTTTCTATGGTCAGAATTTTTTCCTTTTGTTTTCTCATTTTTCCAGTCTATTTCTTATCTTTTAACTCTTTATTAAAGTGGGGCTCTGCTTCCAGGGTGAAAGGTGCACTGTCCCAAGCTTTAGGGGTTTTGTGCAGCTGTTTTCAGAGATGCTTCTAGGGACCTGTAAGTTTTCAGTTCTTCCAAGATGGTATGATCTAAGGAGAAGTGTATTGCTACTCTCCTGGTCTGTGCTCTGGTCTGTGAATGACCACAAACACTTTTTTCTGCCCTGGAATTGTGACAAGGGTCCCTGCTCCATTGAGGATGCAACCTCTGGTGGGCTAGTGCTCCTTCACACCCCGGGACTGCTACCCAGGACTGCAATCCAGATCTGAATATGGGCAAAGCAACAGAGTCCTACCCCAAGTGCCAGTGAAGAGACTCCTGTAATCTCCTTCTGATCAGTTGTTTGACCCCCTTGCTGTCTGTGGGTTGAGAACTCTGGAAGCTGCTGCTCTGAAGGCCTGCTTCTGGTTTGTTGGGGCCTGGTCTCTGCTGGCCTGGCCTGTGCTAGATGTGCTCCACTCTTACCCAGGTGTGACTTTTCCTGACGACCTTCTAACTTGCTTTTGGCTGGAAAATTATTTCACCCCATCATTTTGCGGGTTCTGCTGCTCCAGGAATTGTTTTATGGCATTATCTAAAGCTGTTTGGAGGGGTTTTGGGGAAAGCTCAGGTGAATAGCTGCCCTTTTTCCACCATCGTTGCTCTGTCCCCCAGCCTCATCTTCAGATTAGGAAACAGACCTAGAAAGATTGAGGGATCCCATGGTCACGCAGGTTTTAAATATAGCTAGGATTTGAACTCAGGCCCTTTGACTCCAAGTCCAGTGATTTTATTCCCACTAAGCTATGCTGAGGATTCAAATCAAACCCATGGGACAATGGGGCATGTTCATGATGCTGTATCCTTTACAAACTAAAACTTGACTCCCTTAGATTAACTTGGCAGGCGATGGCCTCCAGAAGACTCTTTTCAGTGCTGCTTTCACCTCTTGATTCCTCAGGCTGTAAACAAGGGGGTTGAGCAAGGGAGTCACTACAGTATAGGTCACTGCCACCAGCTGGTCCTTGTCTGATGCAGACTTGGATTTGGGCCGGAGGTAGATAACGGATGCACATCCATAGTGGACGATGACTACAGTGAGGTGAGAGGCACAGGTAGCAAATGCCTTACGCTTCCCTTCAGCTGATGGTATCCTAAGGATGGTTTTGACAATGAAGCCATAGGAGATTAGGATTAGCACAAAGGGAACCATAATAACCAGGACGCTGAGGCTGAATAGAGCTAATTCCTTCACATGATAACAGGTGCCACGTCACAGAAATAGTGATTAACCCTGTTGGGGCCACAGAAGGGCATGTCACAGATCAGGTTGGTGGCCACCAGGGCAATGAAGAATCGTCCCAGCCCTAGCCTCTTGTTCATGATGATCATGTATCTCAGGGGGAAGCAGATGGCTACATAACGGTCATAGCCCATCACAGCAATGAGGAAGCAGTTGGTGCATGCAAAGCCAAGAAAGAAGAAGAGTTGGGTGGCACAGGCCACAAAAGAGATGGCCTTGGTGTCAGAGAGCAAGTGGTCCAGGAGCTGGGGGATGATGACAAAGGTATAACAGGTTTCAGAAAAAGAGAGGATGAAAAGGAAGCCATACATAGGGGTGTGGAGTGACCTGCTGCAGCGGATCACAGTCATGATGGCTGCATTGGCCAACAGGATTGTCATGTAGAGAAGTAGGAAGATCACAAAGAGTAGCATCTGTAACTCACCCAGGCTGGAGAAACCCACAAGGATAAACTTGGTGACCCTAATGGTTTGGTTGATTCTTTGCATCTTAGCAACTTCTTTCTAGGAATAAGTTAAATCAATGGGTTAGAGTTGTCATCATTATAATTTTCATTATCACCATTATAAACTTTAGATTTGGAAGGGACCTTATATATCCTCAAGTTCAACCTTGGGAAGTGACTTACACAGAGGATATAACCTTAAAGCACAATAGAACGATGAGAACTCATCTTCTATAGCACAGGAAAGTTTAAAAAAATACTTTGTACACTAGCCTAAGGAACTGAGTAGTGAACAGAATAGAGAAACAGAGTAGTGAAGAACTTGGACCACACCAAAAAAAACTAGCTGCAGATTTTGGCTCTATCATTTATTAACTGTGTGATATTGGGCAAGAAATGTAACCTTATAACCTCAGTTTCCCCAACTATAAAATGGAGGTAATAATGATTATAATTTATAGGACCCCTTAACAGTGTCCCAATCTACCCTGCTTCATAGGGTCCATGGTCACATAACTAGCAAGGGGCAAAGCTGGGATTCAAATCCAGGAAGGCCTCTTCTCTCTTAATTTAGGGTTCTACACACTACATCACATTGACTCCCCTTCCTAAGCCCTTATTATAAGTACCTAACTGAGTCATAGTATACAAAGAATTGCAGCCAACTTTTGATAAATTATTTGTGGTTCTGGTGAATAAATACAATTTTAGAAGAGCATTCATTGAATGCTTGCCATGTTCCTAGCACTAGAGATACAAATACAAAAAAAAGAAAGAAAGTCTTTACCTTCAAGGACCTTATATTCTAATAAGGAAAAAGAATATTTATGTATATATATGTATGTATATATCTCTATCTATCTATCTATCTATCTATCTATCTATCTATGATTGGTGACCAGATTGGGGTGTATTTTGGACACAAGGATGGTGAATTGAGTCATAGTGAAAATTAATTCAAATTTCTACATAGAAAAAAGGTAATTACTAGGATCCAACATGGGTTGATTAAGAAAAAGTCATATCAAACTAAGCTTAATATCTTAAAGAGGCTAGGATGATTGAAGATACTAAACATTTGGAAGAAATCATGGACTTTAGTATTCCAAAAAAGTTTTTTTGAGAAAGCATAGGCTTATGTTCTCATTTCTACAAAATCATTATGACAATAATCTATATGTACATTGGGGCCATCTTTGATGAATCAGAAGGGAACTAACACGTGGCCTTTGAAAAGTTAAAGTTGAAGGTCACCCGAAGTATAATGGATGTAGACATATGATGAGCATGAGAAGGCTGCAATGTACTGTTAATAAAGAATTATAAATAAGACATATAATGCCATCAGGGAGATATTAGCCTGAAAAAGGAAGGTTAGACATATCATGTGAGTGAGGGAAACCAGATGGACAGCCTGTGTGATCCAGTGGTATTCACATAATGTTGACTCCATCCTTCCCAACTATAGCACATTGAGTGGACTCCTTGGGAGAAGATTTATAGGAGGACATAGACAAGAGTTATGTAGGGTAAAAAGAAATACATAGGATGAATGGGCATTATGCCCATGGTCACATAACTGCATTATAGAAGGGATTGTGCACATCAGTGAGGGGACATTCAAAGTGCTGAAGACTATAGTTTGTGAATTTGGCAATTATTGGTGATAAATGATTAACACCAGCCCATTACTTCCTTTGCCAAAGCATATTACCTATGGTCATGTATCTTGTTAGTTGTGAAACCAGGATGGAACCCAAGTGTTTTCCTTCAAATTCTTCTGGGCATTTCCATCATCAACATGTGGTTCATGCACAGAGTATTCAAGTATTTTAATATTAGCTTGAGCTATATATATTGGTGGTCAATAACCTGTCTCCCCAAATGGCACAATGCATTCCAAAGTGAAATAGAAATCACTTTTGGTTCAAACTCTATGACTGTATGGTATACAAATGCATCTATGATCTCACCAATGTTGGTACTACCACCAGTGATGCAGATCTCAACCAATCAATGTCTGCTCATCTTGTAGGGCTCTTGATATTCTCCCATCACCTTCCCAATGGGAGGTACATCCAATATGCTAAAGACCCCATTTTTTCTCTTGAATTTTCAAGATTACCATGATCACATGGGCTGTCCATTCCCCATTCTCACCACTCTCACCATATTAGCCCATTTTCTATTTTGATGATATGTTTCTTAAATACCATCCTTTATACTCTTTGTATGTTGTATATCTACATCCTTTATAATTCCTTGTTGGTAAAATGTTTTGCCTCGTTTTACCTACCGTGCACTACTTCATTTGCCCTTCGGGTGGCCTTTGGTTTTAATTCTTTGGAGACTATGGGGCAGTTGTTCATATATACTATTCATACAGTCAATTATTCCATGGGCCAACTAATTGGTGCAGTGAATAGAGCACTGGGCTTGGAGTTAGGATAGACCACAGTTCAAACCCAGCCTCAGACACTGTTTGCCTCAGTTTCCTCATCTCTAAAGTGGAATAATAATAGATCCTACCTCTTAGCATTGTTGTGAGGATCAAATGAGGTCATGATTGTAAAGTGCTTGACACAGTGTCTGGCACATAGTAAGTATTATATTATTATTTGAATTACAGTCATAAAATAGCAGACCAGGTCATCATGAGGATATTTAAGGATGAAACTGGGAGGACAACTGACAGATGGAAAATATCTGCTGGGATTTTTACATTATAAACTCTTTTCACCACCAAGAAGTATGTCACCATTGCATTGCATTTCTAACAGCCCCATATGTGATTCTAGAGGAAGTGGAAATTGGAGTGAAAAGGACAAAGGTAAGGAAAATAGTTGAAATAGACCAAACAAGGTCTGTACTGGAGGTGATTTAGCTTTGAGTGCATTTCTGGATTGATTTTCAAAGTATCTGAAGGAAGAGAAGATACTAAAAGTTCAGGGACAAAATCAGTCCTTATTTCTACCCCTCTTCCTTAAGTTGATTGGGAGAACATTGAGGACTAGAAACACATATACCTTGCTTTCCCATCTACATAAAACTTTTACAAGAACAATATACATGTTTATCAATCTTTCTAAATTTTAGCTTCATCTTCTGTAAAATGGATATACTAATACTTTCATGATCCAAATTTTAGAATTATCATCAGGAAGAGTTATTGGTAACCAGGAAGAGATGATTAGCACGTGAATTCTTATTATATAGTACTTGGTGGATGATGCCTCACTGGATCTTCCCCACAATTCTATGAAGTAGGTCTACAACAGTACAATTTTAGCCTCTTATTTTTCAGTGGAGGAAACCTAAGCTCAGAGAGGCTTTGGCATATGGAGGATCATGTACCTAATATGTGCTAGAATCCACAAATGAAGTCAGGTCTTCTGAATCCAAATCCAGGATTCTCCTCTGCAACACAGTTCTTCCCATTCCACCCTGCCCCCCACCACCTGTGAAATGGAAATGGTAACATTTGCATTGCTTGCCTTATAGGGTTGTCAAGAAGTCAGTACTTGAAGTACTTTTAAGTACTTTCTACTTAAGCAGAGCCATGCTAGAGCCAGCAGGAACTGGAGAGAGCTAATTGTTAACTTTTCAGTGTGAGCACTTATCCCCATGGAAATCAGCAAATGCTACAAATCAGAGCTTTATTTACTTTTTTGTTGATCATTTAGACTTAAGAAAGTGATGGAGAAAATAACAACGCAAATTAAGCTCAAAGTGTGCCATATATGTATATACATACATAAACATGCATGTGTATACATGTATGTGCATACATAAACACACATACATGTATGTAAATACATACACATATTCATTTGGAGAGCTGGTTAAACATTCACAAGTACATTCTTGCCTGTCATCCACTTATGGTCAAATAAGAACATTTCATATAATTGACCAAATAAGTGTAGCAGACAGATACATGGTGGGGTGGCGGGAGAGGTCAGTGCAGGGGGAGAGGGGGTCTGGTTGTGGGAATTCTGGAGCATGGAAGGTAGTATAAGGCCTGAAAAAAGTTTCTCCTCCTTTCATCAATCCAGACAGCTTCCTATAAGAGGTAGGATTCTAGAGAATGACCAGAAAGTTCCAAGAAGGAGAAAAAGTTAATCAATTCTCATTTTTTGAGCAAATCTGTGGATTATTCATGAACTATTTATGTAGTACCTGAATCACCCCCTCTTATACCTGGGCCCCAAAGAATTACCCCAGATTTGATATATGGTAAGCTCTTATTTGGAGGCAGCTACATGGCTCAGTAGATAGAGTTCTAGGTTTGGAGTCAGGAAGACCTGAGTTCAATCTGGCTCAGACACTCACTAGCTGTGACCTGAGCAAGTGACTTAACTTCTGTTTGCCTTAATCCGCTGGAGAAGGAAATGGCAAATCACTCCAGTATCTTTGCCAAGTATGGACAGTACATTCTATGAGGTTATGAAGAGTTGGGCATGATTGAATGACGTAAACAACAACAACAAAAAAGTTCCCATTAAGAACTGTTGCTCCTAAGTCTCCGCTAATATGGAGACTCTTACCAGTCAGTGGACATATTAGCTCAAAACCAAAGACATTTAATAAAACAATATCACAAATAAAGTGACAAGATACAATTTACTCTATGAATAAATGGAGTATACTGTCAAACAGATTATCCTATCCCCTGATAAGAGGGTACACATGCAGAGTATAAACATGATCTGGGAACACTCATGGAGGGAAACCATGTGGCCAGGAGCCCATGCGAGCAGCTGTATGACATAAATAGCAGGACAGACTTATTATTAGAGCTAAGAAGAGTCTTGGTTCAAATCCAACCTCAGACACTTACTAGCTGATAACCCACTTAATCTGTCTGCTTCAGTTTCCTCATTTGTAAAATGGGGATGATAATAATAGCACCTACTTCTCAGGGTCCTTATGGGATTAAATGAGTTATGTATAAAGTGTTTTGCAAAGTTTAAAAAAGGCTATATAAGTATTGGATATCATTATATATATTTATTGTTACCAGGGTGACTTATGTTTCTATGCTATGGGGTTGCTGTTATCTTCTGTCGTTGTCACCACACTGCTCTAACCTACTCATCCCTCCTGGGCATCACTCCATTGGTCTAGTGGTTATTGTTGGGCATCTCCCCTGGTCTTGTGGTTTTTCCTGAGTGGCATCCTTGATTTTGTGATCACTAAGCATGGACTAAAACATTTTAAAAAGAAATTAAGAACTAAATCCTCTTTATTCCTTTTCCAACCAGAAGTGGTAAGTTTAGCTGTGTAAACCAGAACTGATCTGGACTCACTTTCATTTGTGAAATTGTATTGGCTGCAGCAACTCCTAAAGGCTTTCTACTCTAAGGTGAAATGACCACATCTAGACTTGTGAAAACACAAATCCCTGAAGGACTGGTTCTGGTGATGTTGCTACTAAGCAGAACAGCAATGTTAAAGTTTCATTTGCATTATCAGATTTTGTTTTTAAAGGGGTAGATTTAAAGTCAAAGGACTCGGGTTTGAATCTTTACACTGGCACATTAGCTATGTGACCATGAGTGAGTTGCTTTACCTTTCTAGGTATCAGTTTCCTTGCCTTTAAAATAGGGTAATCATATTTATAGCTGTAGTATACCTACATCTAAGTGGTGCAGTAGATAAAGCTTGAGACTAAGAGTCAGGAAGACCTAAGTCTAAATTCAACCCCAGACATTTAATACCTGTGTGACCCTGGGCAAGTCACTTAACCTTTCCATGCCTCAGTTTCCTCATATATAAAATGGTGATAATAATAGCATTTACTTCCAAGGGTTGTTGTAAGGGTCAAATGTCTTAAAATGTATTAAGTACTGGGAAACCTTACAGCTCTATAGAAATGCTGGTTAATATTATTTTTGCCTCACAGTGTTGCTAAAGGGTTAATACTTTGTAAAATGTTTGAGAAATGTTGTTGTTATTGATGATGATAATGATGGTGATGATGATGATGGTGGTGGTGGTGGTGGTGGTGGTGGTGATGATGATGCTATTGCCTGGGATTTGTTAGTATGGTACCATGGTTTGATGTCAATCTTTCCTGTTTTCTAAATATTCATCTATTTTACGTCAGTACTTTAGATGTTCTAAAAATGCTCTAAGTTAATTTCTTAAAAAAGTATTATTTTACAGTTCCAACGCTCATAAATTCCTTTATCCATATATACTTGAACGCTAATTTGCGCAAGTATAATTTGGATAACTCTCTCATAGTAGAGGTCCTTGATCTGGGATACTAAGCCTGCTTTCCTGGTTCTGATGAACTTGAAGCCACAGAAATTCCTGACCAGGTGGTTATGGATGGTGCCTTGTGGCATGGAGGTCTGGAGACCTTCCTCTAAAGGAAGAGGTTGGAGCAAGGATAAGGAACCTGTGGTCTTGAGGCCACATGTGGTCCTCTAGTTCCTCAAGTATGGATGTTTGACTGAATCCAAACTTCACACATCAAATCCCCTTAATAAGGATTTATTCTGTAAAACTTGGACTTGGTCAAAAGCCTGAACCTGAGGCCCTAGAAGGCCACATGTGGCCTCAAAGCTGCAGGTTTTTCACCCCTGGGTTAGAGGAACCAGAATAGTTTAGCCTAGATATGAGAAGACAAGGGGGATAAGTACATGAATGACTGTAATATGGAAGACATGTTCTTGACCTGGGAAAGCAGAACTCTCTAGGAGCAATGTTTGGCAGTTGTACGGAGGTAAGGAAAAACTTCCTAACTATTAGAGCTGCTTTAAAAGTATAACAGGCTGACTCTGGTGGTTGTAGATTCCTCTTCACTGAAGTTCTTCCATAGAGGCTAGGTGACTACTTGTTATAATGTTGTAGGGGGTTCCTTGTTTGGCCATGGGATGGACTGGAGAGTCTTCATAGTCCATTCTAATTTGGAGATTCTGTGAAATGCCTGTAGGGAAGCATGAGGGCGTGGGGGTGGATAATGAGCAGGGGAGGCACACAGCTATTGTACAACAACTTGAAACACAAGTTGGTGGCATGGCAGGGATGAAGACATAGTGCAATTAGGTTCTCAATCCCCAGGATCTGGGATATTGGTAGCAGAGAAATTAGAGAGGGGGGATTACACTTAAGGGAATAGAGGGAAAAGGAAATGAGAAGGAAGTGGCTAACTCAGTCACCCTAATGGTGACTCAGATTTTTATAGTGGATTCCTAACAAAAATCCTTCGAGAAAAGTAACAGTGTGGGGGTCTTATTGCTCCTTTTTTATAGGTGAGGAAAATGAGCCTTGGACTGGTGGGAGGACTTACCCACAGTCATTCTGCTAGAAAGTATGAGAGCTGGAACTCAAGCCGAGGTTTCTGACTCTCGAATCCAAGGCTCGTTCACAGCCCAGGTGACCCATGTACTCTGCCTACTGTAGAACAAGTGAGCAATGTCACCTGCATAATAGCTGGCCCTGGACTCAGGAAGACTTGAGTTCAAATTTGGCCTCAGATTATTACGAGCTATATAACCTTGGGCAAGTCACTTAACCTCTTTCCACCTCGGTTTTTTCAACTGTGAAGTGGGGATAATAATAGTAACTACTTCCCAGGGTTGTTGTGAAGATTACATTACATAACATTTGTAAAGAACTTAGCACAATACATGGCATATAGTAAGTGCCTCAATAAGGTTAATGCCAAAGTTTTTCAGAAACCTCTGAGTATTGCTATTGTTCAGTCATGTCTGACCTTCCATGACCCCATGTGGGATTTTCTTGGCAAAGATACTGGAGCAGTTGGCCATTTCCTTCTCCAGCTTCATGAGGAAACTGAGGCAAATATGGCTAAGGGACCTATACAGGGACACATAGTTGGAAAGTTTCTGAGACCAGATTTGAACTCAGGTCCTCCAGACTCCGGGACTGGCACTCCATCTGCTGTGCCACCTGGTTATCCTGGCAATTTATATGCAATTGTTAAATTGTAGAAACCTGACTGGGCTTCGGTTTCCTTACCTCTAAAATGCAGCAGTTGGACTAACTGAACGTGAGGGTCCCTCATGTTACAGACAGGAAAACAGCAACTCAGAGATCAATGACCTCCGTAGGATCACATCACTAATAAGTGGTAGAACTAGGATTAAAGTCCGGGTTTCCTTGGTTCCTAATCTTGTGTTCTAGGTCTGTTCTTGCTATCAGAGTAAATAGCCTTGGGCTATTTATTCCTTTTAATTTCTCTGGGCCTCGTTTTCCTCATTTGTAAAATGAGGGAATGGGGCTTGATAATCACTAAAGGTCCCTTCCACATCTAATATCCTATTCTAGAACAAGCAAAGAAAACTTAAAAAAATTATTTAATTATCCAACTGTCTATGAACCCCAAGCACCAGATGTCTCCTAGTATTTGGTTATTTTGTCATCATGTAAACACTGACAAAGTTGGGCAATCAGTCAACGGTAGCAAGAAGATTGGACAACTGGAGGAGGGAATGGTCCAGGGCATGGTTCAAAGTGCCCAGGAAGACCGGACAGAATTCCCTTGTACACAGCTTCTACTTGACCATCATATGTAAGGATAAACAGAACCTCAATTTCCTTATCTTTAAAAAAGGGATAATAGGGCAGCTAGGTGGCACAGTGAGTAGAGCACTGGCCCTGGAGTCAGGAGGACCTGAGTTCAAATCCAGCCTCAGACTCTTGACACATGTACTAGCTGTGTGACCTTGGGCAAGTCACTTAACCCCAATTGCCCTGCCAAAAACAAAAACAATAAAAAAAGGGATAATAATATTTGCCCCTCATGGAGTTGTGTATACTTTGTAATCGGTAAAGTGCTATGTAAAAATAAACTTGAAACTTGCTATTTCTTGAGAGAGCATAGTACAATCAAAAGAAAACAGCTTTTGGAGTCATAAAACCTGAGTTCAAATCCCAACTCTGTCACTTACAAACAGTGTAACCCCTGGCAAGTCATTCAACCTCTCCTGGCCTCTGTAAAATGAGGGGAGTGGATTATATGACCTTGAAAGTCCTATCCATTTCTAAACAAATGATTTTTTAAGATTCTCAGAAACTCACTAGCACAGAAAACACACTTACCTGTTTTGCCTAGCAAGTCCAAGGAATCTGTGCTTTGGTCTTTGGTCCTTTGTCTCAGGGCTTTTCAAGAGGGATCCTTGGGGAGGATCAATTGGAAGAGCTGGGGCATCTGCTTTAGAAATACTGTGTGTCCAGTTAAAAATATTGTTGTACAAGCAGAAGGGGAATTATTTAGACTTAAAAATTTAGAAGTATTTCTTTTCCTAAATAAGAGGCTGAAAGTAGTCCAGCTTATAGAGAAGTATTAAATTGTGTAATTAGGCTGAAGTGTACTTATGGCCTTCTGGGGTTCCAGGGACTTGTTCTCTAGGGAACTTAGGAAAAAAATGACTAAAATTGAGAGAATTATTTGACCTACTTAATGCCAGGAAACAGAAAGGCCAGTCCATGGTGAGAAAGAATACTTCATAATCGTAACAATATATGATAAAACGGTAGTGTAGTAGAAATGTTGACCTTCTGCTGCAGTCTTGAGTATGCAATTCACCATTTGTTTGACCTTGGACAAGCCATCATATCTCTTTGGGCTTCAGCTTCTTAATCTATAAAATAAAGCTATGATCTCTAAGGTCATTGCTAGTTCTGAATCTCGTAATACTCCACATGTAAGATTTTATAAAATGCTTTCCTCATAAATGTCCTGTGAGGATGTTACCATAAGTATTGTTGTTCCCTATTTATAGATGAGGAAATGGAGTCTCAGAGGAATTAAGGAACTTGTCCATGGTCATTCACTCATTCATTCAAGAAATAAATATTTATTAAGCACTTATTATGCCAGAATGGCACAGCTAGGTGGCTCAGTGGATAGAGGGCTTGGCTTGGAGTCAGGAAGACCCGAGTTGAAATCTGGCCTCAGATACTTACTAGCTGTGTGACCCTGGGCAAGTCACTTAACCTCTGTTTGTCTTAATTCACTGAAGAAGGAAATGGCAAACCACTCTAATATCTTTGCCAAGAAAACACCATGGACAGTGTTGGAATTCTCTGGTCCATGGGGTCATAAAGAATCAGACACAACTGAACAGCTGAACAACACATCAGGAACTGTGATAGACATTGAAGGTACCAAGAAAAAAACGAAACAACCACATTTCTCAAGGAGTTTACATTCTAGTAGGGGAGCTCAGTAAATGTCAGAGCTAGAATTCAAACTCAGGTCTCCTGACTCTAAGAATACACGCTATGGTTGCTGGTCAGAGGAATAATCAAAACCAGAGAAGTCACATGTGTGGAATTCAGCAAGTTATGGGTTGTTACAAGGAAAAATTTCTTTGATTATAGTCAAAGTTATTTTTCACTAATGTAGACTACACATTCCTTTTAAAAATTTTTCTGGAGATCTTTAAAAAGAGGAATTTTGGAGCAAGGGAGAGAGAATGGACAGAAGGAACATATTAGATACAGTCATCTTTCGCTGCAAGAGGGGTTGCCCAATTGACCTCTGTAGAGCATTTTGGGCCTGAGGACTCTTAGTCCCCTAACGACAATGGCCAAATTAATGTGTGCAAGGGTGTTTAGGGGGAGCATCCCATTAATAGATATTCCCCTTTCTACAACCCCAGTTAAATCTCTATGCCCTGAGATCCCTGAATTATGAATACTGTGAAGCTGGCAGAAGAAAGGCTGATGGAAACTCAAATCTTATGAGCCAGTCATAGGCCTAGGTGCCAAAAAACAGTTGTGTTCCTTCCTCCTCCCCATCCACCCCAGTTTTTTGGGGGGGGGGTAGAAATTCCTCCTGTTAGGTGGTTTGGCACATTTGCTAGCTCTGAGCCTGACGAATAATTTTTTTTTTTGTAATTGGCATTGTAACTTTATGCCTCTTTTGCAGTAGTTTGCTAGTTGTGCCCCACACTATTCCCTCCAAGACACTAACATCATTCATAAGTGTAATTTAACCCTTTTGCATAAACATGAGCCCATGAAAGCTTTTCCAAGCTTCAAGGCATGATGGCATGATTTTGGTCAGTATCTATTCAAACCTACAGCATATGAATTTCCAGTGCTGCTACTTTTTTCTTCCTTCTCCTTTTCCTCTTTCTTCTCTTCTTCTTCTCCTTTCTTCTCCTCTCCTCCTTTTTGTTCTCCTCCTCTTCTATTTTCCGCTTCTCTTTTTCCTTCTTTTCTCCTATTTCTAATTCCCCTTTCTTTCTCCTCCTTCTATTCTTCCTCCTTATTCTCCTTCCTTTTCTACTTCCCTTTCTCTTCCTCATCCTCCCCCTTTGACTTCTTCTCCCCTTAATATTATTTCTCTGCCTCTCCTTTCTTTTCTTCAAAAACAAAAACAAAAAACCCTGGCATCTTAACTCAAAAAAATGGATTAAATTAAGTAAAAGAGCAAGATGAATGACAGAGAAAATCTTCTATGTTATTCCTTATCCCTCTCATTCAAGGTCTTTCCACAAATTCCCATACTGCTGGTGAGAGAAGGAACACACATATCCTTGACAATTCATTTGATTAGGGCTATCTGCAACCCAGCTAGACCATGTTTCTCCCTCTGAAGTTTCTTTCCCCTTTCTGCTTTCCTGTAGAGCTTCTGATATTATTTGAAAATCTCCAGGTACAGAGCCAAAATGGTGGACAAAAGGCAATGACTCTCTTAACATCTCCCAAATTCCCCTCAAAACAACTTTAAATAACATCTCAAAAAGAATTCTGGAGTGGCAGAACCCATAAAAAGACATGGTGAAACACTTTTCCAGCCCAAGAAAATTTAGAAGGTTAGCAGGAAAGGTCTGTTTCACCAGGGTGAGAGTGGCACATGGTCCAATGCAGGCTGTGTCCTAGCAAACCAGCATCAGGGATTGGGGGTGATTGAATCAATGGTGGCTTCTGGAGCTCTCAGCCCACAGATAGTAAGGGGGTTGACAACTGGTCAGAAGGAAATGACAAGTGTCTTTTCACTGGCACTGGGTGCAGGAATCTGTTGCATTGCTCATACTCAGATCTGGGTTGCAGTCCTGGGTTGCAATCCCAGGGTGAGGATGAGCACTAGCACATCAGAGCTTGTCGGGGATCCTGGTCACAGTTTCATGGTGGAAAACACTGGTTGTAATCACTCACAGACCAGAGCACAGTCTAGGAGAGCAGTGATCACTCCTCTCCTTATATAATATCATCTTGGAAGAACTGAAAACTTATAGACCTCCAGAATTAGCTCTGAAAACAGCAACACAAAAAACCTGAAGCTTGTTGTAGTGCCCCCTTCACTATGGGAGCAGAACCCAACTTTAACGTAAAGCTCAAAGTCAAGAAATAGGCCAGAAAAATGAGTAAACAACAACAAAAGAACATGGCCATATAAAGTTACCATGGTGATAGAGAAGATCAAAATACAAACTCAGAAGAAGACAATGAAGTCAAAACAGCTACATCCAAAGCCTCAAAAAATGTGAATTTGTTTCATGCCCAAAAAATTCCTAGAAGAGCTCAAAAAGGATTTTAAAAATCAAATAAGAGAAGCAGAGGAAAAAATGGGGAAAGGAAATGAGAGTGATAGAGGAAAATCTTGAAAAAGTCAACAGCTTTGTAAAAGAGGCCAAAAAAAAGTACTGAAGAAAAACATCCTTTCTTTCTTTGCTTCTTTCTTTCTTTGTTTCTTTGTTTCTCTGTCTATCCATTCATCCATCCATTCATTATCTCTTTTTTTATTCCTATTAATTTATTTTTAGTTTTCAACATTCACTTCCACAAGATTTTGAGTTCCAAATTTTCTCCCAATATCTCCCTTCTCCCCATGCCAAGAAGGCATGCATTCTGATTTCCCCTTCCCCCAATCTTCTCTCCCTTCTATCACTCCCCACTCTTCTCTTATCCCCTTCCCTTCTATTTTCTTGTAGGGCAAGATACATTCCTATACCCCATTGCCTGTATATGTGTATTTCTCAGTTGCACGTAAAAACAATTTTTAACATTCATTTTTAAAACTTTGAGTTTCACATTCTCTCCCTTCCTCCCTCCCCTCTAATTGAGAAGGCAAGCAATTCTATGTAGATTATACATGTGTAGTCATACAAAACACTTCCATAACAGTCATGTTATGAAACACTAACTATATTTCCCTCCATCCTATTGCACTCTCACTTGTTCTGTTCTCTCCTTTGACCCTCTTCCCCAAAGTGTTTACTTCTGATTACCCTCTCCCCCATTTCCCCTCCCTTCTATCATCCCCTCCCCACTTATCCTCTTCCCCCTACTTTCCTGTAGGGTAAAATAGATTTTCATACCAAGTTGAATATGTATGTTATTCCCTCCTTAAGCCAAATCAGATGAGAGTAAAGTTCACTCATTCCCTCTCAGCTCCCTCCTCTTCCCCTCCATTGTAAAAACTTTTTCTTGCCTCTTTTGTGTGAGATAATTTACTCCATTCTCTCTCTCCCTTTCTCCTTCTCCTAGCACATTCCTCTCTCACCCCTTAATTTTATTTTTTAGATATCATCCCTTTACATTCAACTCACCCTGTACCCTCTCTCTATATACATATATACATATGTGCATACTTACATGCTTACACACAAACATATATTCCCTCCAACTACTATAATACTGAGAAAAGTTTCACCAATTACAAATATTATCTTCCCATGTAGGAATGTAAACAGTTCAACTTTAATAAGTCCCTTACGATTTCTCTTTCCTGTTTACCTTTTCATGCTTCTCTTGATTCTTGTATATAAAAGTCAAATTTTCTATTCATCTCTGGTCTTTTCATCAAGAATGTTTGGAAGTCCTCTATTTCATTGAATATCCATTTCCCCCCCACAGGATTATACACAGTTTTGGTGGGTAGGTGATTCTAGGTTTTAATCCTAGCTCCTTTGACCTCCAGAATATCATATTACAAGCCCTCTGATCCCTTAATGTAGAATCTGCTAAATCTTGTGTTATCCTAATTATGTTTCCACAACACTAGAATTGTTTCTTCCTGGCTGCTTGCAATATTTTCTCTTTGACCTGGGAACTCTGGAATTTGGCTACAATATTTCTAGGAGTTTTCCATTTAGGATCTCTTTCAGGAGGTTATTGGTGGATTCTTTCCATTTCTATTTTACCCTCTGGCTCTAGAATATGAGGGCAGTTCTCCTTGATAATTTCTTGAAAGATAATGTCTAGGTTCTTTTTTTGTCATGGCTTTCAGGTAGTCCAGAGATTTTAAAATTATCTCTCATGGATCTATTTTCCAGGCCAGTTGTTTTCCCAATGAGATATTTCACATAGTCTTCCATTTTTCATTCTTTTGGTTTTGTTTTATATTCTCATAACATCATTAGCTTCCATTCACTCCATTCTAATTTTTAAGGAATTATTTTCTTCAGTGAGTTTTTGGATCTCCTTTTCCATTTGGCCAGTTCTGCTTTTCAAGACATTATTCTTCTCATTGGCTTTTTGGACCTCTTTTGCCATTTGGGCTAGTCTGTTTTTAAAGGTGCTATTTTCTTCAGCATTTTTTTGGGATCTTCTTTAGCAAGTTGTTGATTGATTGTTCATTATTTCCTTGTATCACTCTCATTTCTCTTCCCAATTTTTCCTCCACTTTTCTTACTTGATTTTCAAAATCCTTTTTGAGCTCTTTCATTGCCTGAGACCATTTCATATTTTTCTTGGAGGCTTTAGATATAGGAACCTTGAACTTGTTGTCTTCCTCTGGCTGTGTGCCTTGATCTTCTTCGTCAGAAAGTGTATAAGAAAACATCTTTTCACCAAGAAAGTAACCTTCTATAGTCTTATTCTTTTCTCCCTGTTTGCTCATTTTCCCAGCCAATTATTTGACTTTTGAGCTCTTTGTTAACTGGAGGGTGTATTGCCCCAAGTTTAAAGGGTTTTATGCAGCTGTTTACAGAGATATCTCTAGGGACCTGTAAATTCTCAGTTCCTCCAAATGGTATGATCAAAAGAGAGGTGTTTCCTGCTTTTCTGGCCTGTACTCTGGTCCATGAGCAACCACAAGCCCTGGAACTGCTAGGAGGGTTCCCCCTCCACAGGTGCCACCAGCTCCACCATGCCAATTCTCCTCCTCACCCCAGTACCTCCACCCAGGACTTAGACCCAAATCAGAAGCTTGGTTCTCCCATCGTTTGTGGGCCAAGAGCTCCATAAGCAGCCACTGCTCCAGAAGCAGCTGCCACTGTTACAGTGGCTGCTGCTGCCCTGGAGCTGAGGCTGGGACTGTGTCTGGACCAAGCTCCTCTCTCACCCAGGTGAGAGAGCTTTCCCACTGACCTTTGACCTGTCTTTTACATTTGTGAGTTGAGAAGTCTGGAAACTGCAGCAGCTGCCAGTGATTCAGTGCCCTGAGGCCTGCTCCAATCTGTCTGTGCTAGTGTGATTCAGGCTGGGCTGCCCAGGCTGGACTGCGCTCTGCTCTCAGCACGGTGCGATAGATCCTTCCTGCTGGCCTTCCCAATTGTCTTGGGCTGGAAATTTGCTTCACTCTGTCATTTAGTGACTTCTGTTGCTCTAGAATTTGTTTAGAGTCATTTTTTACAGGTATTTCAAGGGGTTTGGGGGAGAGTTCAATCAGGTCCCTGCTTCTACTCCTCTATCTTGGGCTCTGCCCCCAATATTTGATATTCTAGAGGTCACATACTATTTGTACACCCCATCCTACCCTAAAATTTTAATTTCAGAGGATTTTAAAAAGTTCACTGGTAGAGGGAGGATAAAAAGCACTGTTGTTTCACATGTCAAAAGTTTGGTTGCTGAAAAGGATAGGAAAAAAATTTTGTGAATGGGAAAACAAGGTAAAATTCATAGATGCAAGACACCTTGATATCTGTAAATTACTGAATGAAGCACTTTGTGAATTTTAACCTGCTCATTTCACTTATATGACATGTCTTAAACATTGGAGATTGAGTTTACGGACTTATGGGTTAAGTTATAAATTCTGGCCATGGAGTAACTTAGTGGCATTTTTATTTTTCTATGTTGTATTTTCTTCTTCCCTCTTCCCTTCCTTCCTTCCTTCCTTCCTCCCCTCCCTTCTTCCTTCCTTCCCTCCTTCCTTCCCTAATTCCTTTTTCCCTCCATCTCTCCTTCACTTCTTCCCTCCCTCCCTTTCTTCCTCTATCCCCCTCCCTCTCTTTCTTTCTTTCTTTCTTTCTTTCTTTCTTTCTTTCTTTCTTTCTTTCTTTCTTTCTTTCTTTCTTTCTTTCTTTCTTTCTTTCTTTTTTTTCCTTCTTCCCTCCCTGCCTCCCTTTTTTCCTCCCTGCCCCCTTCCTCCTTCTTTCTCTCTTCCTTCCTTCTCTTCCTCCCTTCCCTCCTTCCTTCTTTTCCTCCTCTCCTTCACTTCTTCTTTCCCTTCCTTTCTTCCTCTCTTCTTCCCTCTCTCTCTTTCTTTATTTGTTTCTTCTCTTTAATTTTTCTTCCTCTCTCCCTTTCTTCTTCCCTCCCTTTCTTTCTCCTTCCCTTCCTCTCTTCTTTCCCTCCCTGTTTCCCTCTCTCCCTCCCTCCCTCCCTTCCTTCCCTCCTTCCTTCTTTCCTTCCTTTCTTTGTTTCTTTTCTCCTTTCTGTCTGTATTTAATGCAATATACAACATATAGAACAAAGTAGTTTACAGTAGACCAAAATCAAAATATATGTATATACACATACATATATAATCATATATAATACAGGTCATATATAATACAGAGCATATGACCTAATAATTATATATTGCATGCATTCCCATAATGATAGCTTTCTGGTTATATGTGTAATCTCTCTTTGCCTTGCTCCAAGGGCATCATAAATCAACCTAGTAATTGCTAAGATAGTTCTGGCACTCTGGTGATGATCTGGTGTTGATTTCCTGCATTCAGTGTTTTCAGACCCCTTGGCCTCCCCTTTTGATCCTGAGATTTACTCCTAAATCATGCTGGCTATTTTCATTTCTAGTTTCTAAGTATGTTATCAGTTTCTTGAGGGCCTCCACAGCTGGTGTATTAGTCAAGTAGGGGGCAGTCTCTGCATTTTTTCTTAATACAAATCATGATTCTGATACTCTCCATATGATTCAATAGAACTTATGCAATTATATTTATTTTGTACATTTTGCTTATACTTAAAGTTATACATATTATCTTTACTGATATAGGGTAAGCTCCTGGAGGGGAGGGACGATTTTGTTTTTGTCGTTTATAGAGTACATAGCAAAGGTAGGCCTGGCTTAGTAGGTACTGGATTTCACTGATTAGCCAATAATAGGTCTCAGCTCAAGTCTCACTTGCTCATTATTTGGGTTTTGATAGCTCAGACAGTGTTTAAATAACAATTATTTCTGTTTTGGCCAGAACCTCCAAGGGCCTTCTCCTCCCTGATTGATTCTTTTGTGAAGGCAAACTAGGCCATTTTTTTTGCCTCAATTCTTAGCTAGCCTTAAATCATTGGATGGGTGTTGCCCCAGACAAACAGAGACCTGGGAAAGACCTTAGGTTAAAAAGGCTAAGCTCTCCCGCTGCATCCTGAGCCGTCGCCAGTCATCTTGACATAGGTCTTGCCACTGGACTCAGATGACTCTGGAGGAGAGAGTAGGGCTGATGACTTTGTTCAGCCCTGCCTCACTTAAATCCAATTCACTTGCAAGTCAAGATATCACCCTCCGGATGTTGTTGGTCCTTTTTGAGAATTTAGGATGAATGACAACAACAGGAGAAACTAATGGTAATGGCAATCATTACCTAGTAGTTACATACTTTCATAGTAATTAATTTATTACAGTTAATTTTTAGTTTAATTTTGATTAATTAATCGGTCCATCTGAGAACTCATTTGGCTAACTTTCCCCATCTCTTTTGTCCTCCTGATCACTGGGGAGTTGGACTAATTTTTTTGTGGACAGTGGGAAGTTTCAGTGCATTATTGTTACTCATTGGACTATTCTCTAGGGACTTGGACCAAAGCTGTTTTTCACTTTTTGTTTCCCCTTCAATGCTGACTCCCTCCAGTCCTGCCTGGTATTTCCCCTATGATGAGCAAATTCTTTTCAATTCCCATAATGACCCTGCTAGCGAACTTTGTGAGGATCTTCACTTACTGAGACTGGAGGTGGTAGAGTGGAACATGTGATCTTTGTCCTACATCCCTGTAGCCATACCTTCCTACCTAGACTGGACTGGTACAGTTGTCTCAGCCTGCCTCTGTAGACCTCCTTGCTTGGTCTTCATAGGTTCTCTGACCCATAGGACTGAGGACATATCATCTGTGTTGCCTCTTGCTGCTATGAGCTGTTCTATACTGCTGTCTGTGGCCATCTCCCACTTTTACCCATCATGGATACTCTCTAATGACCTTTGTTGACTTTTTGCTGCTCTTCCTGTTCTCAATTATTCTCTATTATTTTGCCTTCATCATGAATTCCTCCCTTACAATCTCAACACTACAGGCGTTTCATGTTCTTTTGAAAAACAAACAAACAAAAAAATGGGAGTTATATTTTTTCAAAAGCCGTTCCTGCATTTATTGATATAATCATGTATTTTTATTGCTGTTTTTATTAATATAGTATATATAGTTTTATTAATAGTGCACCAGCTCTGAATTTTTAGCGTGAATCCAACCTCTTCCTCTTGTAGTATAGAAATCCTCAATTTGTCCTTTCTGTAGTTCTCCTCTCCTTTTCCTATTGACCCAATTTTTTACTCCCTGCTGTTCTCTGTCCACTTCTTTGCTTTTTATTCATTTAAAAATTTTATTTCTCATTATGAATGACTGAATATGCCTTATGAACTTGGTGACAGCCTGGTAAGCTGTTAGGAATCAGACTACTATGAACTGCAACAACTATCTCGATTTTTCAGATGAAGAAACTGATGTTTAGAGAGATTGATTAATTTGTGCAGTTCATAATGATCATAGGATCACAGATTTAGAGCTGAAAGTGACCTTAGAGGCCAAAGAATCCAAGCTCCTTATTTCATATATGGGAAAACTGAGGCACAGAAACTGGGGAAACATGCCTATATTTACACAGCTAGTAAGTGTTCAAGGTGGGATTTGAATTTAGGTCTTTCTATTTCTTAGTCCACTGCCCTCGCTACTACACCACTCTGCTTCTCACTATAGTGTCTAATGGCCAATGCCATAATTTTCAGGAAAATCAAGAAGCCAATGATGCTGTGAATGATTATCATAAAGTTGATGAGGAGTGGAGCTGAGTTATTGAGGCCTGCCTAGGAATATGATAATCTGGAAGAGTTAGAATTCCAAATAGTGGGATCACAGGAAAGGAATCTATATATGGGAGTGGAAACAGGGGATCCTAGCAGGGATTCTCTTGGTAAGGACTCAAGATGAGTCAGATCTTTTGAAGAGAGAGTACCTTCAGCCTAATTTTAGCACTTGTATCTTGGTAGTAGTGAGAAGTATATGTGTGTGTGTGTGTGTGTGTGTGTGTGTGTGTGTGTGTGTATGTGTGTGTGTGTGTGTCTGAGCACTTGGGGTGTATGTGAGAGATACAATTCTCTACTTGTTCCCTTTCCCTTTCATTACCCTCCTCCACTTTTTTGAGAGGTCTAGTACCATGCTTCCAGGATTTATTGGGCTGCCTAAATAGATATCTCCTCAAATAAGTAATCTATAGAGACTTATTATGGTGGTAAGCTCTTGCCTGAGTGACTGGATGTAACCTGAGAGCCCTTCACAAACAACATAGTGCAAAGAAGGAATTTAGCAGTTCTACTAAAAGAATTATTCAAATGGCCCAACTATGGTGTGAACACATTGCAGACAGAGCCATCACGGGTGGCTCATTATCATTGATGAAATTCCGGAAACTCCTCAGTTAATGTGAAGGAATTATAGCATATTGGTCACCAGATACAGACAATTGAGAGGACTGATTGACTGGCTGAAGGATCTCTCTGTTGTAAACGGTGGCTCTGAGGAGAGAGTTCACTCTTTTTCCTTTTGCTCCTCTTAGAGGTTGTAGGGGGAGGGATTTCTCTCTCCTCCCTTTCGCCATCCATAATGGAGTCTTGCAGCAGAAGCAAGTAACCATAGGAGATTTGCTTTCATGAAACGTAATCGTGGAATTCAAGAACATTGCTCTTTCAATCCCAGTCTTTTTCCCCCCAAAGGGGGAATTCTTAATTCTCTGAATAGCATGATCTCTCAATCTAGAACTTTGGTTGAGAAGGAGATTGCTGGGTCAGCATCAAGTTGCCAATTGGAGGAGAACTCCCAGTTCTAGAATTCCTGAATTTAAAAATTCTAGCACTGGTTCTTCTAGAGAGAGAGAAGATTTCCTGATGCATTTTGCTTATAGGAGAAACAAGACCATACGCTGACTTGGCTCCTGCCCAGCATCCCTCATGGAAGACAAAAGCCATCGGGATCTTCAGTTGAGATATAAGTAGAGGCAGTATTGCCTACAGTAAAGCAATGAAGCAGTGTTCATCAGAGCAGCATATGGTAGAAACCATCAGAGTAGCATCTGGCAGTGTTCAACAGAGCAGCATCTGATGCCTGGTGAAACCTATAAAATAACATGTAAATGAATGGATATGAAGTAAACCAATTATATTGAAATATGGTTATCAAAATATTTAAAAAGGAGTTCATAGGTTCCAGATATAATGTCTCCTGCAAATATAATGTCTCCTCCTAAGCATTCTCCTATTCAGGCTTACTTATGAATAAACTTTGGCTGCCATAGAAGCCTAATTAAATCATCTATTTTGAGCCCTTGTATTCCCTTGGATTAGGGGATAGGGAATGGACCTGTAATTTTATTGGTATATGGAGTTCCCAGAAGAGAAAAATCCTTCTCCTAAGACAGATTGATAGCTTGTACACAAGTTATAGTCTTAAATGGTTGCCTAGGGCACTTCAATGTAAAATGATTTTACCAGGGTTATAGAGACAATATGCCAGGGGCAGTATTTGAATTCAGGTTTTTCTCATTCAAAGGCTAGCTTTCTATCCACTACATTGCATTGATTCTCCTCATGCTTGTTACCCTAAATATATGTTTGTGGTTTCTCTGCTAAGCTGAATAAGCCACGTGGGTAAGCTTGACTTTTCCCCATAAATATTGTGGTTGATCAAGAGTTTAAGGGATTTCTGAATGACCAATCAATTTAGACATAGCTAGACAAAAGTGTAAGCAAAAGAGGTCCAAGGGGTATCACTGGACTACAAGCTCACTAACTGGTAGAACTTAAGATTTTGACTACACTTATAGAAGGACAGTTATGCAGGATGAAGGAGGTGATAGTCCCACTGTATTTTGCCATGGTTAGGTTATATCTGGAGAACTGTATTCTGTTCTGGCCACCATTTTAAAAAAGTTTGACAACTAGAGTGCATTCAGAGGAAGGTAAGACTAGAAAGGATGCTGTGAGCATCAACTGAAGAAACTAAGGATAGTTAGCCTGGAAATAGAGATATCTAAAGAGGAAACTTAAAGCTTCCTTCAAGGTGTGGCTAGGTGGTACAATGCGAAGAGTGGTGGACCTGGAGTCAGGAACACCTATGCTAAAATCTGGCCTTGGATACTTGCTAGCTGTGTGACCCTGGGCAAATCACTTAACCTCTGCCCTCAGTTTCCTCATCTGTAAATGGAGATAATGACACCTGTCTCCCAGAACTGTTTTGAGGATCATATGAATAACATTTCTAAAGTACTTAGCCCAAGTACCTCATACATACTAGATAACTGTTAGGTATTATTGTGATGATTAATTGTTATAATCATTGTTATTAGGTATTAGAAGGACCATCATGTGGAAAAAGGATTAGAGTTCTTTTATGTGGACCCACAGGGCAGAAGGAAGTATAATGGGTAGAAATTGAAGGAAAGTAGATATTGAATTGCTCTGAGGAAACACTTCCCAATAAAGCATGCTCTTTAGGTAGTGAATTTTCTACCATAGCAGGTCTGTAAGCATAGGTTGGATGAACATTGTTGGGCATGTCATAGAGGCTATTAATGTCTAGGGAGGTGTTGAACTAGATGCTTCTGAGCATCCCTCAAAATTTGGCGTGTTCAGATTCCATGATAACTCAGGATTGAGGTGCCAGTGTCGTTATCTCTGAAATATACTATATTGGCTAGAATCATCAATCTTGTTATCTTTCAATATACGGTTTTCTGAGATCTAGGCAGGGTAGCCACCTTTCTATGTATGGCCAAGTCAACTTCTTAAATTCATAGTTTCTTTACTATTTAAATAGCCCTTGTGCATTAACTCAGAAAAATATCTCAGTGTTTCTCTCTATTTGTTTATCTTTCTCCTCCTGGAGTTTTGTTAATTTTAGGGGAAAGAAAGACTAGGCAGCAGCCAAGACTAAAATTAATCCCACTTCAGGGAATCCCACATGTCTTTGGAATAAACTACAACTCTCTTTCCCCTTAGTTGAGGTCATCCTTATGCAGCTTCCAGCTGTCCACATGCTCATCAGCATGAAAGAGAATGATATCATTCACAGAGGGGTTGGCAGATGGTGAGAGCATTCATAACCCATCATTGAGCATTTGGTGATGATGATGCCAAGGATGAACATCTGGGGGCACAGATGGCAAAGATGATGGTGAATATGGAGTGAGGGTTGGGGGAACCTCTGGGTCAAGATGAGGAAGGCACAACAGATTTAGAAGGAATATGCAAGAAGAAGCACAAATAGGTGTGGAGGCTTTATTCTTGGCAGACAGAAAATTGAAACTGATTAAAGTGCAGCTGCGCATAATTGCTAGAATCTCAAAAAGACCCAGATGCCTTGTCTTCCAGTTTCTGCTCTGATCTCTCAAAGGAATCTTTTTAGCTATCTCCTTTCCTAAGCTGTTGTGGGGAGGGGGGTGTCCAGCCTATCTTTATTGAGGTATCTTGACCTTACACTGCCTCTTCTGTCCAAACCCCATGGCTCCTACTCTTTAGAATAGGGGCTCTGTTTTTCTGTCTCCTCTACAAATCTATTCTGAGCTGTCGCCCTGATGATCATTACCAAGGGAAGTTTTCTTTCATTTCTGTTACTCATGAAATCCCAGAATCTATATCAGTAATTGTGTTAACCATGTCCCTGGAGAGTGATTATGGTAATATGTTTTGACAAAGAACCTTCTCACAATTGCTAATCAGGATTCTTGGGGGACAATGAAAAACTTTCTAGCCCAAGATGTGAGATGTAAAAAGCAATTAAGAATTCTATCCCAAAGAAGTTTCCCCAGAGCAAGGGGAGGTCAAATTAAGATGGAGAATGGAAGACTGAAATCTCATAGGGGATCAAGAGCACATGAAGCAACGTCAAATTAATCGAACTCACAGTGAGTGGTCCATAAAGGCAGATTTCTCACCTACCGGTGGGCTTCAAGCAGAAGCTGGATGATCTCTTTCAGAGATGTTGTCAAAGAGGATTCTTGCTCAAGTTGGACTAGATACCCTATGAGGTCCTTTTCAAATCTGAGATTCTGTGGTTCATGAATGACCAAATGCTTAGGAGAAATGGAATAACAGAGGTAGTAGGTAAAGAGCTCTAGATTGGGAATCAGAAAATTTGGATTCAAATTCTGCCTCTAATACTTACCTGTTACATGACTTTGGGTAGGTCACTTAACTTTTCTAAGCTTCAGTTTACGTATCGGAAAAATAGGAGTAATAATGCTTATGCTATCTACCTCACAGTATGTGTTGGGAGGAAAGCACTTTGTATACGCTAAAATAAAAAACCTGAGAATCAGGAGAGTAATCAGATAAGGTTTCCTACAACTGGGAAGATTTCCAGCTCAATAGACTTATCCCTAATCATGCTCTCCCAATCGATAAAACTTAGCTGTCTTTCTCCACAGTGATTTGGAAAGCCCTGGTGCAGGTGTGGCCTGTTTGGCCATAGTTGAATTTTAAGTGTCAGATATTGAGATAGGAAGCTCCACAAAGGCTAAAGCATTTTCAGAGTTGTCTAGGGTTTCTTCTGAGGCTCTGATTGCTCAGTGGAAAGATACTTACAATCCAAGGAGAGTCTTATGTAAACGTTTAAGCTTGGACCTTGGGTTAATTTTATAACAAAGAAAAATTGAAATAGAATTAAACCACACCATAATTATCTGACAGAATTTTTGGTATTCCACTTCTATAGATCCATATCTCTTAGAAGAGAGGGAAGAGGTGTGTTTTATCACTCATCCTCTAGTCTGTCTTTTAATGCTATTTTTCCTTATATTATTGTAGTTGTTTAGTCATTTCAGTCACATCCGACTTTGTTACCTCATTTGGAGTTTTCTTGGCAAAGATACCAAGTAGTTTGCCATTTCCTTCTCCAACTCATTTTTGAGGAAACTGAGGCAAATAGGGTTAAATGACTTGTCCAGGATGTTTCAACAATCTGGCTAGCAGCTTCTGTGGGGGTGTAAGATCCACCCATAGCCAGCACCCAGAAAGCTGCTGGCACGCTGGGAAAGCACAGGTTCTTTTGATCTGCATTTTTGATCCTAATTATGTGACTTTGTAGTGCATCTTTTGAAATCTTTTTCTTCCTTCAAAGTCCACCTTAGGGATAGCCTCTCCTGATATTTATGTAGCCTTCTCTGTGCCTGAGTATAGACTTGAGGTAGAAGTGGAAGTTGGAAGAGGGAAAAGTACTCACTTCCTTCTCTGGCTTCGTCTTTGGAATGAGGGCTTTCCTGTCCAGGGCCAGGCACACCTGTTCTTCTTTAACCAGGTAGTTCCTGTTTCCTGGTTACTGCCTTCAATTTTACTCCTGTAGAGAGATTTTTTTCTTTCATTTTCATGGGGGGTGGGGGGGAGTTAGAAGGAATGAATAAGGCTATGTGTCCTGACAGTCCTGCATGGTATAA
This sequence comes from Trichosurus vulpecula, assembly GCF_011100635.1. Taxonomy (NCBI): domain Eukaryota; kingdom Metazoa; phylum Chordata; class Mammalia; order Diprotodontia; family Phalangeridae; genus Trichosurus; species Trichosurus vulpecula. The sequence continues at coordinate 158,908,532 of NC_050576.1, read as the reverse complement.
CTGAACAAAAATGATCCTCTGACTGATTTCTAACTTAGGACACCCCCAGATCCAGTTTAATTCTGCCTTCTGGGAGGTTTACTAAAATGATAAATAGATAAAAAACATATGATTCTCTATTTTGATTTGGCTCAACCACCATCTAGGAGAAATCCAAAATCCTGACACTTTTTTGTTTAGGCTCAACCCCTGCTCTTTTCTGTCTTTCTATATAATGATACCTAATCTTCACCATCATGAAGTTCACAAATAGGGCAATACAGCTATCAATCCCAATTAGATTGATAAGATTTATCTAGCCAGCAAAATAAATTCAGAATATTTCAATAGTGATTAGAAAAATAACTTTATTTAGAATTTTGACAATTTAAATAATAAATAACAAAAATGAAGTAAAAGGAACATTTCTGTATGTAAAGTAGAACAGAAAAAGGAGATTGTACATGACTGTGAATTTTTTTATATAGAACTTGCTTTTCCTTTTAAGTATATAATAAATTCAACATGTGACTTTCAGAGCGATCCAGAGTGTACATGTTTTCCTTCTACTCTTTTTTCTGTTTCTTTCTATGCATTACAAATGTTTCAGTGACTTTTTTCCTTTTACTTAATTAGTTTTTGGGTGGGTTGCTCTTGCTTACTTTTTTCTCCCTCACCTAAACAATGAAAAAAAAGAAAAGAAAAATGAAGTTCTTATAGCAATATGCACAATCAAGCAAATCAAATTCTGACATTATCCATGCCTAAAAATGTAGGTGGGCAACATGCTTCACCATTGGTCCTCTGGAATCGTGGCTGGTCATTGCATTGATCAGTCATTAAGTCTTTAAAGTTGCAAGGAAGGTGACTTTCCAGAATAGGGTAAGATTTAGAATTGGTTTCTTCCCTACTCAGGTACCCATCTTCCCAAATTGAGTTAGCAACAAGAACCCCATTTTGGCAACTAAGACACAAGACAGCTGCAGCTTCTGAGGGCAGTGGCCCCGCACCTTGCTATGCCCTAATGCTTGGCTCCCTATTCTAGTATCTCACTCTAGTTGCCATTTTATTTCCTTCTTTGCTTAAAACACATGCTTCCACATCTGCTGATACCACAAAGAGTGGCTCCTCCCTTTGCCATAGGGTCTGTTCAAAGACTTCAAGAGGCAGCAGTAGTCCATCTCACCCCTTATGTTCCTGTGGTCAAACCTAATTCAGAGCTTGTGACAGTTTCAGTCCATACCAGAGCAAGAAGAAAATAACTCTCTAGGGTTTCTCTTAGAAATCCACATAACCAGGTTCTGTACACTTTTCCCTATCTGTAGCGGTCTGTTCCAAAAGCCTATAATACCTTTTTTTTTTTAAAATGGAATTTTATTTTTTCCAATTACATGTAAAAATAGTTTTCAACATTCATTTTTATAAGTTTTTGAGTTCCAAATTTTTCTCCCTCTCTCCCCATAAGACGGCAAGCAATCTGATATGAGTTATGCATGTGTAATCACATTAAACATATTTACACATTAGTCATGTTTTGAAAGAAGAAACAGAACATCGTGGAAAAACCACATAAAAAACCACACAAAAACAAGTGAAAATAGTTCTTTCTCTGGATGTGGATAGCATTTTCCATCAGGAGTTTTCTGGAATTGTCTTGGATCATTGTAGTGCTGAGAAGAGCTAAGTCTATCATAGCTGATCACTAAGCAATATTACCGTTACTATGTACAATGTTCTCTTGGCTCTGCTCACTTCATTCAGCATTAGTTCATCTAAGTCTTTCCAGGTTTTTCTGAAATCCACCTGCTCATCATTTCTTATAGCACAATGGTATTCTATTACATTCATATACCACAATTTGTTCAGCCATTGCCCATTGATGGGCATTTCCTCAGCTTCCAATTCTTTGCCACCATAAAAAGAGCTGCTATAAATATTTTTGTACATGTAGGTCCTTTGCCCCTTTTGGTGATCTCTTTGGAATACAGACCTAGTAGTGGTATTACCGGATCAAAGGGTATACGCAGTTTGATTACCCTTTGGGCACAGTTACAAATTGTTCTCCAGAGTGGTTGGATCAGTTTATAACTCCACCAACAATGCATTAGAATCCCAATTTTTCCACATCTTCTCCAACATTTATCATTTTCCTTTCCTATTGTACCTTAAAGGTACCGTTCCCTTATCTAATTTTTAATAGCACTTTGTCTGCATTTCATATTGGTCATCTTACCGTACTATATTGAACTGTATACATCATATAATTTCAAGTAGATATTAAGTTACTTTAGGAAGGGATCGTACCATTTTTCATCTTTGTCATCCTAGTACTTAGTTTAATGACTTGTATATGTAGTGAGTCTGCTATGAGCTCACTATCTTGGAGATAGCTTGTCTATATCTGCTTCTCTGGATTTCTATGAATATTCTGAGGAGCTGAGAGTATCTTTTCTCATTAATTTGAAATTTCATCTATTGTGTGTCTCCCTAATGTTAGGTACCATTGAGTAGGGCTGTTCTAGCTTCATTGAAGCACTTAACATCAATTACCTTTTACTAAAAGATATTTAATTTGAAGATATAGCAAAAACAAGGGTACAAAACACCTTGGGGACACACTCTCAGCTTATCCCAACTTGTTTTCTGGGGAGAAAAGGCTCACATTTAACTGAGTTCATACATAGCATTGGTTTTACTAAGTTCTCATCGAGATGTGGAATCAGAAGTGTCCTTGTCTTGGCTACCAAAGAGCTGGGTACCAATGATCACTTCCAAAAGTCATGCCTCAGTTCTCAGGGGCATCAATCCTGGGCTGGCTACAAAACCCATATTCTGGGATATGTTTGATTCTAGGAAGCTGGAACAGCCAGAGACATGGTTTCTAGACCTTTTTTAAACTCACAAGGTCAGAGACTCCAATCCCTTCACTTTAAGTGGAAAAGAACAAACACAAAGGACCAATATCTGTCTGCCCAGGGCTACCCACATACTTGCTTTAGAGGGAAAAAGGCCCAATGCACCCCTCGCCTCCCCAGAATTATTTCTCATTGTAAGTGGAGACAAAGTATGAGAGAGCAATAGTTGAGGCTTTGTTCTCCTTTGTAAGACATCCAAGTAAAGACATCCCACTAAACAGCCAATCAAAAAGGCTTCTCCTAACCATGTCGTTTAGCAAACGAGAACCAGGTATAGAATATCTATGCATATTCACTTCTCTGTAAGGTATCTCTCTCTCTCTCTCTCTCTCCATTACATATCACCACAAATCTCCCAGAAGCTGGCTCCCCAGTCTCTTCCAGATGCTGTCAGGGGCGTGCTGACATATGCCATTCCCTGTTACAAATATAGTTGATGTTTCATTAGTTTATTGATTTGCAAGCCCAAGAAGAGAAAGCTCAACTCTTGCCCTCAAGAAGCTGACAATCAGAGGAGGAAATGAAACATGGGCACAGGAAATTATAATGCAAGGCAGAAATTGGGAATACAGTAAAAAGACTACAAGCTTACTACTGTGGTAACACAAGGAAGAGAAGACTTTGTTCAGCTGTTTTTCAGTCATGTCTGACTCTTCATGAGCCTTCATTTGGGGTTTTCTTGGCAAGGGTACTGGAATGGTTTGCCATTTCCTTCTCCATCTCATTTTACAGATGAGGAAACTGAAGCAAAAGGGTTAAGTGACTTGCCCAGGGTCACACAGCTAGTAAATATTTGAAGTCCAATTTGAACACAGGAAGATGAATCTTTCCTGACTCCAGGCATGGCACTCTGTGCACTATGGTGCCACCTAGCTGCTATAGAGAAGGCTTAAGGAGAAGTTAATATTCTGTAACTATATGAAATAAGTGTAACCTACCCTATTTCCCCATGTATAAGACACACCTTAATTTTGAGGCCTGAAATTTGAAAAAAATGTATTACATAAAGTTATTGAACTCACGTTTTATTCATCTGCTCATAGCTTTCAGGCATCTTTTGGGCAAATCTGGAGCGTGTATGCATGCTTACTCCAATCCGTTTCATGAACCTGAAGCACCAATTGTGTCCTCCTTTGAAATCAGTAACTTCTTTTTCATCAGCAATTCTTCTTGCCTAATGCTGAACCATCTTTGTGGACACACGAATTCCAATTGCTCTTTGCTTTTCAATCTGTATCTTCAATTCCCTCTCTAAATCAGACCATTTTGCTGACTTGCCTCTCATGGCCTTCTTCTGCCATGGTGTTTTTAGTAGGGTTTCTTCTTACCGTAGCCAGTCTTGGATTGTTTTCTCAGTTGGAGGAGGACCAAACTTACATTCAGCAGCATGATTTCCATTCACTTTTGCAAACTGGATCACTTTTAACTTGAATTCAGCACTGTACAAAAATCTTTTCTGAACCATTTCTGGGCAGAACATGGCAAAAATGTAACCTAATATACCAGTAACAAATGCGAAACAATGAGTGCAAAGACAAGTGCGAAAAAGTGAGAAAAGCAAGTAAAAAAATCTACAACAATGAGTGCAAAGACAAGTGCGAAAAAGTGAGAAAAGCAAGTAAAAAAATCTACAACCACTGTATAAGATGCACCCAGTTTTTAGACCCCAAATGTTTTGGAAAAGGGTACTTCTTACACATGGGGAAACACAGTATATCTTAGAACCCAAAGTTCTGGGTTTACATGGCCCAATGTCTACCTAAGTGGTTTCTCAAAAATCCCTTTCTTTAGCTCATATCCTTACCCAGAACTCCCTCTGGGAACCTCAGAATATAGGTTATGTCTAGGTGTCCATGGATGTGAGTAAAAGGATCCCAGTTTCTGTTCCAGATCTTAAGTTTTAACAACGTCACATGCATTTATCTCTCCCCCCTCAAAAAAACCCTACAAATACTCATAGAAACCCCTTGCCACACAAGACAAATTCTCCTCTATGGTGAGCTTCACTTTCTTAGGGTTCTAGTGGCACCCTGAAGCTGTTTCCTCCACCCTCTCTGCCCCCTGCCCCCTGCTCCCCTCTCTCTCATCCTCCCCCTGCCCTTTCCCTCCATCCCTATGGGAAACATATTAGGACTGAAGTTGAGACAACTTCTATTTCTCTGGTGAAGCCCTTCCCCTCCACATGAAACTTTACATATGTGCAGTGAGGTGGCACAATGGATAGAGTGCTGGGCATGGAGTCAGGAAAGTCTGAGTTCAAATTTGACCTCAGACACTTACTAGCTGTGTGACCTCGAGCAGGTTCATTTAACCTCTGTCTTCATTTTCTCAACTGCACAATGGGGATCATGATAGCACCTACATCTCAGAGTTGTGAAGACCAAATGAGATACTATTGGTGAAGTGCTTAGCACAGTACCTGGCACATAGTAGGCACTTCAATGCTTGTTTATTTATCACTTGGGGTTTCTAGAAAAGTAGCCCTCTTTCCACTAGATGTGCACAATCCCAATAACTTGTGTTATTAGAGAAGGGCTGGGTTTGCTCTCTGCACTTTTGCTCAGTGCTTTCATACCCGGGACCATGTTTGCTCTTCTCTTCAGGGTTCTATTGCTGCACCAATACCTTTGTCTCCCTAGAAGGCTTTGGAATAAGGAAGGATCATCATTCTACTGCTTCCTTGTGACTACTGCCATCTCTTTTACTATGTAGCTCCCTCCTATCCTGGGGTCACATGGTTCCCTATCTCCACATCTTCACTCTACAGGGCCATTGACTGTCCCCAGGGGGCTCTCTCTGAGGTTGAGGGATATGTGGTTGCTGAGATGCTGTGCCAATGCCCATTCTTCAACTCCTAGGGAAAAAAGTCTACTCTCTGGACTCCAGTCTCTGTTCTCTACTCTGTGCTTAATTTCCTTTACATCTCTCTCTGCTCTCTTAGTCTCTGTTTCTTTTTTTGGCTCAACCCAGAGCGTGCAGTTGAGATCTATAACAGCCTCATTCAACCTCAGAACTGACTTTAGAGGCCAATCCAATACCTTCATTTTGAAGATGAGGGAACTGAGGCTCAGTGAACTTAAGTGGTTTACTTAAACATCACTCACCCAGTAAGTGGTAGAGCTTGTGGTATGTTAGTGATATTTATCAGCCGTGTCTCTGGAAAAAAATGTTGCTGTTCGTCCTTCATTTTCAAAGAGGACCAATGACAGCATAGGTGATGTCTTAACTTGTGTGTGAATTGGATTTAAGTGAGGCAGAGCTTTGCAAAGTCATCAGCCTCACTCTTGCAGAATCATCAAAGTCCAGTGGCAGGACAAAAATCAAGATGAAAAAAATATGTACGCAATACACTTTTAAGTTTAATCTGCATTATTAACATTTTCTCCACCACTTCCTTAAATTTAAATTGTTTAACAATAAATCAAGCCCTAATTTAAAATGTTTGTCTATTTCCAAGGTGTAAATTTTCATGCTGAAAATTTTTATTTTTTATTTTTTGTTTACAACATTTGGTTCTACATAATTTTGAGTTCCAGATTTTCTTCCCTCCCTCCCCGCTTCCCTCCCCAAGATGGCATGGAATCCCATATAGCTTCCACATATAACTTCGCATTGAATTAATTTACACACTAGTCAAGTTATGGAGAAGAACTGTGATCAATGAAATGAATCATGCGAAAGAAGAAACAGGACCAAAAAAAAACCAACCCAAAAACAAAAACAAAAGAGAGAAAAAGAAAAAAAAAGGGGGGAAAAAGGCTAGCATGAAGTGTGCCTCAATCTGCATTCATACTTCATAGTTCTTTCTCTGGATGTAGATAGCATTCTCCATCGTGAGTCCTTTGGAGTTGTCTTTGTACCTTGTGTTGCTGAGAAGAGCGAAGTCTGTCAGGGTTGGTCCTCACAGAATCCATATATCTGTGGTTGTGTATAATGTTCTCCTGTCTCTGCTCTGCTCACTCAGCATTATGTTGTGTAGGTTTTTCCAGGTTGTTATAAAGTCCGTATCATCCCCATTTCTTATAGCACAATAGTATTCCATTACGTTCATATACCACAGCTTGTTCAGCCATTCCCCAATTGATGGGCATCCTTTTGATTTCCAATTCTTAGCTACAACAAAAAGAGCTGATATAAATATTTTTGTACATATGGGTCCATTTCCCACTTGTGTGATTTCTTTGGGATACAACCCTAGAAGTGGTATTGCTGGGTCAAAGGGTATGAACATTTTTATAGCCCTTTGGGCATAGTTCCAAATTGCTCTCCAAAATGGCTGGATCAGCTCACAACTCCACCAGCAATGTAACAATGTTCCAATTTTCCCACATCCTCTCCAGCATTTATCATTTTCCTGTTTTGTTATTTTAGCCAATCTGACAGGAGAGATGTGGTATCTAAGAGTTGTTTTGATTTGCATTTCTCTAATCAGTAGTGATTTTGAGCATTTTTTTCATATTCCTATAGATATCTTTAATTTCTTCCTCTGAAAACTGACTGTTCATATCCTTTGACCATTTCTCAATTGGGGAATGTCTTGTATTCCTATACATTTGGCTCGGTTCCCTGTATATTTTAGAAATGAGGCCTTTATCAGAGACACTAGTTGTAAAGATTTTCTCCCAATTTTCTGCTTCCCTCCTAATTTTTGTTGCATTGACTCCTGCATTTCCCTGAGTAGAGACCATATCTTCTGGTTCCAATGCTTTTTCTACTCCATTCTACTGCCTTTGATGGTTGTTTCTATGTGTTTTCCCCATGCAGTTTGCAGGTCTTGGTTCAGAGTAACCAGGTCTCTTGTTTATTCTATATTCAATAGAGGCTGACTGACAAGACCCTGAGAAGGTGGAAGGTAAGGCTGGAACAGACCTCTTTATGACTCCTCATCAAATGGAGATGTAATAATACCTAAGGCCTAGAATAATGTCAAAGCTGGATGTACCTTTAGAAACAATTTAGTCCAATCCCCTAAATTTCACAGAAGAGGAAACTGAAATTCCACAGAGTAAATTTTTGATTAAGGTCACACAGAACATAGGGAAGGAATGCTGGATAAGGGGATTATAGGATTTAGAACTGGAAAAGGCCCTAGAGGTCATAGAAGGAGCAGAGGCAAGTTTCCTGACTCCCAGACCAGGGTGCTCTCACTTCTTCTGCCTCTCTTGCACTCTAGTTATCTAGTACTTGGCTTTTTAAATGATTTAGATTTAGATAGCCTAAGGCAGGATCAATGTTTCCATTGTAGTGGGGATTCCCATTACTGCAAGAAGATGGCTCTGCCTTGCCCTCTCTATGTTCAGAAGCCACAACTAGAATTTATGATAAGGGGTGAGCTCAGATGAACATTGGGGTGGGAGAGGTTGTAGAAGCAGTTGGGAGGACATAACACTGGAGAGAAGCTGTGAGCCATGTTGGAACAGGTAATGGGAGTGTGGAAACTGGAGAAGAGTAGACTTCACTGTCAATGTTACTGCCAAAATGTGGTGACTAAAGTCACTTCCCTAACGTGTACATCTGATCATGTCACCTCCCTACTCAATAAACTGCAGTGGCTTCCCGTTGCATCCAGGATCAAATGCAAAATACTCTGTTTGGCATTCAAAGCCCTTCATAACATCGCGTCCTCCTACCTTTCCAGTATTCTTATACTTTATTCCCCACCATGTCCTCTTCAATCCAGCGACACTGGCCTCTGGTCTGTTCCACAAACAATGTGTTCCATCTCTCAGCCCTAGGCATTTTCTCTGGCTGTTCCCCATGCCTGGAATGCTCTCCCTCCTCCACTCTGGATACTGGACTCCTTGACTTGCTTCAAGTCCGAACTAAAATCTCACCTACTATGGGAAGCCTTTCCCTACTTCTCAATTCTAGTGCCTTCCCTCTATGAATTATTTCCTATTTATCATCTATATAGCTTGCTTTGTATATATTTATTTGCATATTGTCTGCCTCATTAGATTGCAAGCCCCTTGAGGGTAAGGACTGTCTTTTGCCTCATTTCATATCCTCAGTGCTTAGCACAGTACCTGGCACATAGTAGGTGCTTAATAAACATTGAATGGTTGATCGATTACTTCTAGTGGGCAATCTTGAGATGGATCCATCCAAGAGGTAGTGAACCTCTTGAAATAGCATTGGGAAGAAGTACAATGTTGGGAATGAATAACAGCATCAGTAGAATAATAGAAAGCCTAAAGAATTCTAATGACCAACATTTATATGACACTTTATGGTTGGCAAAGTACATTATCTCATCTGATCCTCATCAACAACCCTAGGAGGTAGGTGCTATTATCATCTCCATTTTACAGATGAGGAAACTGAAGTTGAAAAAGATTGATTTGCCCAAGGTCACACAGCCAGTGAGTATCCGAGACAAGATTCAAATTCAGGTCCAGCATTCTTTCCATTGAACCACCTATTTGTAGTGATAGGGAGCCAGAGCTTTGAAGTTGAACCAAGTACAATAGTGAGCAACTGGGAGTAGCAAATCTTGTCTCTTAATGGTGCCCCACCTAGGGCAATACTATGAGTGCTGAGGGTTATACATGTCTCTATTGGGTTGGGGGAAAGGTGTGGGGAGGGGTACTGTTGGAAAGGGGCAAAGCATTCCCTACTCTTGGATAGAAGTCCTCCTTGTGTTCTTTGTATCACCAGCACCTATCATAGCCTGGCATATAGTAGGCATTGGTAAATACCTACTATTGGTAAATATAGTAGATAATTGGTAAATAGTTGGTAAATATAATTGATAAAAATTTAAAGAGATGGTGAAAAAAACCAGTTAAATTGGCAAAATTTGGTAAAGATAGGAGGTTTGGTAAATACTTGTTGACGATTTAATGTGTAACAAACCCTGCTCTGTGTTTGATGCCTTGTGATCCTGAGTGCTTATAAGGTGGCAGGTGGCCAGTCTTTTGACATTGAGGTTCTCAGGTTTCATCTGGGTGGGGTCAGATTAAACTGAGAAATTTGTAATAACTATCTCTCTCATTTATCCTCCTCTAGCCCCAAAGTGTTCTTCATGTCAGGAAGAAAACTCTGACACAGAGATTGTGCCAGTTACCTGTATCACAAAAACTCATCTCCTTTTTCCTCTTTCACCAGTGACTGATCTTTATCCTTCTGGATTTTCAGTTTGGATTCTGCTGTAGTTTGACATATATACCTTCCTGTCTCTCTTTATTCTATGTCCTTTCTTGTCTCTGGGCTTCAGGCAGACTGTTTCAGGCAGTGTGGTGTAGTGCAAAGAGCTATTGTAGATTTGGAGTCAGACAATCTGGGTTAAAATTCTAGCTTTACCACTTAACACCTGTGTGACCTTGGTCAAGTAATTTGTCTCTCTGGGTTTTAACTTTCACTCTAATTTTTCTTACTTCCGTAGTATCTAGCCTACTCTTTCCCCTCAGCAAATCTGGGGTGTTTGGGGAGTACATGTTTTCTTTGTGTATCCTTCAGATAGTTGAATTGGATGGTGCAGATGGTTGGATGTTTGTATATTTAAGGTCATCTCCTTCCCCCATCTAATAACCCCTAATGGCTCCGTAGTACCCCAAGGATCAAATAAAAAATCCTTTGTTTGGCATTTAAAGCCCTTCATTATCTGGCCCCAGCTTACCTTTCAAGTCTTCTTAAAAGGAGAACTATTCAGTTTGATCTGATCATCTTTAGACATCTACTCAGAACAAATATCCTTCCATATTCTGTGATCCAGTAACATGGGCCTCCTTGCTGTTTCTTTCACATGGCAGTCCATCTATAGACTCAAAGCATTTTCACTGGCTGTGTCCCATTCGTGGAACTCTCCCCTTCCTTATCTTTGCCTCCTAGCTTCTCTGGCTTCCTTCAAGTCTCAGGCAAAATCCTACCTTCTAAAAGAAGCTATTCCCAGTTCTCCTTAATCTTAGTGCTTTCCCTCTGAGACTACCCTCCAATTTATACTGTACAAATCTTGTTTATACATAGTTGTTTGCATGTTGTCTCTTTCCCTATCCCTTAGACTGTGAGCTCCTTGAAAGAAGAGACTATTTTTTTTACCTTTCTTTGTAAATCCAGAGGTTATCCCAGTACTTGGAACAAATTAGGACCTTATTAAGTGCTAATCAACTGATTTTTCTAGCTCTAAGTTTTACGATGCTTTCCCATTAAGGCTCATTCCCATTTGCCATCCTAATCCTATTCCACACTCAGCCTTAATTTGCTTCTAGAAAGCCTTCCTAGTCTGATCCCATTTGTTTGCTTTCTCCAACCTCTCCCAATCAATTTGACATTAATGTATGTCCTGGTCAGGTAGCTAGGTGGAGCAGTGGGTAGTGCATCAGGCCTGAAGTCAGGAACACCTGAGTTCAAATCCAGCTTCAGACACTTACTAGCTGTGTGACCCTGGGCAAGCCACTTAACCCTGTTTACCTCAGTTTCCTCCTCTGTAAAATAAGCTGGAGAAGGAAATGGCAAGCCACTCCAGTAACTTTGCCAAGAAAACTCCAAATGGGGTCATTGAGAGTCAGACAGAACTAAAAAATAGCAAAATGTTCTGGTCACCTTATCTAGCTTGAAACTCCCACAGTGGTATGGGTCATATGTCCTTCTATCTTTGGACTTTGAACCCTGCAATCAGCAAGGAGAACCAGGCATAATATGATGAGGGACAACTGGCTATAGATTTGAAAGGAGTAGCATCCATGCTTAGCTATTCAGAATAAGTTGAAGCCTGTGGATAAACTATCCTACTCTATTTTCCCTGGAAGAAATGTACAAATAACTTTATTTCCTGCTCTTTAAGCCCCATTGGCTGTAATGCTCATGTTTTGGATGAAAGCCTTAGGGGCATCTACATCAAAACATACTTTTCTGAAAGCATGAGTTTGGTGAAAAGTGGGTGGTGACATTGGTTTAAACTCACACTGGATTGAGACCTGGTTTGAATAGGAGGACTCCACAGCCTATTACACACCTGGATTCTGTAGGGCTAGTGATAGTGCTACCCTGTCTTGGACAGGGCTCAGCTAAGGGGAATGGAGGCTTTGGGGAGTGTGTGGGGGCATCACAAGGTGAAGATGTGGCTAGATTAACAGAACATCATGTAGCTTCTCATACATGACACAGGGACATAGGAATAGAGAAAAATTTTGACCTCAGTCCCAGATATCCCTTTTAAGTGAACCGACTTTTGAAGTAGAGAGACAGATGGATCAACTTAGTAACTTTTAGTTTCCTTATCTTTCTTAGGTTGTTGGAGGGCAGCATCTCTGCATTAAGAGAAGATCAAGGGGATCCATGGAGATGAGAGTAGAAGAACTGAAATAGCTAAAAGAAGGGGAAATAGGAAAAGAAAGGTGAAAGGTTAAGGGAATCAGGTTGAGTAGTTCTCTCTCTTCATATCTAAAATGGGTGATTTTAAGGAGAACATTGACCAGTTAACATTAGTTTATTTACACAGAGGATTGAGCAAGAGAAAATAAGGGGAAAAATTCAGAAGGGGAATTGGTTAGACTGAAGGAAGAAATTTCCAATATTGGTTGAATGAAACTACAGTAGAGGCAGCAGAGAAGGTTGGAAGAATACTTGTCTTTATTAGATGTTCAGAAGTGATCATATCAGGCTGAGTAATTCTCCTTTCTTGGCAGTGTAAGCTCCATTTGATAGGAGAGTCTGAGAGGCAGATTCCTTACTGTTTTATATGGTGTAGAGGAGAGATATGATACATGTAGGAATGAGACACTTTCAATGGAAATATGAGTATTAGAAATTGCAGTTCCCATACTTTCCCACTAGGGGAGAAAGGAGAAATGGCCTATGGTCTTAGAAATTCTGGAAAATTGACCAGTCAGCATTGGGGAAGTTGTCTCACCCTCCTCCCCACTTAGGACTTCATGGGGTTGGACAGAAGATTTAATATCATTGTTGTGTGGAAAAAAATGTTCTCCCTATGACTCTTCTAAGTGCTGACTTGAATTCCTTGTTTCTCAAGCTGTAAATCATGGGATTAAACAATGGGGTAAGGATGGTGTAGGACACAGATATCAGAGTGTCCTGGCTGGAGGTATAGTTGGTCTTGGGTCTTAAATATATGAAGGAGGCACAGCCATAGTGGACCGTGACAACAATGAGATGGGAGGCACAGGTGGAGAAGGCCTTGTACCTCCCTAAAGAAGAGGGGGATTGGAGGATGGCAAAGATGATATGGATGTAGGAGACCAGGATCAATAGCAAGGGGATGACCAGGACCAATCCACAGAGCATAAAGATGACCATTTGACTGAGGTGATTGTGGTAGGAGGCCAACTTGAGGACAGGGGAGATGTCACAAAAGAAATGGAGGAGCCTGTTGGAGGAGTGGAAGGGCAAGTGGAACACCAGAGAAGTGATGATGATGGAGACAGTAAAGCCACAGACACAGGCCATGGCCACTAGCCACAAGCACACCTCATGGCTCATCAGCACTGTGTAACGAAGAGGATTGCAGATGGCCACGTAGCGGTCATAGCCCATGGCTGCCAGCAGGAATGAATGAGAACATCCAAGAAAGAGGAAGGTGAACATCTGAATAGCACAGCCCACAAAAGAGATGACCTTCTTCTGGGACAGGAGGTCTACCAGCATCTTGGGCACAATGACAAAGGTGTAGCAGGTCTCAGAGCAGGAGAGGACAGCGAGGAAGAAGTACATAGGTGTATGGAGGGCTCGCTCTAGTAGGATGGTGGACAGGATCACAGCATTGGTGCCCAGGGTGAATAGGTAGAGAAGGAGGAACACCACAAACAGAAGCCGTTGTAGTCCAAACAGAGATGAGAAACCAAGAAACAGAAACTCATTCACAGCTGTCTCATTGGTCCTCTCCATAGAAGAAACATTTTTCTGGGGGCGGGGACAGCCTGAAATGAAAAGCCATGGAAAGATGTCAGTGGAATTTCAATAAACACTGAGTAAGCAATTACTATGTGAAAGGCATAGTGCCAGGCACTGGGAAAACAAAGATAGAAACAAAATTTTGTCAAACTGGATTGAGTAGAATTTCCTTTAGCAGAATAGGAGATGAGTGCACAGGTTAGGTGCTCCCAGACATTTAATACCAAACCTTTGTTTCTTCTTTACTGTTTATCTATCTAATATCCAAGAAGATGCTGTATGAATCTGACTTGGTATTTCAGTTTCCCAGTCCAGGAACCGTGAACCTCCATTACCTTTTCAAACTATCCATTACACTGCCACCACGATAAACTTAAACACCAGTTTCAGTATGTCACCATCCTGATAAGGAATTTACAAATCTTTAATCTCAATCTTATCAGGTCTAAATTCCATTTATGGCCCTTAGTATTCTTAGGATCATAGCTAGGAAGCTGAAAAGGACCTTAGAGGGGGAAAGATTACAAGCATTTACTAAGTCTCTAGCTCCTTAAATATGACCCCCTCATTTTGCTGATAAGGAAACTGAGGGGCAGAGATGGGAAGTGACTAGGCCAAGGTCATACAAGTACTAAGTTGCATAAATGATGAATCCAGTTGTTCTGTCTCCAAATCCAGGGCTTTTCCTACCGTGTCAAGATGCTTCTCCTATTTGTCCAACTTTAAACTCCCTACTGTCCTAAGTGAACTCTAGTCTGGGCAGTCTTTTCAGGTCTCCTGTACATATCTTTCTCGTTCCTCTTGCTGATCCTTTGCCCATGTTACTCCTCCATCCTGTAAAGCCCCCTCTCTTCTTTTTCTAACCTCCCTATTGGGCCCAGCTCAGAGGCTTTTTCCTCAATGAAGATTTACCCTATTCATTCAGGCCAGTCCATACCTGAACAGAACCAGCAGCTGGTCATCCAGCCTCTGGAAGACCTCCAAGGAGGGGGATTCACTACCTCCAGGGGTAATTCCTTCCATTTTTGGAAGTTATTAAGACGTTTTTTTCCTCTGAGATCAAGCTTAAATTCATCCATCGTGACTTCAAATCTTTGCTTCTGACCCTGGGGCCAACAGACCAAACGCAATTTCTTTTCCTCAAAAAAACCTTTTAAAGGCTCCAGAATCTTCCCTTATCTAGGTTAAGAATAGCAATTTCCTCTAAAGGCTTGTAATATGACATCAGCTCAAAACTCTTCACTATCCTCCTTGCTCTCTTCTGGATTCTCTTTAGCTTATCAATATAAATATTCTTCCCCAACGGTGGCACCCAGAAGGAAGTGTGTTCACACTTACACTATGTATGCTCTGGTCAGGTACAGAGTGATTGTCATCTCCTTAGTTCTGAAGTGATGTCTCTCAATGCGATCCTAAAACACAGCAGCTAGGTGGAACAGTGGATAGAGTGACAGACCTGAAATCAGGAAGACCTGAGTTCAAATCCAGCCTCAGATACTTACTAGCTGTGTGACCCTGGGCAAGTCACTTAATCTTTCTCCTCAGTTTCCTCATGTGTAAAATGAATTGGAGAAGGAAATGGGAAGCGACTATCTTTGCCGAGAAGACCCCAAATGGGATTACAGAGTTGGACACAGTGAAAAGACTGAGCAACAACTGACCACAATTGCACTTTAATTGTTTCAACTACTTTAATCATAGAAGTTAAACCTGGAAGGGAACATAGAAGTCTAGTTCAACATCATCATTTTATAAATGAGCAAACTGAAGCCCAGACAAAAGAACTGACTTGCTCAAGGTCAAATAGCTAGTAAATGGCAGAACCAGGATTAAAACTTTTAGCAGTATGTTGTAGTGGAAAGAACTCTGGTTTGAGACTGGAGACAAGGGGTAGAATCACAGCTCTGATAATTTTAACTGCCAATCATTTTTGCCTCTTTGGACCTCAGTTATCTCACCTGTAAAATGGAGTTAATAAAACAAGCATTTTCACTTCAGGGTACAATGGAAAGCCTTCTAGATAGATTTGGAGAATGTGTGTTTGAATCTCTGATTCTGCCGTTTACCATCCGTGTGGAAAGAAGAAAACAAACATTTATTAAGTGCCAGGTGCTTTATAAATATTATCTCATTTAACCTTCATAACAACCCTAGGAGGCAGGTCCTATTTTTATTCCCATTTTAGAGTAGAAGTAGAGGTTAAGTCACTTGCCCAGGGTCACACAGCCAATAAGTGTGTGAGGACAGATTTGAACTCAGATCTATCCTGATTCCAGGGCTGGAGTTCTATGCACTCCACTACTCAGGTACCTTGGTCTAGTACTTAACTTTACTTGGTCTCTATTGTCCTTATTTGAGAAAAAGAGAGAATTGGACTAGCTAGTCTCTAAAGTCACTTCTAGCTCTAAATCTATGTTTCTACTGTCTTCTGATGACTCTGATGAGGTGGCTGTGCAACAAAGTCTTGGTGAATCCTTAAGAGCTATGGATAGATATTATTACAACAACAACAATAACTACTGTGATTACTACTACTATGACTGCACTGCTGCTACTACTGCTACTACTACTACTACTGCCTCTGTTACTACTACTACTGCTACTACTACTTCTACTACTACTGCTGCTACTACTACTGCTGCTCCTTCCAGTCACTGGGCAAAATGCCCACTTCAGTTAACTGGGAGGGACTCAGATATAGTACTTGATGACTTGACTGAAAGCATAAATTTGATCATGAAATCCAACGCCTTCCTATTACCTCAAGTGCAGAATTTTCTTTTAATCTTTTTAAATGTTAAAAAAAAATCTTTAAGTGTATCACAGACCCTTTTGGCAGTTTGGTAAAGTCTATGTTCCCCATCATAGAGTAATGTTTTTGAATCCATAAAATAAAATGAATGGGATTACAAAGGAAGTCAATTATATTGAAATACAATTATTAAAAAAGTAAAAGAAAAGTTCATAGACTCTAGGTTAAGAACCACTGCTCTAGGGTCAGATACAAACTCTGTGGGGCATTTAAAGTCCTCACTACCTTTCCAACCTTATTAGACTCTATTCTCTTCTGTACACAGTGTGGTCTAGTCAAACTTACTTTTCACAAATGTTATTCTTAGAATCTGTAGTTTTGACTTCCGGGGACGGAGCCAAGATGGCAGCTGAAAAGCAGGGACTTGCATGAGCTCCCCTCCAGGTCCCTCCAAAAAACTATAAAAAATGGCTCTGAACAAATTCTAGAACTGCAGAAGCCATAAAATAGCAGAGGGAAGCAGGGATCTAGCCCGGGACAGCCTGGATGGTCGCTGGATGAGGTCTATTGTACACGAAGCGGAGGGGAGCGGAGCTCAGCGTGGGTGGCAGCAGGACCAACCAGACTAGCAGCAGGCTGGAACAGGCCCTAGCACCCTGAATCAGTGAGCTGTGGCAGTTACCAGACTCCTCAACCCACAAACACCAAAGACAACAGAGAAGGTTAGTGGAAAAAGCTGCGGGGGACAGAGTTTGCAGTTCAGCCACTGCCTCAGGGGCAGCGGGGGAGGTGCAGCTACAGAACTACAGCTGCAGTTACTTCTGGCCCCAGGCCCACATGGTGGGAGGAATTAAGTGGCAGATCAGAGCAGGAATGCAGAGCCTGCTGAAGATTTTCGTCAGGTCTGGGTTGGTGGTTCTTGAGGAAGGAGGAGTGCTGGTGTGGCAGAGCTGGCTGTACAGAAATAGCTCTGAAATCAATGGCGCATCCCCTCAAGCTTGGAACAAAGTGCTCTTTGCTCTACAAGCAGTCATACCCTGACGGAAAACTCAAGGGTCAAATAAGTTGGCTGGGAACATGGCCAGGCAGCAAAAATGCACTCAGATTCAGTCTCAGACTTTGGAATCTTACTTTGGTGACAAAGAAGACCAAAACATACAGCCTAAAGAAGTCAACAAAGTCCAAGAACCTACACCAAAAGCCTCAAAGAAAAACATGAACTGGTCTCAGGCCATGGAAGAGCTCAAAAAGGAGTTGGAAAAGCAAGTTAGAGAAGTAGAGGAAAAATTGGGAAGAAAAATGAGAGTGATGTGAGAAAACCATGAAAAACAAGTCAATGACTTGCTAAAGGAGACCCAAAAAAATACTGAAAAAAATATTGAAGAAAACAACACTTTAAAAAACAGACAACTCAAATGGCAAAAGAGCTCCAAAAAGCCAATGAGGAGAAGAATGCCTTGAAAAGCAGAATTAGACAAAATGGAAAAGGAGGTCCAAAAGACCACTGAAGAAAATACTACCTTACAAATGAGATTGGAACAAGTGGAAGCTAGTGACTTTATGAGAAATCAAGATATTATAAAACAGAACCAAAGGAATGAAAAAGTGGAAGACAATGTGAAATATCTCATTGGAAAAACCACTGACCTGGAAAATAGATCCAGGAGAGATAATTTAAAAATTATTGGACTACCTGAAAGCCATGATCAAAAAAAGAGCCTAGACATCATCTTTCAAGAAATTATCAAGGAAAACTGTCCTGATATTCTAGAACCAGAGAGTAAAATAGGAATTGAAAGAATCCACCAATAGCCTCCTCAAAAAGATCCCAAAAAGAAAACTCCTAGGAATATTGTAGCCAAACTCCAGAGTTGCCAGGTCAAGGAGAAAATATTGCAAGCAGCCAGAAGGAAACAATTTGAGTATTGTGGAAACACAATCAGGATAACACAAGATCTAACAACTTCTACATTAAGGGATCGAAGGGCTTGGAATATGATATTCCAGAGGTCAATGGAGCTAGGATTAAAACCAAGAATCACCTACCCAGCAAAACTGAATACAATACTTCAGGGCAAAATATGGATTTTCAATGTAATTGTGAACTTCAAGCATTCTTGATGAAAAGACCAGAGCTGAATAGAAAATTTGACTTTCAAACACAAGAATCAAGAGAAGCATGACAAGGTAATCAAGAAAGAGAAATCATAAGGGACTTACAAAAGTTGAACTGTTTTGTTTACATTCCTACACAGAAAGATGATGTGTATGATTCATGAGACCTCAATATCATAGTAACTGAAAGGAATATGCATATATATATATAATATGTTTATGTATATATAGGTATATGTGAGTGTGTATGTATGTATGTATATGTGTAAGTGTATATATATATATACACAGAGAGAGAGAGAGAGAGAGAGAGAGAGAGAGAGAGAGAGAGAGAGAGGGCACAGAGTGAGCTGAAGATGAAGGGAAGATATCTAAAAGAAATAAAATCAAATTAAGGAATGAGAGAGGAATATATTGAGAGAGGGAGGTAGGGAGAGATAGAATGGGGTAAATTATCTTGCATAAAAGTGGCTGTAGGAAGAGAAGAGAAGCCAGGTGAGGGAGAATGAGTGAATCTTGCTCTCATCAGATTTGACCTGAAGTGGGAATACCATACATACTCAATTGGGTATCTTATCTCACAGGAAAGAAAGACAAAGAAGATAAAAAAGGGGGGGATGATAGAAGGGAGGGCAGATGGGGGTGGATGTAATCAAAAACAAACACTTTTGAAAAGGGACAGGGTCAAGGGAGAAAATTCAATAAAGGGGTATAAGTTAGGAAGAAGCAAAATATAGTTGGTCTTTCACAACATGAGTATTGTGGAAGGGTTATACATAATGACACGCATGTGGCCCATGTTGAATTGCTTGACTTCTTAGGGAGGGTGGGTGGGAATGGAAGAGGGGAGAGAATTTGTAACTCAAAGTTTTAAAAATAGAAGTTCAAAAACAAAAAAAAAAGTTTTTGCATGCAACTAGAAAATAAGATACACAGGCAATGGGGCTTAGAAATTTATCTTGCCCTATAAGAAAGGAAGGGAAAAGGGGATGGGAGGGGAGTGGGGTGACAGAAGGGAGGGCTGACTGGGGAACAGGGCAACCAGAATATATGCCATCTTGGAGTGGGGGAAGGGTAGAAATGGGGAGAAAATTTGTAATTCAAACTCTTGTGAAAATCAATGCTGAAAACTAAATATATTAAATAAAAAAAAGAATGTGTAGTTTCCTTTAAAGTGGCTAAAGTGCTATATTCCATGTGAGTCCTTTCCTAATATCTCAAGCTGTCTAGAGTCTCCCTCCGCAATGATCAATATTTGTTTTGTAATATCTTGCATATATATACATGCATATGATATAGCCATGTATGCATACAAGATATTTAAAAATATACTATGTATTGTCTTTCCTGATACAATGTAAGCTCCTTCAAGTTTCAGCTAAAATCTCTACAGAAGAAGCCTTTCCTGTCCCCCTTAATGCCTTCCTGCTGAGACTATCTCAATTTTTTCCTGTATTTGTTTGTATATTATCATTTGCATGTTATATACATGTATATGTACACACATGTATATATACACATATATAACACACATATATACATATATATTGTTTGTATATTGTCATGTTTTATATATATATACATACATACACACATACATATTCATACACACGTATATAAATAATTCCCATTCAATTGCGAACTTCCTGAAGGCAAGGATTGTTTTTACCTTTCTTTGTATCCGTAGAACCCGGCCTAGTGGTTGGCACATAGTACATGCTTAATAGATGCTTATTGGTTGATAGATTGGTTAATTGTCTGGAACTTACTCCTCAAGAGGGTAAAATATTAATTAATTTGGGCCATTGCACCATTTTTATCAGGCCTGAAAATGGGTAGAAAAAAAGGTCTGGTTTTGAACAGTCCAGTCACTTTATTTTCATGGGGATAGTCATAGTATTTCATCTAAAATCTGGGAAAAATTTTCCTGGGATTCATTGTGGTCATCTCATCCTGACACCCAGGATGCCAAGATACCCTAGATTACTCTCTGAGAATCTCTGACTGAAGACAAAAAGGTACTTCCTTTCTCTCTCTCTCTCTCTCTCTCTCTCTCTCTCTCTCTCTCTCTCTCTCTCTCTCTCTCTCCCCACACGTGCGTGCGCCCTCTGGAAATTCCTCCATTCTAGTGTTGCTATAATTCAATTTGTCTCTCTGTATCCTAGGAAATTTGCTGATGCATGAGAAACTGTGAGTCTGTATACTAATGGGGAATAGACATCACAGACCTAATTCAAAATCAATTTCTGTGAGACTCCCAAAATGAGAGTTGGATCTGATATAACATGATTCCTAAACAGTTTTCTGGAATTGAAGCCCCATTTGTAGTCAGGCGTCTGGAAATTGAAAATAATGGATGATTTGGAGTATTTGGACAATGGATAATTGGATAATGGGAATAATGATAGTTCTACGAGCCTTCTGAGAATTTCCTTTCCCAGCTGTGTATTTGCATATTTGATATTGTAACAATTTGAATTTTCTCCTTCTGTTACACATGTTTGTGTCCTGGATAACCTATTCAAATTGTGCTGGGAAAAAAAAAATCCCACGATGTCAAGGCACCAGGCACTGTTTCTAAGGGAACCCTCCGTGACTTCCTGTCTCCTATGTAAACTGAGCAAATGTTCCATCCATCAATTAACAAATTTTTTTTCAGGACTTACTATGTGCCAGACCCTGGGCTAAGCACTAGAAAAACAACGAAAAAGCAAAACGATTCCTGCCATCAAAGATCTTTCAAACAAGCAAACAAACAAATAAATACAGCTACAACAATACAGATTAGATGGAAGATAGCCTTAGGAGGGAAGTGGCTAATAATTGGGAGAACAAGAAAGGGCTGCTGGACATTGGGAGGAGGTGGTGCTTGAGGAGAGTCTTAAGGAAGGTAGGAATTCTAAGAGGTAGAGGTTAGGAGGGAGAACATTACAGGCATTATGACAGCCAATACTAAGTCACAGAGATGAGGAGGGTACAATTATGTGTGAGGAACAGTAAGGAGGTCAGTTTGAAGGAAGGCTAGAATGTATGGCAAGTAATGGGTGAAAAGAAGGGAATAATGGGAAAGCGCTACGTTGTGAAGAACTTTAATGCAAAACAGAGGCATTTACATTTGATCCTAGAGGAAATAGAGAGTCATGGGAGTTTCCTGAGTGATAGGGTGACATTACTTAAGGCTTACACTCAAGGAAAATCACTTTGAAAATTGTTTGGAGGTTGATTGGAGAAGGAAAAGATTAGAAAAGACTGTTCAATTAGAAGGTTATTAAGAGGTGATGAAGGCCTGACCTAAGATTGTGGTGGTTTGAGTAGAGAGAAGAGGGCATATACAAGATATGTAGAGAAAGAAACTGGAAGATTTGGCAACTGAATGGATATGTGTGATGAGCTGCAGACATGGGTGATTAGAAGGGTAATGGTGTCCGGCATAGTAATGGGGAAGTTTGGAAGGAGGGTGGCCTGACCTTTTAGATAATCCTAGTCTGTTCCTGTATGTTTGCTATGACATCACCACTACCACCACCACCACCACCACCACCATCATCATCATCATCATTACCACCACCATCATCATCACCACCACCACCACCACCACCACCATCATCATCATCATTACCACCACCACCACCATCATCATCATCATCATCATCATCACCATCATCATCATTACCACCATGACCACCACCACCATCATCATCATTATCACCACCACCACCACCATCATCATCATCATCACAATCCATTTAAATAGCACTTTAACTTTTATAAAGAACTTTATCTACAATAGCTGTAAAGTAGACAGTTCAAGCATTATTATCTCCATTTTACTGAAGAGGAAACTGAAGCTCATCAGCTAGTTCTGGAGATAAGAATTGGAGCCAGAACTTGAACTCAAGTCTCCTGATTCTAGGGGCTCTATGCCACACTTTACCAGTACAGTTGGAGCACCTCCAAAGTAGGGTCTTTCTCTCCTTCCCCCCATGTCTTCAGGGGAAACCCTGATGTCCATCACTCCCCACAGTTCTCCACAAAAGGTCTTGTATATAGGTTCCACTTACTGAGAGGGGATGGGTGGCTGAGCCAATGACTAATTATTAATTGTTAAACCATTTTGTTTCTGATTTCAGAACTTGTTCTTCCAAAGCTTTACCTGTGATCATCTTTCTTCCCGGGTCATTGCTGTGCAGGGTTTTCTTTGGACATTAGCAAAGGACTTCACCTACAGTCATGAATACTTTTGGATTGCTAGATTTGAAGGCAGTATGTCCAGAGGCCAAGGAAACCTGATCGCCTTTTAGGGAATCAACATTAAAAAAATTTCTTAGGGGAAGGAACATGGCACATTAAGGCCCTGTAAACTTTAACAAGTCCCCAGACTTTCTGAAGTGATTTCTGGTCTGACTTGCTCTATGTCACACATGATAAGCCCTCAATGAATGAATGCATATAAACATACAAGCTAGTAATAATAATAGTAATAACAAAGCCGTCTTTATTCATGTTAATGGTTCACGTTTCTATAGTGCTTTAAGGTTTAGAGTATGCTTTCCTCACAACAATCTGAAGTCAAAAGGAAGTGAGGCAAGTTGTATTTTATTATTCCCATCTTATAGATAAACAAGTTGAGGATCAAAGAGGATAAGTGACTTATCCCCTATTCTGTGCCATGATGTAGGCTTAAGAGTTTTGAGTGAATTGGTTACCCAGAAGGACTGAGTTTTCACAGAATTAACACTAGTTCTCCTTTAGGTAGTTTTGTTGTTGTTCATTCATTTCAGTCGTGCCTGGCTCTTCATGACCCCATTTGGGATTTTCTCGGCAAAGATACTGGAGTGATTTTGCCATTTCCTTCTCCAGCTCATTTTACAGATGAGGAAATGGAGGCAAATAGGGTTAAGAGACTTGCCCAGGGTCACACAGCTAGTAAGTGTCTGAGGTCAGATTGGAACTCAGGTCTTCCTGACTGCTGACCTGGCACTCTATCCGCTGAACCACCTAGCTTCCCTCCTTTAGGTAGCACTTTACAATTAATAAAGCACTTTCATATGTTATGATCTCACAACAACTCCATGAATTAGTCAATGCTGGTATTATTTTCCCCATTTTATAGATAAGGGGACTAAGGTTCAATGAGGTTAAGTTTGTAGCTGTAACTAGGGTGGGGTAATAGGAGATTTGACCCAGGCTATCCACATTTTGAGGAGCACACTTCTTCCTCACTGTAGTCTGCCCATTGTACCTATGCTCAATCATTCTCCTCCCCACCACATATGTAGCATGACTGCTCTGCTCCTTCACTTAATCCTGGACTGCTTTCCCTGATGTGTCCCTCTCCCAGGGGCTGCCTGCCCTTACTGCTGCACCATCCTTCCCATCCCCCTCCTCTACATATCTTATGGCATAATCGGGGAGAGTAATTGGCTGCTTCCAGACCAGAAAGGATCAATTTCTCTTGAGGACATGCTGAGGTGGACTAACCATCACCTCTCCCCTTTCAAACAAATTTTTGAGTGGAAACCCCAGAATTACTGGTCATAACTGTGATTAAGTGGCTTTTCTCAGCTACAGAGCTCAGAAGTGATAGAGCTCAACTCCAAAAGAGGTGTCCAAACTCTAATTCCGGGGCTCTTTCCACTTCCTTCCATCAGTATGACCAACCTAAGAAAATGGTTCCATTGTCCTTGTATACTGCTAGTAGTCACAAATGTACAAAAGCATGTTGTACAAACAGGCGGGCCCACGCATTTACTCATGCATGACCAAAACCACACAAACACAAACTCATTCTTTCCCTCTCTCACTTTTTTTCCTCTGTCCTTATCTACCTCACAGGACTGTGAGGAGCAAATTAACTGCCTTTGAATACACCTTGCAAGGTAGAAATTGCCCATCACATTCAGAGGGTTGGTGGGATCATTTGGTTTTTTTTGGTCATAAACTCTGAAACACAATCGCTTTCTTGATGGAATTGCATTCTCACCCATCAGTGTATTACATGTCTGTATCCTGGGGCAGCACAAAAAGGGAAATGTCACATTTTCTCTTTCCATGAATTTCCCTGGAATGAAAACCACCTTTTGGAAAAGGCTCTGTACTAGGTAGGGGTACGGAATGGAGCATCTTTGAGCTGGTGGTCTTCGTGAGGCTGACCCCTGAACTCTCCATGCAGGTGAGTGGTCTGTCAGGTTAGTGAAGAAAGGAAAGAATCATTGCTTTCAACAATTCCCTTGGGTATGACCAAGGGAAGATCAGTCCCAGTTTATAGCTTTAAAATGGGACTGGGTTGAAGGTGTTGTAGATAAAGCTAATGGTTATGCATAATTCTGCTTCTCCTCCAGGAAGGTTTAATAGAATCATTGAATGCTGAAGGTAAAAGAGAACTTATAGGTAATATAGTTGGAGCCCTTTATCACTCTCACTTATAATAATAGGTGGTTATTAGTGTTATTAGTAATATTAATCATAGTAAATAATAGAAAGTCAGTAGACCAAAGGGTTTGAGTACTGGATATTGAGTCAGAAAAAAATCTAGATTCAAATGCTGTCCCTAATACTCACTAATTGTATGACCCTGGTTAAGTCATGTAATCCCTGTTTAAGGCAATTCCTTAGGACTTATTGAAGTCATTAGACAGGTTGCAATTTGGAGGGAGGTCCCTAAGCTGACAAAATCAAAGATCCTTTATGTATTTGCATATAATATACGCATTTGAGCTAATAGAACCTGCTTATTTTACAGATGAAGAAACAGAGAAGGGAAGTAACCTGTCTAAGGTCCATGAAGGAAGGAATAGGCATTCTCCTTTTTCCCATTGGGAAAGGAGTGCTGTTTGTCCCTTCTACATGCAGATGGACTCTCAAGTCATTCGACATATCATTAGTGAAGTTGGAGAAGTTATGACAATAGCCTTAACACAGGTATGGTATCAACATTGTCATGGTCTATCTGTGAACTGGTTCCCCATGTCCTTGTTTTGATCCTGTTTGCCTCCTATATATTTGTGCCTCCTTAAGCTTGGATCCTTTAAAGGTCAGGGACCATGCCCTTGTAATCAGTTGACTGGTTAGCAGTCCTGAGAATCTACGAAGGGTCCAGCCAAGTTTGAGGTGTAACTCAAATGACAGTTCAATCAATACATACCTTTGTGAAGAAATGTGCATAATTGAGGTTTTTTATAATGGTGGTGTTGAGGGTCTAGTTGGATCTTATCAGGGAAAAAGGGCAGTAGATTAACCTAGACATAGGATGTGTCTATGTAAAATTAAATGGAGCAGATAGTGATTCTTTTAATTTAAGGCATATAAAAAGTCTTTCTACATTGTCTGGGCAAAGAAATCTACTTTTGAGTTTCTTTAGATGCAGAGTAGTCAGATCCTGTGAACTGAGTGCTTGACTCATCTCATTTCCCCTTCCTTAGCACTTCACAATTGTGGTATGTTATACCCTTCAATCTTACATCTTACCTTACTTAGAGTTGAAAATACTGGTTTCCCCGCAGGCTGAATGACATCACCCTAAGCTACTGTCCATCATTCATGTTCTAGATTCTGTAGGTGTCCTGTTTAGAGCTGATTTCTTCACTGCCTGGGCTGGTTTCTGGGCCATTTCTCTGTCTCACCAAAGTGACTGGCTACAGAACTGCATGCTGAGATTAGCAAAAGAATGAGGTTCAAATTAAAGAACTGATTGTGGCCATCAAGGGTGGGGTAGAGGGAGCCAGTCTCAGCCCACAGGGAGAAACGAGACAACAGCCTGGGCATTAGCTTACCCAGTTGCCTCCCTCCATCTGGCTTCGCGTTCCCTCTTGCCAAAGACCCCACTAAGCCTAGGGGTTGACAATGACCGTTGGGGCCTGAGCTTTTATTCTTATTGATTTGCGGTTGGCAGCACTTTGATTAGTCTCCCATGGCAGCACTTGCCATGGAGATGATGCACTGGGTATAATTAGCAGACAAGTTTATCATGGAAAATAGAGGAAAGTCACCAAACCCCGGGTCTAGGGAGCAGGATCCTCTGAAGACAATCCCTTGAATGACATAGCAAAACCAAGGAAATTTGTCTAGGCCTGTGTAGTCAATGTTTAATTATCTATGATAATGGGTGGGTGAAAGGGAAACTGAAGTAGATAATATGTAACCTCGGGTAATGTAGAAAAAAGTTTCTATTTGTCTTAAGCTGTTTTAGTCTTTTGCATCTATTCTGTTCTCTCTAATCGTCCAGCCATCTCTCTAGTTCAGGCCCTCATATTCTCTCATCAGGATTATTGGAACAGCTCCCCAATTAATGCCAAATCTCTCCCTACCCCAATCCGTCCTATACATAGTTACCAAAGCAACTTTCCTAAAGTACATAAGACTCCCTATTCTTTCTAGGATGTATTATAAGCTTCTCTGGCTTTTAATGCTGGGTGAGTCACTCAGCTGGATTCTCTGGGTCCTGCTCCTTTCCTTAGCTCTCTTCTTTTCTGCCTTGCTAGATCTTTCTTGAATTTATAGTCAGCTCTCTTTTTCTTCTGCCAGAGTTCTCATTCCTTGAAACTACTTCCTGCCTTATCACATCTCTCTGTAACTGTCTAGAGAGTGTGTTTATACTCCCTGCCTTAAACTGCTTGATTTGCTAAGCTACTTCCTGCTGGATGTTGTGTTGCCTTCTGGGAAAGTAGCTCCACTTCTGGACATCATAGTCAATGAGATGAGGGAAAAAATGAAAATTTCTCCCCTCCTCTGTAGTCTTATAGAGGCACCAGAATCATTTACCCCAAAACAAGACTCAAAAATTTTAAATTCTTGAAGCATTCATTTGTCTCTAGGGCTTGGCAGGCTTAGCTTTGTAACGGCCATCAGAGCATGATCAATTTTGCTTTATCGTCCAATGGCCAGTTGCCCCTCCAATTCTTCCTGCTTTCTTCCAATGCTTCCTACTTCTCAAAGGGATGGCAGGGGTTAGGCACACCTTTACACTTTGTCATCCAGCTTAGTCTCATGCTGACACCGTAATAGCCTCAACAAATTCAACATTCTAAAAGGTGGAGATGATGAAAGAATGCTATATAGTCAGGGGTGATGGTCTATGAGAATGTATGGAGATGAGAGATGAAATGCTGAATTTATATAACATTTGTAGTCCAGTTTGCCTAAAACATAGAGAGTATGAAGAGAAGTAATTTGAAATTAAAATAGGAAGGTAAATTATACAGGGCCCTAAATGCTAGGCTCAGGAATTTTTTTTCTTTTGTCTTGGAAGCAATAAATCACTGAAGACTTTTCAATAGGTCAGAGAAATAGAGCTGTATTTTAGGAATAGAAATTTTGCAGCTGTGTGGAGGGTAAAGTGGTGAGGAGAGAAGTTTGACATAGGAATACCAGTTAGATGGAGATGCTTATAAATGTTTGAGAGAAGCAAAATCAAACAAGGAAAGGCGGTTCCACCTTTAAAACCTATCTATTGCCAGGATGGTGAATAAGAGGGCAGCTGCATTATAACTTTATTACTAGATCGTGGGTGGGAAAAGTGCAATATTTAAAACCAGGGGAAACAAAAATCACATAATAAAATTGGTTATTTTACATTCTATTCCTTTTTAGTATATGGGGAGTTCCAGAAGTCCTACTTTAGTTTAAAGGTTTAGTTAAGACTTTTGGAACACCTTCTATGTTATATATTTTTGTCATTTTTGCGGTGAGGGAATATGTGGAGAGTAAAGATCTTATCAAAGGAGACATTATATTCTGGGAGTGTAATGGGTAATTCTGGAGCATGTCACCTCTTTCTCACTTGTTTCACTCTTTTGTTCCTCTCTCACTCCACTTCAGATGTCTTTCCATCATTATGTAGCACTCTTTTCAACCTGGAAGATCACTCCACCCTGAGCCCCCTTGCTCTGATTGGTCAGAACTGGAACTTCCATTTTAAAGAGAGCGCCCAGGTCAGTTATGGCTTCCACATCTTCTTTCCCCACTCTCTTTTCAGTTTCCTTTTATGTTTTGTCTTCTTCCATTAGAATGTAAACTCCTTGAGGGCAAGAACTGTCTTCCCTTTTGCTTGTACTTGTCTTCTCAGTACTTAGCACAGTGCCTAGCACACAGTAAATGATTAATAAATACTCGTTGACTTGTTGTTGATTTTCGCCAAAGAATTTAAAGCAACGCTGTTAGGATGAGTGGGAAATTGGTAAGAGACTGGTTGAGAGAGAAGGCTGCATTGCATTCATTGACACAAATCTACTTTCAGAAGAATAAAACTATATAGCTCCAGATGTGGATATCCAAGTGGTAAGCTCACCTGGTGGATATGAGTTAGTTTTCTGAGCATAGCAGGGGCTGAGCTCCAGTCTCACATCCTGAAAATCCAAGAAATAATATATTTATAGAAGCATTTTGGCTTAAAATAAATTTAAAAAACCACTAAGTGATTTGGACCAGGAAGATACAGTAATGATCTCATTCGAAGTCTACTGTGGTGTTCATATTTCAGAAAGATCTGTCTATGTGTTTACCCTCCTAGTTTAGGGGAATCTATGCCAAATAATTTCAAGTTTTTAAATTTGTCCAGGGAGTGCGGTGGAGGGGAAGGATGATGAGCTTACAGCACAATTTATGCTTAAACATCAAACTAGGAAAAATCTAATAAAACATGGCTCAAATTAGAATAACCAGATGGGATCCAAATTCTCTGACTTTTTGGCCCATTCTACAAACTGTTTTCAATATTTTCAAACTCCTCCCCCAAATCTGTAGAATTCTTAGAGCTTGGTGAGATGTTGAAAATGCTAAGATCATCCTGGGCCATTGCCAGCAGTCTTGACTTTTGTCTTGCTTCGATGACCCTGGAAGAGAGAGTGAGATTGATGACTTTGTGTGACTCTGCCTCACTTAAATCCAATTTACAAATAAGTCAATACATCACCCTGTGATGTAATCGGTCCTCTTTGAAAGTGACATTTAATGGTCTGTGGTTCTTCAGTGCCCCTGAGTATCATGGGCTGGGGCCTATGTTGCCCTGCTGGCCCCATTCAGCTCCAGGAGACAGTTAATCTATGGAGACAATATCTCATGCTGCTTCTAAGAGTCTTATACCCTAGAGTACTCAAACAAAAAGAAAGACATTTTCTGCCTTCAAGGAGTTTACAGTCTAATGGGGGAAAGAGAAAACATAAAAGGAGATTGCAGTGGAGTCTGGAGAGGAATAAAAGAGTGAGAAAGGAATGACATGCCCCACCCCTACCCCCACCGAATTATCCACCATACTCTTAGAGTGTAAAATGTTTTCTTTGAAAAGAACATTTAATAGTCTGTAGTTTCTCTAGGCAGCTGTTTATCTCAGGTCTCCATCTGTCAAAAATGAACTTGAAAAGGAAGTGGCAAACCACTCCAGTATCTTTGCCAAGAAATCCCCAAATGGGGTCACAAAGTGTCAGATACTACTGAAATAACTGAACAACAGTTCTCTTTAATTATCTTCTTAATGTAAGACTCTGTAGTCTTCCTCTGCCCTCCTCTGCTTGGTGATTTTGAGCAAATCATTCAGTGGGCACATTGAATTGAAAGCCTTGTAGAATTCTACCTATTTGGAAGTCTGGGGTGTAAGACTCTCAGAAGCAGCCTGAGGTTTTGTCTCTTCATGTTTACTGTTTCCCGATGCTGAATGGGACTGGCAGGAGAACATCAACCACAGCCCACCATGCTCAAAGGGCACTAAAAGCCCTTCCCTTGTTCTTAGTTGTGAACTGCTCTCCATCAGTCCCTAGTCCCACGTCTTGAGCTACCATTTTGAATTGGCTATCCCATAGGCATTTCCCCTGTCAAACCCACTTTTCCTTGCAACTGCCATATTAGTATTGAAGACACTACCATCCTGCTAGTCAACTTAGTTCAAATCCTTGGTGTCATCTTCATTCCTACTCATCCCATGGAGCCAGTCAGTTAACAAATCTTGTTGTTTCTATCTCCACAATATCTTTCATATTTCTCTTTTCCATTTGCTCAGCCACTATCTTAGTTTAGGCTCTCACTCCTCTTGCCTTTGTGCATTGCAATGGTCTCTCGCTACTCTAAACCATATTCCACAGCACCACCAAAGTGATTTTCCCAAGTGCAGGTCTAACTGTGTCATCCTCTATTCAGTACATTCCAGTGACTTTCCATTACTTCTAGGATCATATTTGAACTCCTCTCTCTGACATTTAAAGCCCTTCCCAATCTGGCGCCTTCCTACCTTTTCTAGCCTTTTCACACATCACTCCTGTCTATGTACTTGATAGTCCACATTTAGCGACTTACTTGCTGCTCCTCATAGACAACTCTGTATTTCTCAGCTCCAAGCCTTTATATTGGCTGTCTCCCATGGAATGTTCTTCCTCTTCACCTCTACCTCTTGGAACCCCTGGTTTTCTTCAAGGGCCACCTTATACACTTTCAGATTTGCCTCCCTCTCTCTCCCCCTCTTCCCCTACCAACAAGTGCCTACTCTCCTAACTCCTGTATATACTTTCATACTTCAAACTCTTGTAAATACTTATACAGGGTGTCCTAAAAGTCTCAGTGAACTTTAAGCTGTTAAAGCTTCAAAGCACACTTAGCTTTTTGAGAAACCTTGTATATATACGTCTTCTCCAGTAAAACTGAAGTTACTTTGTTGTTGTTGTTTAGTCATTTTTCATTTGGGTCTGACTCTTCCTGACCCCATTTGTGGTTTTTTTAAAAATTTATTTAATATATTTAGTTTTCAGCATTGATTTTCACAAAAGTTTGAATTACAAATTTTTTTCTGCATTTCTACCCTCCCCCCACTCCAAGATGGAATATATTCTGGTTGCTCTGTTCCCCAGTCAGCTCTCCCATCTGTCGCCCCACTCCCCTCTCATCCCCCTTTCCCTTCTTCTCTTGTGGGGCAAGATAAATTTCTATTCCCCATTGCCTGTGTATCTTATTTCCTAGTTGCATGCAAAAACTTTTT
The DNA here is from genome assembly GCF_011100635.1 of Trichosurus vulpecula. Lineage (NCBI taxonomy): Eukaryota > Metazoa > Chordata > Mammalia > Diprotodontia > Phalangeridae > Trichosurus > Trichosurus vulpecula. The sequence continues at coordinate 158,876,965 of NC_050576.1, read as the reverse complement.
TTTTGTTGTTTTTGAACGTCTGTTTTCAAAACTTTGAGTTCCAAATTCTCTCCCCTCTTCCCTCCCCACCCACCCTCCCTAAGAAAGCAAGCAATTCAACATAGGCCACATGCATATCATTATGTAAAACCCTTCCATAATACTCATGTTGTGAAAGATTAACTATGTTTTGCTCCTTCCTAACCTATCCTCCTTTATTGAATTTTCTGCCTTGACCAAGTCCGTTTTCAAAAATGTTTGTTTTTGATTACCTCCTCCCCCCATCTGCCCTCCCTTCTATCATCACCCCTTTTTATCTTCTTCCTCCTTCTTTCCTGTGGGGTAAGATACCCAATTGAGTGTGTATGGTATTCCCTTCTCAGGTCAAATCCAATAAGAGCAAGATTTACTCATTCCCCCTCACCTGCCCCCTCTTCCCTTCCTACAGAACCACTTTTTTCTTGCCACTTTTATGTGAGATAATTTACCCCATTCCATCTCTCCCTTTATCCCTCTGTCAATATATTCCTCTTATCCCTTAAATTGATTTTATTTTTTTAGATATCATCCTTTCATATTCAACTCACCCTGTGCCCTTTGTGTGTGTGTGTATATATATACATATACATATATATACATATATATATATATACCTACACATATACATACATAGACACACATATGTATATATATGTATACACACACACACATATATATATATATATGCATATTCCTTTCAGCTACTATGATATTGAGGTCTCATGAATCATACACATCATCTTTCTATGTAGGAATGTAAACAAAACAGTTCAACCTTAGTAAGTCCCTTATGATTTCTCTTTCTTGTTTACCTTTTCACGCTTCTCTTGATTCTTGTGTTTGAAAGTCAAATTTTCTATTCAGCTCTGGTCTTTTCACTGGAAAAGCTTGAAAGTACTCTATTTTATTGAAAATCCATATTTTGCCTTGGAGAATGATACTCAGTTTTGCTGGGTAGGTGATTCTTGATTTTAATCCTAGCTCCATTGACCTCCGGAATATTGTATTCCAAGCCCTTCAGTCCCTTAATGTGGAAGCTGCGAGATCCTGTGTTATCCTGATTGTTTTTCCACAATATTCAAATTGTTTCTTTATGACTGCTTTTAGTATTTTCTCCTTGACCTGAGAGCTCTGGAATTTGGCGACAATGTTCTTAGGAGTTTTCTTTTTGGGATCTATTTGAGGAGGCGATCTGTGGATTCTTTCAATTTCTATTTTACCCTTTGGCTCTAGAATATCAGGGCAATTCTCCTTGATAATTTCTTGAAAGAGGATATCTAGGCTCTTTTTTTGATCATGGCTTTCAGGTAGTCCAATAATTTTTAAATTATCTCTCCTAGATCTATTTTCTAGGTCAGTGGTTTTTCCAATGAGATATTTGACATTGTCTTCCATTTTTTCATTCCTTTGGTTCTGTTTTATGGTATCTTGATTTCTCATAAAGTCACTAGCTTCCACTTGCTCTAATCTCATTTTTAAGCTAGTATTTTCTTCAGTGGTCTTTTGGACCTCCTTTTCCATTTGGCTAATTCTGCCTTTCAAGGCATTCTTCTCCTCATTGGCTTTTTGGAGCTCTTTTGCCATTTGAGTTAGTCTATTTTTTAAAGTGTTGCTTTCTTCAATATTTTTTTCAGTATTTCTTTGGGTCCCTTTAGCAAGTCATTGACTTGTTTTTCACGGTTTTCTTGCATCCTTCTCGTTTCTTTTCCCAATTTTTCCTCTACTTCTCTAACTTGCTTTTCCAACTCCTTTTTGAGCTCTTCCATGGCCTGAGACCAGTTCATGTTTTTCTTGGAGGCTTTTGGTGTAGGCTCTTGCACTTTGTTGACTTCTTCCGGGCATATGTTTTGGTCTTCTTTGTCACCAAAGAAGGATTCCAAAGTCTGAGACTGAATCTGGGTGTGTTTTCGCTGCCTGGCCATGTTCCCAGCCAACTTACTTGACCCTTGAGTTTTTCGTAGGGGTATGACTGCTTGTAGAGCAAAGAGTACTTTGTTCCAAGCTTGAGTGGATGCACCGTTGATTTCAGAGCTATTTCTGTACAACCAGCTCTGCCACACCAGCACTCCTCCTTCCTCAAGAACAACCAACTCAGACCTGAGTCAAATCTTCAGCAGGCTCTGCATTCCTGCTCTGATCTGCCACTTAATTCCTCCCACCTCGTGGGCTTGGGGCTGGAAGTAACTGCAGCTGTAGTTCTGTAGCTGCACCTCCCCCGTTGCCCCTGGGGCAGTGGCCGAACCTCGAACTCTGTGTCCCGCAGCTTTTTCCACTAACCTTCTCTGTTGTCTTTGGTGTTTGTGGGTTGAGGAGTCTGGTAACTGCCACAGCTCACTGATTCAGGGTGCTAGGGCCTGTCCTGCTCGGCTCCTGGTCTGGTTGGTCCTGCTGCCTCCCATGCTGAGCTCTGCTCCCCTCCACTCCATGCGTGATAGACCTCATCCAGCGACCATCCAGGCTGTCCTGGGCTGGATCCCTGCTTCCCTCTGCTATTTTGTGGCTTCTGCAGTTCTAGAATTTGTTCAGAGCCATTTTTTATAGGTTTTTGACCGGACGTGGTGGGGAGCTCATGCAAGTCCCTGCTTTCTAGCTGCCATCTTGGCTCCACCCATTTATGGTTTTCTTGACAATGATACTGGTGTGGTTTGCTATTTCCTTCTCCAGCTCATTTTACAGATGAGGAAACTGAGGCAAACTGGATTAAGTGACTTGTTCAGGGTCACACAGCTGGCAAGTGTCTGAGACCAGATTTGAACTGAGGAAAATGAATCTCCCTGATTAGGTCTGACACTCCATGCACTACACCACCTAGCTGTTAACAAGAACTATCTAACTTTTGTCTTTTTCTCCCTGGTACTTAGCATAGTATTGGACAAAGAATAAACCCTTAATAAATCCTTATTGATTTACTGATTGTAATTTTAACTTACTGGTGTGTTTTTGAAGTACAACTGGGCAATGGGCCTGAAAGGCAAGCCAGGTCATTAGGTATCTTGTGTGCTTTCTGCTTTAAGACTTTTGAAATACCTCAACAAATGACAATCATCCTGGTTTTCCTCAGAACTCCAAATAGTGACTTTTAAAGCACACTCTTAAAATAGATGATAACTATAGTTGCCACCACTCTCTCTCTAACTCTTATTTCACTATGATCATTGGAAATTTTACTTTTAATTAAATTTTTCTTGTTCACTTAAGAAGCATTTATTTTCCCCTTCCCCAGCATTGAACAGTAAAGAAAAACAAATTCCTTCTAACAGTCATAGTAAGGCAAAACCAGTTCCCACACTGACCATGTCCAAAAATGTCTTATTCTGCATATTTAGTCCATAACTTCTCTGTCAAGAGGCGGGTAGCTGCATCATTGGTTTCCTGCAATTATTCTGGGCCATTGTGTTGATCAGAGTTGTTTCAGAGTTATTTGTTGATGATGCTGTTGTAATTGTGTATGTTGTTCTATTGGTTCTGTTCATTTTACCCTACATCAGTTCATATGAATATTCCCAGGTTTCTGTTAAACCATTTCTTTCATCATTTACAATAGTATTAGTATTATACAATTTTATTTATAATAGTATTAGCATAATAGTATTCCACTTTATTTACATGTGGTACTTTATTCTGTCATCCCCTAATTGGTATGAATCTCCTTAAATTCTAGTTTTTCACAACCACAAGGAGAGCTTTTTGTACATGTAAGTCCTTTTCCCACTTCTTTTGATTTCTTTGAGGTATAGATATATCGGTGGGATCACTGGGCAAGAGGGTATGTATGACTTTTTGGACATAGTTTTAAATTGTTTTTTAGAATAGCTGGACTAATTCCACAATTATACTGACAGTTCATTTGAATGTGACTACTTTTAGGGTTTGAGAGGTAAAAATTCACAAAGCGGCTAAATCAAGTAACTGGAGCCTTTTGGAAAATGAAATAAGTGCTTGGTTTTATAACTGACAGAAAGGTGGATTTCATCAATCTCATCTCATAAGGGAACAGAAAGTCACCCACTACCTGGATTTTCTGTATGAGCAAATGCAATATTTCTTCATCACAAATATTTCATAAATAGTTGAGAGAAGGAAAACTGAATGTTTCTCTATTACTTGTGGTAATTATTCATCTTGGTCAAGAATAGAGTGGTAAACTCTTCAGCTTCTCTGATATCTATACCATCTCAATGTCTTAACCAATGAATATCAATAAGCTTTTAGAAAGGGTTGATTACTTTGAAGACAAAGAAAAAACTGAAGTTATAAATATTTCCCTCCCAACACCTGGGGACACATTTTCCTCTATATCAGCTTGGTCCCTGGGGAGAGTAAGCTCAAACTTAACACAGTTTCTGTGTACCATTAATCCCACCAAGTTTACTTCCAAATGCAGCATAGCTGGTGGGTAGATGTAGCCACCTTTCTGGGACTGCTGGGATAGGTCAGGCAGGTGGCTTAGGAATTTGTTCTTTGTTGTCTGGCTTCTGGCAAATCCTAGCATGAACTCCAGTGCTCAGACTTCTGTTGGCTTGCTTTCCTGATCTTTCAGAGCTCCCAAGTTTATAGACATTTCGGACATTCATTAACTTAAAAGCATGAAAGAATAGTTACAGCATAGACAGAAACAATAGCTGGGTTATAATCTTGTGGCTTCAGGATAGCTCCAAGTGAGGAAGCTCGTAAGGCTCCTTCCACATCTATCCTGGTGGATCACAGAAATCCAACTTATTTCTCTAACATTAACCAAGTAAGAAAGACCTAGAACAAGAGGCTTATGTTGGCTGGTTAGTATTTTTTGAATGCACCCCAGTTCCAGCTTGACAGACAACCAAAATTCCCCCCTCAATCACTGGGCTTAGCAGATTAAAACCAGTTACAGAATATCTGTGCCTACTCCAAAGTCTACTTTGGACCACACCAGCTGAGTATGCTGAACATGCTGGTCTGTCTCCTATTACATAAAATATATAGAATTAATATAAAGAGAACAATTTAAAATAAAGACAAAGTAGTTAAATATAAGGAAGTTTGACAGTGAGGATATCAGAAAAGACTTCATGTAGAAGGTGGTTCTTGAGCTGTGTATTTTTTAAAATTTTCAAGTAATTAATTATTTTCGAGCTATGTCTCAAAAAGGTGAACAAGAAATTTATTATAATCATGGATCAGTCAGTGTAGAGATGCAGAGATGGAATTCTGCACATGAGGAACAGAGAAAAGTCCAGTTTGGTCATCTTGTAAAGTGTGGGACCTTCAATGAGGCTGGAAAGATTGGTCGGGGTGAGGTTGTGAAGAGCTTTAAAACTGAGGTAGAGTAATTTGTATTTGATTCCAGGGGTAATAGGAAGCTGTTGGAGTTTATTGAGTAGGGGAGTGAACTAGTCAGATCTGACCCTAAGGAAAATTACTCTGGCATTAGGGTAGAGAATGAACTGAGGTGGGGAGTGGCTTAAAGCAGGGAGACTAAATGGCAGTCTATTTCAATTAACTGGTAAGAAGCGATGAGGGCTTGAAATAAGGTGGTAAGTGAATAAGTAGAGAGACATAGTTGAGTGTAGGAAATATTATAGAGTCAGAAATAGCACAATTTGGCAACTGATTGACCATATGGAGTGGAGAGCGAGGAGTCGAGAATAGTGCCGTATTTAGAAACCTGAGAGACCTGAAGAAAGATGGTGACTTTGAAGGAAATAGTGAAGTTTGGAAGAGGAATGGGTTTAGGGGAAGAAATGTTTTGTTCTGGACATATAGAGTTTGAGATTCTCTGGAACATACAGTTTGAAATGTACATCAGATAGTTGGTAATATGGGCTTGAAGATAAGGAGTGTAACTGAAGATGACAACCAAACTCATGAGAGATGATGAGATCACTAAGACTGTAGAGACTGAAGAGTAGGGGGCCTATGAGAGAATATTACAGAAGAGCCATAGTCAGAGGGCATGATATGCAAATGAACCAGCAAAGGGAACAGAAAAAGAGCTATTAGACATGTAGAAGAACAAAGGGAGGTAAACACATACATACACACACGAGAGTATACAAGAGGGAAGGGTGGTCTGTGCTATCAAATGAAACAAATAGGTTTAGAAGGATATGAAGTGAAAAAATAATTTGATTTGGCAATTAAGTTATCATTGGTAATTTGGGGAGGCAGTTTCAGTCAGGTGATGAAGTGGGAATTCAGGTTGTAAAGAGGTTATCAGTGAGTGAAAGAAGAGCAAGTGGAGGCAGTGAATAGACAGTTTTTTCTGTCTATAAAAAAAGTCTTGGAAAGGGACAACCAGATAGAGGAAAATTGATGAAATGAATTGTAGGGGCTAATGAAAGATTTTTAAGGATGGCATGATGATTGGCATATTTGAAGACAATAGAAAGGGACCAGGGTACAGGGAGAAGTTAAAGGAGGGAGGAGAGAGAGAGAGAGAGAGAGAGAGAGAGAGAGAGAGAGAGAGAGACAGAGAGAGAGAGAGACAGAGACAGACAGAGACAGACAGAGAGACAGAGATAGACAGACAGACAGACACACACACACAGAGACAGACAGACACACACACACACACACACACACACACAGAGAGAGAGAGAGAGAAAGAATGACTGAAGTTGTATTCTGATGGAGAAGGTAGGAGAGGATGAGATCAAGGCACACACATATCCTTGCCTTGGCATGAAGAAGAACCATTTCATTTTCAAAGTCAGGAGGAAATGAGAATAGAGTAGGGGGTGATATCAAGAGGTTTTGAGGAGAAAAGAATGAGGAAGAGAGAGTTCATGCTGAATGGCCTCAATTTTTTCAGTAAAGTAAGAGGTGAGGTCTTTATCTGAGAGCAAAAGAGAAGCTGGAAGTGTGGAAGTTATGAAGAGAGGTGGCAAAGTTTGGAAACGCTTTAGTGGGGAATGAGATAGGGGATAAATTGGGGAAGAATAAAAGGATTACCTTACTGCCGTGAGATTGAAGTTGCATTACTTGAATTTATAATCTATTACAGCATCATTCTGTGGTGCATGAACAGCAGAAGAAAGTTGTGGGAGCCATCCAGGGTTAAGTGATGTAAAACAAGGGGCCAAGGAATTTGAGAGTACAAGACAGTGTAGAGTTGAATTGGGTAATTATAAGGGCAAGATTGTAAAAGGGAAGGAAGTGAAGTCAGAGTAAAAGTAATGACCCAAGAATACAATGAAGTTCAAAGGGATTCTAGTTTTTGATGAAGGTGAATAATGAGTTTATGAGGTGAAGCATAGGGAAAAATGAAATGATAAAAGGTTATGATCAGATAGAGGAATGACAGAGTGGGTAGTAAGGAATGTGAAATACTTGTGGGTAATACTGTGTTCTGATCACCATTCCATGTCTGGTGCAATGTATCACTCAAGGGTTAAAAAAAACAATCTGCACTAAAAACGTATTCCAACCCCACCCCCCAATTCCATCCAGATGCAGATCCCAAGGTGACTAAAAGCAGCAGGAAGATTAAAAACAAAGAAAAACTACCATCAAGAGGACTACAAGCAATTGTAAGGAGTTTTATTGTGGCCTCTAGAACTCTCTGCTGAGGACTTAAAAATTGTTTTTCCATTCTTCTTGCAGCTGGGTTCCAAATCAGTCCATCTGGGGTGAGGGAAGGGCAGCAAAGTTAACCAAAACTTCCCTAGATCTGTATCACAACTTCCTTCCTTACAAGAATCTTGGTTGACATTGTGGGTGCACGGAGGTAGAGTTGTTAACTCATGCCTCCCCAGTATCCTGGCACACTAAATGGTAAGATCCAGCGTTACCGTTAACATTCTTATAAGTGACTGAGGGCATTTTTAGTTACATATTGAACTAGATATCCTCTGAGTTCTCTTCTAACTTTGAAATTTTGTGTTTCCAGGACTTACAGAATGCCATTGAGCTTCTTAGCAGCAGAGATGGGACTAGAAGCCACGTACTCTGAGACACATTATAGAGTTCTTTCTACTATGCTTTGCTCTCTTCTTGGTGAATGTAATAACTTGATAAATAACTGCAGCTTAGTCTGGTACATTTTGGTTCTATATGATTATCTGAATGAATTTTTTGCTTCAAAAAAGTCTCTACTGAATTTAAATTAGCTTATGTTAATGTCATCTGAGGAGTGGGTCAGCTATGGCATTTAAGAAGGAGACAAAGAAGAAAGATGTAACTCCCCATCTGCCTTCCTTAGGTGCTTAGGAATCTTGTCATGTTTTTTTTTTTTGTGGAGGAATCATGAGGGAGGTATTTAGGTTGAAGTCGCAGGTGGCCTTAGGGAGTCTGTAGATGAGAAAGATGGAGAACCATTGCTTGAGGTCATGTCTCCAATCAATTTGATGGAATCTGATTAAAACAGGTAAAATTCTTTAAAAAAGCTTTCATTCAACATATTCATTCCACAGCAATTTATTTAATATCTGCTCTACAGGAGGCATTGTGTTTTAGTTCTGAGGGAGAAACATAAGGGATTGTAACCAGCTTTTGCCCTTAAGGAGGTTATGATACAGTAGAGGAGGTGAGGTATGTACTCAAATAACTGTGATACAGAACTGAAGTTGATAAATCTACAAGAGAAAGGCAGCCTGGAATAATGGATAGAGAGCCAGTCTCAATACCAGGGAGACCTAGGTTCGAGTCCCTCTTCTGATACAGGCTGAATGTGTGACTATGGGCAAACCATTTAACCCCATAGTGCTCTAGGGAGACAACTCTCTAAGATCATAAACTGCAGAGAAGATGGAGAACCGCATTGGTAGAGGAAGTTCCTGCCTCCATTAATTCCCAGCCTATACCATTGAAATCACACCTTTTGTCCTGTGCACCAGAGGCATGAACCTGGTGTTATGAAAATAGCACTGACCAGAAACCCATTCAGATCTGAAGACTGAAGAAAGGAATTTTCTTTCAATTATACACCTAAAGCAACCCATATATCTTATCTGAAAACTGGCCTCTAATGGTCAATTGCTTACTGTTTCCTTATTCCTTTGATTGAATACAGACACTTGAGGGGGTGTGGGACACCTCTTTTTCTGATATGAAAGAATTGTACCTTTTTGCTCTCCCCATTGCAACTCAGAAAGTCCCTAATTTTTCCTCCAATTAAGAATCAGATTATTTAATCTCATATCCTGGTTTATACCATGTTAATTATTTTCTTTAAATGAATACAAATCTGTCTCCCATATTAGGGTTCCAGTGCCAAGTTGGGCAGGCCTGGTCCCAGTTTGTTATGCAGTTGGCATGTATTACTCAAAAGCTCAAATCTTTGTTTAGTCAGCTATTTCATATTTTACCCATCACAATATTTTGTTTGTAAAAGGTATTTTGCACATTGTCTCTCCCATTAAACACCGAGATCCATGGAGTCAATGTTTTTTTTAACCTTTCTTTGTATCTCTAGTGCACTTAAATTCTTGCTGACTGACTAACCTGTAGGTATCAGCATTACATCCAAGTGAGTGGACAAATATTAAACAATTTAGTCAACTGGTCATTTAGCATTGCGTAGGCATATTTTATTTTCCTTCCAAGTAAAAAAAAATGACTTGAAATATTCACTTTTGCCTAGTAGCCTGTGGACACAAAACACATTTTAAAACATAGTTTTTGAATTTAGCCAAATGAGCTATTTTTGAAACAACCTGTTACCAAAAAGGGGTTCAATGAGATTCTACCTTTCTGGTCTCAAATAGGCTGCTATGTGAAGACCAAGCTAAGTTGTAAAGTCAGGTAAGCATGCATTGAAAGGAAATACAGGAGACAATTGGCAACTTTATTAATAGTGATGATGCTGATGAAGAGAAGGGATGCAATGCTTGTTGTATTTGGACTTGAGTGCCCACATACAAAGATTAGAAACCAGGTCATCTGGCTCTGAACCTAGCTCCTTCAATAATACCTCTTGAAATTGGCTAGGCTGTGTCAGATCTATGGAAAAGGGAAGAACTTATGACCAAACAAGAGACAGAGAGAATTATGGGATGTAAAATGGAAATTTTTGATTATATTCAATAAAAGAGTTTTTACAGAAACAAAACCAAATGTAGCCAAGATTAGAAGGAAAGCAGAAAGCTGGGAAATTTTTTTTTACAGCAAGTTTCTCTGATAAAGGCCTAATTACTCAAATATACAGAGAACTGAGTAAAATTCATAAGAATAAAAGTCATCCCTCAATTGGTAAATGGTCAAAGGATATAAACAGGCAGTTTTCAGAAGAAGAAATCAAAGCTACGAAAATCTATCAATAGCTATCAAAGTCATATGAAAAAATCCTCTAAATCACCATTGATTAGAGAAATTCAAATTAAAATCTCTCTGAGGTGCCACCTCACACTTATCAAATTGGCTAATATGACAGGAAAGGAAAATGACAAATGTTGGAGGTGATGTGCAAAAATTGGGACATGACTAATATGGAAATATGTTTTGTATCACTGCACAGGTAGTATATCAAATTGCTTGCCTACTCAAGGAGGAGGGAAGGGTGAGAGGGAGGGAATGAATTTGGAACACAAAATAAAAAAAATGTCAAAATTGTTTTTACATATAATTGATAAATATAAAAATTTTCACTTAAAAAAAGTTGATCAGGCTAGTGATGTTCAGTCTCCCTTCTTTAGCTTTCTTCTCTTACTAATTTGATAAACAAATTCTTCTTTTCTTTTCTCAGAAATGGATTGTAGCTTTTATCTCATATGAAATTCCAAACTAATTATGAAGAAATACTTGAATCATTTTGTATGTGAATATCCAGATATTCATAAATGCTTCCATCAAATAATAACTCACATTTATTTAGCATTTTAACAGTTATAATATTTTCTACATACATTCTTCTGTTTGAGTCTCTTAGCCATCCTGTGGGACAAGCAATGCAAGTATTGAGATTGAAGCACAGAAACATTGAGAAAACATTGTCGATGGTACCACAAGAAGAAAGTGGCTTCCTGACTCCTAGTCTAATACCCTTTTCAGATCATCTCTTGCACCACAGATGCCCTGGAGGTCAATAGATCTTTTGAGCTATAGCCCTGTAAAGAGCCTAGACTCATAGAATCTTAGAGTTGAAAACAACTTTAGAGATCATCTAGCCCAATCTTTTGCCCTGTGCAAAAATCTCCTCTTTAATATCCCTGACTTATATAGCATCTGCTTGGGGCAGACATATGGTGCAGGGCCAGCTAGGTGGTACAGTGGATAGAGTGCCAGGCCTGGAGTTAGAAAGACTCATCTTCCTGAGTTCAACTCTGGCCTCAGACACTTACTAATTGTGTGACCCTGGGCAAGTCACTTAACCCCATTTGCCTCAGTTTCTTCATCTGTAAAATGGTCTGGAGAAGGAAATGGCAAACCACTCCAGTGTCTTTGCCAGGAAAACCCCAAATGGGATCACAAGGAATCATATACAAGTGAAAAATGACTGAACAACAAACAAATGGACACTTTCAGTGATGAGGAGCTCATTGTCTCAGAAGGTCACACATTCCATTTTTTAAAAGTAGAAATTGTTAGAAAGTTCACATCCTATGGTGTGAAACTCAGCAGTCTAAGAAATTCCTGGTGGGCACAACCCAAAGATCCAATAGATAACCATAGAATCTACTTTCTGAGAGATCATGAAGAAGTTGGGCAGATGTTCCACATGCAAGACTGTGGATTCCCCCATATCTCATATAGCCTGAGGCTTCCTCATCTATTTATACACTTTTGGGAAATGAGTATCTGCTTAGGACCTTTATCAGGGCTGTTTTTACTTCCTTATTCCTTAGGGTGTAGACAAGGGGGTTGAGCATTGGAGTTATCACAGTGTAGGTCACTGCCACCAATCGGTCCTTGTCTGAGGAATAAAGGGATGTAGGGCGCAGGTAGATGAAAGAAGCACAGCCATAATGGACGATGACCACAGTGAGGTGGGAAATGCAAGTGGCAAAGGCTTTTCGTTGTCCCTCTGCTGAGGAGATCTTGAGGATGGTGGAGACAATGAAAACATAGGAGATAAATATCAGCACAAAGGGGACCAATAACACCAAAATACTGAGAAAGAAGATGACCATCTCCTTCATATTTGTGTCAGTGCAGCCCAGCTTGATGACAGGAGAGATGTCACAGAAGAAGTGGTTGATCCGATTTGATGCACAGAAGGGCAGGCTGAACACAAGGATGTTGACAACCACAGAGATAATGAAGCCACAGAGGGCGGAGGCCAACACCAACTGGATGCAAGTTGCTCGGCTGACAATGAGCATGTAGTTGAGAGGGTTGCAGATGGCAACGTAGCGGTCATAACCCATCACAGCGATCAGAAAGCAATTGGTACAAGCCAAGCCTACAAAAAAGTAGAGCTGGGCTGCACAACCAGAGAAAGAAATGGTCTTGTCAGTAGAGAGCAGGTTTGTCAGCATCTTGGGGACGATGACCAAGGTGTAGCAGGTCTCAGAGCACGAAAGGATGAAGAGAAAGAAATACATAGGGGTATGGAGGGCACGGTCCAGGCGAATGACAGTCATGATAGTTGCATTGGCCATTAAGGTGGTCAGGTAGACCAGCAGGAAGATGATGAAGAGCAGAATCTGCAGGTCACCCAGACTTGAGAAGCCCACAAGGATGAATTCAGTGATCATACTCTGGTTCTGTCTCTTCATTGGTCACAGTAGAGAAGCTGGAACAACTTAGAAGTAGAGAGAATTCACAAGAGTTGGTTGAAGTTTTTGTAAAAGGAATATGCCCCAAATAAATCAGATTTATCTCTTTGTCCCTAAATCAAATACTTTGTGTATTTACTCCTTCCTCTATGATGTAATTTTAATAAAGTTAACTAAGTGTTGTTTTCTCATCCTTATTATTGATAACTAGTAGAGCAAATTGTAGCAAGAATGACCCAAAACTATGATTAATCTAAACAAATTTCTTTTTGTCTATTCAGCTCATCTTTTCCCCTTCTTCTTCTTCCTATGTGTAAATTTGTGACATTGTTTTTGAATGTAGGCCTAGGGAAGCTAGGTGGTACAGTGGATAGGGTGCTGGGCCTGAATCAGGAAAATTCACCTACCTGAGTTCAAATTTCACCCCAGACACTTACTAGCTATGTGACCCTGGGCAATTCACTTAACCATGTTTGGCTCAGTTTCCTCATCTGTAAAATGAGCTGGAGAAGGAAATGGCAAGCCACACCAGTATCTTTGCAAAGAAAACCCTAAATAAGGTCATGAAAATATGGACATGACTAAAACATCTGAATAACAAATTTGAATATAGGCTATCCTTAAACTTAAATCTTTTTGAAACAGAAAATAAGCATATGTAGCAAAACAGTATTGAGTATAGGTTGTGCTCAGATTTTATATCACTGAAATTGGAGAGGTGGAGAGAGCGTGCACTGTATTTGGATAAATAAAGCTCCATAGATTCAATTCAATAAAAAATACCACATACAGAAGATGGAAAGAAGAGCAGTTAGTGGAGGAAGAACACAAAGGAGTAGTAGACTTGTAAGAAGCTCACAATGAATTGAGACTGTCATTAAATCTAAGAACAACAAATGTGTTATAAAGCCACATTCAGTACAAGAAAAGGATCAAAGATGCAAGGGAACACGTTACTAGGAGAGGATGAAGCAATGATAATGGAGACAAGAAAGAAGGGTAAATCACTCAATTTTTACCTGGCTCCTGGGTTTTCTGCCATGGAAATAATCTTTGAAAAGAAATTGGTAAAAGGGAGTTGAAACTCGAGATAAGTGAGGAGATGTTAAGAGAATACCTAGTCATTGTCAATGAATTAAAGTCATTAGGTCTCAATGAACTAGTTACCAGGGTATTAAAGAAAAAAAAAATCAAGATGTGATTATGGAGCCACTACCAATGATCTTGATAAAATCATGGAAAATGGGAATGGTACTTCAGGATCAGAACTGAGCAAATCAGAAAGGGGAAAAAGGTTGTTTCTTTAAACTATAGACTTGGGACTTTATTTCATTTCATAGCAAATAGGATTCATCCTTACAAGAATAGTTTGTGGACACTTAGAAAGTGAAGCGATGGCTACTACAGTACAGCATAGGGTTGTCCAGAACAAATCATACCATCCTAACCTAATTTCCTTTTTTGACAAAGTTAGTGTGCTGCTAGAGCAGGGGAATGACAGACATAGTATTTTTTGGAGGGGGGAAGGCAGGGCAATGGGGTTAAGTGACTTGCCCAAGGTCACACAGCTAATAAGTATGTCAAGTGTTTGAGGCTGGATTTGAACTCAGTCCTCCTGACTCCAGGGCTGGTGCTCTACTCACTGCACCACTTAGCTCCCCAACAGACATAGTTAAGCTCGATTTCAGGAAGGCATTTGACAAAGTATTTCATGATATCATTGTGGAAAATTTTGCAGAGCTATGGACTGGATGACAGTCCATAATTAGGCAGAACTGGATTGAGCTGAGAGAGTGCTAATTAATAGATTGAGATCAACCTGGAGGAGTTACAAATGAAATACTCCCATGGTCTGGCTTTAACTCTTCTGTTCAGTCTTTTAATCAGTGACTTGAATGGAGGCAGAAGTAGAATGCTTATCAGTTATGTGGATAATATGGGCTAAAAGAAATAGGCATAGCTAAATACTTTGGGGGGTAGAAATGGAATCCTAAGAGATCTTGACAGCTACAATTAAGTACTGAATTTGATAGGATAAATTTAATGACTTTAAACACACGCACATATATGTCTATATATACATCTATATCTATATCTATATATATATGGAGGGGAGAGAGACAGAGACAGAGAGGGAGAGCGAGCGTACAGGTTGCAGGAGCCATTTCAGTTGTTCAGTCATGTCCAGCTCATTTTGGGATTTTTGGGCAAACATACTATAGAGGTTTGCTATTTTTTCTCCAGCTCATTTTTACAGATGAGGAAACTGAGGCAAACATAGTTAAGTGACTTGCCTAGGGTCACACAGCTAGTTAAGTGTCTGAGCTTGGGTTTGAACTCAGGTCTTCCTGACTGCAGATCTAGTGTTCTATTCACTGTGCCATTTAGCACCCTGTGCAGGAGCGATAGCCAGAAAAAAGTCCATGTAAAAAGAAGCTTGAAGTTTTGGTGGTTGATAAGCTCAAAACGACTTGGAAGTGTGTTGCGACTGCTCAAGAGATCTATTTGAACAGAAGGCTCTGGCTGCGGTAAGAGAAACCTGTGTATAGAATGAAGACCAACAGAGTCCCTTGTACTCTGCCCAGGTCAGACAGCATCTGGAGCACTTTTTTCACTTATAGGCACTACATTTTTGGAAGGTATTTGGCAAGCAGTGGAAGTGATAACAAGTCTAAAGGAAGCTTGGCTTGTGATCCAAATGGTCTGTGTTATTCCAAGAGCATTCATTGAAGAAAGTGGCAGGAGGAAAATTCATAGATATAAAATGGAACACATTTGTCGACATTTCCATAGCAATTTGTTTTGTGATCAATCACCGAGGAACCATTTTGTTGTGCTTACCTTATCCTTAGTCCTTAAAGTTCTACGTGAAAATGGCAAAAAATGACACCTAGGTATATGGACTTGAAAGTCCTGTATGAAGAACAGAAACAAATGATACTTCAGAATATGAAATTGGGAAGAGCGGCTGAAAACAACAACCAATAGACATTGAGCAAATACAGGCTACATTTGACACAATATTTAAACCATGGAGGGATTGCTTTTCAAAATATCTCATGGAGGGGATGCTAAAAGAGTGGAGAAACTATGGAAGATATTTGTATCCAAAAAAGGAGACCAAGAAAACATTAGTAACTATGGCCTTACGTGCCTACCTTTTCATCTTTATCAAATCTTTATGGAAATGACGCATATACGTATTCAGGGCATACTTGATGAAAATATGAGAAGGGAACAGGCAGGCTTTCGTAAACAATTTTATACAGCAGATCCTGTCATTACTGTTATACAAATCACTGAAAAGTGAAAACAAAAGAGATCCCACTGCGTTTGTTGCTGGTTGATTTTTATTTTAAGCACTTGAGGAGGAGGCAGTGACTGCAGGGGCTGAGGTTGCAGGGACCTCGGGCCGGCACGGGCGGCGACAGAAGCATCAGCAGCGGGCGTTACTGGCCGGCAGGGTGGTGGTCTGACCCCACCGCCCATGCTCCCGGCCTCGGCCGCTGACCATGGGGCCTCGCTGCTTAGTCGCTTCGCCTTCTGGGAGCCGGCGTTGAGCCTGGATTAGGGCAGAGAGCGCCCAGCACCAGCAGTGCTACGTGAGGATCAAGTGATACGTCATGTCCATTTATGAAGAGCCTCTGCCAGGAATGTTTCTTGTGCCGGATCCCCTTGATTTTTCTAAGATTGTCCTACCCCCCCACCAGGATCTGATGACATGGGGCAATACCCAGTTTCTACCACAATGGGAAAGTCTGGGTATTCTGGGTACTTGTGGCCCTGCCTGGAGCCCAGCCCACTGTATGTCCTCCGTGACTATCTTTATCCAGTCATTAATGCCTGAAAATCCCTACCACACTGAGCCTGGCTTTCTGGACAATTGCCCTGAAGGTGCAGGAGAAACACTAGCAAGACAGAGCTGAAATAGACTGACAGCAGCTCATTTGAAATAGAGACAGACACACAGGGGAGCTCGAGGTCCTAGACTTCCCCAAACCCAGTCCCTGGGATGGAGCAGCGCCACATCTCCCTGGTGCCCCAGCAGCATTCTACCTATGGAAAGAATCAAGGACACAGAGTGAGAGTGGGCTGTTGTTTGTAACCTTCTTGGCATCCTGGTACCAGAGACCATTTTCATCCCATGCCTAGGGCCAATCCCAAGGTACAAGAGAGCCTGGAGCACGACTCTCTGGCAAAAACTGAAGGACATTTCCACTGAGGCAGTGTGTTGTGGATAGAAGGCAAAGACTGAAACTCCCAGAGTGGGGTGCCCAGAAAAGTCAATGGGGATACCAGGAGGGAGGGCAGGGTCAAGGGAGTGTGAGCCGGGAGGCAAGAGAGGAGAGTGTCACATGAATAGTTAAGGTGGTTGGATGTCTGCCTTTCAGTCTTGAAGCTGGGCCTTTAATTGCTTAGACGAGCCCAGCCCAGCCCAGCTTTATCAACTGGACCTCACTTCCTATCTGCTATCATAATTTTGTTATCACTAATTTATAGTCACTGTTCTAGACAGACCCAAGAACAGGAACAGTGGTGGAATCAGGGCTATGGTTCAGAAAGCTTTACCTAGCACGCAAGCCCCTTTCCCTCCTGCCTCTTCACTCCCCTCTGCTGCCATTTGATGGAAATTTGGTTGAGACCAACAAAAAAAAGAGTCTTTGAAAATCCAGCATAGGTGCAGTAGAAACTGAAAATACTGTTTGTTCCCACAAGCACTGATTCTCATGGAAAAGTATCCAAAACTGGCAGTCTCTGTCCATATGAGGTTAGAACACATCATGAGGAAATATTTCTTTCTGAATTCTCATCCAAACAAGGATATTCTTCCTTTGGAGTGACAAGGGGATTTACATTTTTTGAGGAGTGGACTGTCCAACTACTCTGGTTACCACTTCACAGTATTTTTCAACCTGGGGGAAGCAGTAGCAGAGGGGAAATAAAACTGCCTGGGGGGCTCTGATCTAGGCTGTGTACTCTGCCAAATGTTCACCCAGCAGGAGAACGATTAGAGGGGAACTCATCCACTGGCTCAGTTGGATGTTTGCAGAGCTAGTTCTTATTCCCCCTAGCTTTATTTAGCTGCAAGGATACTTCTGGCTGATGAACACCAAAAGACATGCATTGGACACTGTAGTGCTGGGCATCTCCCCTCCTCTCTATTTTGGTTCTATCCCAAGCTTCCAATAGTCAGTAAGGTGAGGAAGTGGGTAGAGTGCTGGGCCTGGAGTCAGGAAGACTCATCTTCCTAAGTTCAAATCTAGCTTCAGACACTTACTAGCTGTGCGACTGTAAATCACTTAACCGTTTGCCTCAGCTTTCTCATTTGTAAAATGAGCTGGGGGAAGAAATGGCAAACCACTGCAGTATCTCTGTTAAAAAAACCCCAAATATGGTCACAAAGTTTGACACAACTATGAAATTATTGAACAAGAAGAACAAGAAGCTGCCTACTGTATTATGTTTCCTATAAGGGGCATCATCCCCACAGCTGTCTAGCTAACCCTAAGGCTTTGGTCAGCATCATAACTATTTGTGAGGGAGAATGACTGGATTCCATGGAAAAGAGAGGTCAGAGTTTAAAGGGCTTCTGCCTTGTGAGTCAGATGACGTATACTTTGGTTCTGAGGTTCCAGAATAATCTAGAACTCTAACCTAAACGCTTATGATTGTGGGATGGAGTTTATTGGGCAACTGGGGGATGGATTCTTTGGAAGGGGAAACAAACAGGGTAAAATGGGCTTGTGGAGTAAGAGAACCATAGGTAACCATGAATCAAGATCAGTTGTTATTTCATTCAAAACAAGTTGCCAAGGCTGCTAATCTACCCAGATGTATAGGTCTGGGATAAGCATTAGACTCAACCCCCAAACTCCCTCAATCAGAGCAGACACAGGGTTGTGTATGAGTCGTCTTGGTCTATAGATGCAATGTTGTCCTTCTACCATTTATGTTTCTACTTTCAAGAGACAATCTTCTCCCTGATCCTTCCATGAGCAGAGAACCTCTGGGATTGTGGCCCAGCTTTTATGCTCTAATCTTGAGTTGAGAAAATAAAAGCACAGAAGTCACTCAAAGAGACATCTTCATATCTGACTGTACATAAATACTTTTTGTGCAATAAAGTCTATTTTGGCAAAAAAGAGAAGCATTTGGCTTTGTAGGAGAGCAAAACAAAGCTTTAAAATTCTCCTCCATCAAGTAACCTCTCCTTTATATAGAGATCATACAATATTCCTTAATAAATATAACCACAGAGACAATTCTGGTCAATGAAGCTCTGTTTGTTAACATTAATCAAAGCATTAAAAACATGCTCACCAAAGGTGTTCTCCACAGTCTTGAAGAATGCTTTGTTTAGGTCCAAAAGGAAAAGGGTTTCCCCATGGGTTATGAAGTCCTCCAGAGCTATTATCTATACGTAATATCATGCTGAATGTGTCAGACTCCAGAACATGATGATGAGATCCATGACTATTCAAAAGAAATAGACCTATAAATCGGGAAAAATTTAGATGGATGATCATGCCTAATGTTTGGATGATAACATGCAGTATGATGGCCAATCCATTGAGTTGTTATAATATTGCATTTGGGATAGGTACATAAGATGATGATGATGATTATATGACATTTATATGGTGACACATATTACAAAGCTTTTTACATGTTGTATTTTTTTATCCTCATAGCAACCCTGCAAAATAGGTACTACATGCTTTAATGCTATATTGCAAATAAGGCAACTGAGACTCAGAGAAGTTAAATGCTTTGCCCATGGTCACAAAGCTAGCAAATGTCAGAGGCAAGATTTGAATCCAGGTGTTTCCAAATCTGAGTTTAACACTCTAAGCCTGGATGAGCAATGAGTTTGGCTTAAAATTGAATGGGAGGGAGAGAGTAGATGGATTACATTTGGGAAATTGCACAAGGCTCTTAATAACCCCAAACTACTCACTAGCAAAAAGGTCCCTTTTTAAACAAAAAATGTTCTTCCAGCGATGCTTTATAATGGCATATATTAGAATACTATGGAATTGATGTTGTGGGCTAACCCAAAAGGCAATGGAAAGACACTGGATGGCCACCAGTAGGCTGATGTGTATTTCTACTGATCATCTAGGCTCAAGAAAAGGTGTAAAGGATATCACTGAGGAAATGAATCATGGGAAAGGAGGTGGGAGGATCATGGATTGAAAGTTAGGTAGCCCAGTTGTCTTTTTGGCATCCTCAAAATGTAAAAAATAACTAGAGGAAATCTTTCAGCATGTTGGATAGATACTCTGTGTGGGCATTTATGGAAGAACATGGACAAGAACTGAACCAGATAAGAAGGCATGGGTAGAGTTTGCTCCTTACTAATGCTACAACTACGAAAGTATAGATCCATTGAAATATTTGAAACTAGATCAGTGATCATGGTGACAAGGATCTCAGTAACTAGGAATGTTAACATGGAGAAGAGAAGACTCAGAGTAGATATAATAGAGGTGTTTAAGTATCTGAAGGTCTGTCATGAGGTGGAGGGATTACAATTGTTCTTGGCCTCAGACGGGGAGAACTAAGAGCAATGGGGAGCAATACAAGATATTCAACAGTGGCAGAGTTGCCTTAAGAACTGGAGAATGTTTCTTCACCAGAGGTTTTGAGTTTGAATTGGATGAACACTCATTAATTGTAATAATAATAACAGTAGTAGCTTATATATGCATACATATACACACATATGTATATACTATATATACACATACACATATAGAGAGTATATATGCATACATGTATGTGTGTATATGTATATGCACACGCATATGAATATGTACATACATGTACAAATTATATAGTATATGAACATAAATATGTATACACACGTACATGTGTATATACACATATATCACACATGTATATAACACATATACATGCATACATACATATACATATATATTACACATTTATTACATTACACACACATATATATTTTATATATATATATATACACATAATTGCTTTACAATTTGCAAAGCACTTTACAAACGTTATCTCATTTTATTTTTACACTAACCCTTGCAAGTAGGTGGCATTATTATCCCCATTTTCCTGATTATGAAACAGGTAAGTAGAAGTTAAGTAAGGTTAGATTGCCTAAGGTCACACAGTTAATAAATGTCTGGGGCTGGATTTGAACTCAGGACCTCCTGACTCCAGGCATTTACACCCTGTACCATCTGGATACCTATTCTAGAAAGGGTTCTTGCTGAGGAATGGGGTAGACTAAATAGTTTCTGAGGTCCCTCCTATTCATAAGAAGGTAATACAATAATATTACAGAAAGGGTATTTAGAGATCATGTAGTTCAATCTTCTTCCACCTCACATACTTACTAATTATGTGAGCCTGGGCAGGCCACTTAACCTCTGCATGCCTCAGTTTCCTTCTCCTATGTTAAATAAGGGAGTGGTGCTCAGTGGTCTCTAAGGACCCTTGTAGTTCCGAATCCATGAACCTAGGATCAGTTCAATTTCATTCAAACTATTTCAGTTCAAATCATAGGCATTTTGGTACCCCCTGGGATGCTCAGCACAGAACCAAACACTTTTTGTTCCATTGATTTTTCTCTAAATCCTTTGTTCCTGTGCAAACAGGAGTAAGAACCAAATCAAAGCTGAAGGCACTGCCAAAATCAAATCATTTGCTTGGCGCCCCACCCCATGCCAGCTCTCTGCACACTTCAGACCATCTTTGCACTGCCCTCAGCCCTGCTGTATCAAGGGAAGCCTGCTGTTTTGTTTGCAGACCTACAAATGAAATGCCAATGTGGTGCCGATGTGCTCTGCATGTACCTTTCAACAGTGGAGGAGATTTTAGATTTATAGACTCATATTGATTTGGAGCTGGAAGGGACCTTGGAGATTATTTGGTCCAAGAGCTCACTTCATTTAATACTATCCCTAGCAGGTGGTCATCAAACCTTTACTTGAATACCCTCCAGGACATCACAGGCTCTTATACATTCTTATTGATTGATCCAAGCAGTGGGGAGCTCCCCACTTTATCAGCAAATATAAAACCACAATCATCTCTCCTTCTGCTGCCTTTGGTGTTCTCTTCTCACAGAATCTCAGAGTCAAAGGAGACTTCAGAAGTCATCGTGTCTGAGCTGTGCTGAACAGAGGTTATCTGTACAGCAGCTGCCAACAATTGAAGACAGAAAGACACACACACACACACACACACACACACACACACACACAGACATAGAGAGACATAGAGACAGAGAAGACAGTGACTGAGAGAGAGTGAGAAAGAGAGAGAGAAATAGAGGGAGAGAGACAGAGAGAGACAGAGACAGAGACACAGAGACCCATAGGAACCCACAAAGAGACAGAGACACAATCACACAGAGACACAGAGAGACAGAAACAGAAAGCAAGAGAGCGACACAGAGAGACAGGGAGACAGAGAGACAGAGAGACAGAGACTGACAGACAGAAACAGACAGACAGAGACAGAGGGAGACACACACAGAGATACAGAGAGAGAATCTATGATTCTTCTGTCTTTCATCGTTCTCCATGTGCTCCTATGTCCCATGCCCACAATGTACTCACCCCTTACCTCTTAGAACTCCTAGCATCCTTCAAGGCTTAGTTCAAGCATCATCTAATAAGGCCTTTCTTTTTTCCCTCCAGTTAACAGCACCCTCCTACTCATCCCTGAATCACTTTGCATTTACTGTTTTTATACTGACTAATTTGTATGTACGTAATTTCTTCCTGAAGAGCAGGAATTATTTTGGTTTTGTCTTTTTTCCCCAGTAGGTAGCACAGAGATCAAAACATTGTAGGTGCTTTTAATAAATAGTGGCTGAGTAAGTGAATACGGCATGATCTCCAGTCTCCTCACCCATCTATCTGCCTTCCTCTGTACTTTAATTTGTCCATCTCCTTCTTAAATGTGATGGTTAAAGTGAGTGTAAGTCTTCAGATGAAGTCTGACCAGGGAAGAGGACAGTGGGTCTCTCACCTTCCGTACGCTGGATGCTACTGATGCAACCTAAGATTCCATTCATGTTTTTGGTTCCTTTTCTCCTTAAAGGTTTTTCATCTCTACACATGTACTTCCCCCATTAATAGAATGTGCTTTTCCTTGTTCTCCACAAATACAAGAGTCTCTCTTCTCATTTGATACTTAAAACTCACTCCTTGAAAGTCTTTCCCGGTCACCCTCAACTGACTCAGATTGGCCTTTCACTCTATATCCACCTTGGCCTATATGTTATTTTCATCTGCACTTAGAATCACAAAATGATAGAACCGCAAGCACCTTATCAAGGATTCCAGGTTCTCCATTTTTACATATGAGATCAATGAGGGATAATGACTTACCCAAGGTCATACAGAGAGTTAATGGTCTAACCAAGTCTAGAAGCCAAATTTCCAGGTGTCTTTGATCAGTGTTCCTATGGTCATGCTGCTTCCCCTGTGAAATATAAAAGCTGAGTTCTATAAGTTTCTGTTAGCCCAAATGGTTCAGAACAGTCAATGTTAAATAAAGTAGAAAGGATGTTTCCCTTTAAGAATAATTATTACAGGAAAAAATTTACATGAATTAAAACAAACAAACCTAAACGAGCTGGTGTGACCATTTTAACTGACCTAATTATAAAGGCAACAGTCTCTCACATTTCTATAACATTTTAGGATTACTTATCCCCATTTTACACAGATAGCTACAGAGGATCAGAGAGGTTAAATCACTTACCCATGCTGATAGAGATAGTCAACTTTAGAGCCAGGGTCCAAACCCAATATTTCCCATTAAATCATTGCTCTCCACTTTACTTGACCCACTTTGCTCTTGTCTCAATATTCTGCTCCTACCATGCAAGCCTGCTCCCTACTCCATATCCCCTCTGCCTGCTCTCCTCCTTCCTCTCAGCCTTTCACACATACTGCTCCCCTTATTGAGGCCATGCTGAACTCTTCTTGGGCTCTCTCTGTTGCTTTCTTCCTTTCCAACCTAGATTTATACTCTTCTCTTCCAAGAAGCCCTACCTGCCTGACATTCTTGATTCCTGACTCCCATGTCAGCTCCCACTAATTCCTTCTCAACACTCTTCGTAGCTACAACACACTGTAATCTGGGGCTCTCTGCCACTGTAATATTTGTCTATGTTGATTTATTGTATCTTGGGGAGTATGTCTCATTTCAAACCCAAAGAAAAATGAAGCTTTCTAAAAGCAGAGATCTTGTCTCATCCTTCTTCTGGATTTCTCCACAGTGTTCCAAACAAGGGTTTGCTCATGGAAAAAAGGGACTGGAGTTGGGAGACAAGGCATTAAAAAGGACTGACTTGCCAACAGGGTGATACATTCCTTGATAGGTTGGATTTATTGAGAGAAAATTCCATCAAAAATGAAAATTGTCCTTCAAAACTACTTCAGGTAATACTTACACTTGCTGTCAGGATTCAAGTACAAGTGTGATTTCCTTTTGTCTCTTTAAACCTGGGGAAACCTAAGGAAGAGAAAGACTGGAAATGGGTTTTTGGAGACTAAAAAGCAGTATCTATTGACCTTCCAGTTCTGACTTGGGAGACATTCAGGGTTCCTGGATCTGAGGATGTATAGAAACTTCCCTGGAGACAATGGAGCTGCCTGATGGCTTCTATGTCAGCAGCTGTACTGTGGCCCTGAAACAAACATCAGTGGTACTGAGGTCATGGCTGTTATGGCTATAACACCCCATAGGGATAAAGTCTTGAGGGAAATCTTGAATCTTGTAACCTGGGGTGTGAAAAAGTCAGGCAGCAACTTGAATCTTCAGGCAAGTGTGCCCAAGTTTGGGAAAAACCTTAATTTCGAAAATCCAAGGTCACTCACTGCATCTTGGGCCATCTCCAGTCATCTTGAAAGGAAGAAGAAGAGTAATGTGAAGTACGAATGAGTAGAGTGCTGGATTTGACCTGGGTTCAAAACTTACTTTTGACAATTTAATCTGTAAAATTAGGGTTCATAGTAGCACCTATATCCCAGGGCTGTTTTGAGGATCAAATGAGATGGTATTTGTAAAATCCTTTGTAAACCTTAAAGTGCTATATAGATGCTGGCTCTCGTTATTAATAATTGCTATCAGTGCACAAATAATTGAGCCCCTCTTAATCTTAAGAACTCTCCAAGACTACCTGCTAAATTACAAATGGGTGACAATGGAAAGACTACAGAAAGCTACATGAAAGTGAGTTATTAATGAGGTATTTCATTGGCCTGGTGTGGAAAGGCAACATCTGAGCTATTAATCTTAATTTTCTGTGTAGCCTAAGTTATCTTCTAATGGATCCCTTTTCCTGGGACCATTTAGATTCCAAGTCTTGAATGATCAACTTCGTGGTTCACATAAACCAGGTAATTGCCTGATATTCACTCCACTAGTGATGTGCAGCTACAGACACAGTTATACACAAATAATGTAGAAAATATCTAGAGAAGATTCTGGGAAGATGGTGGAGTAGGTCAGAAAACTTTTGACTCTCCAAATTTCTTCCACAAAACGACAGAATGTCACCTCAAAGCAGCAGAAATAAACAATTTAAGAGGACCCCAGGAAACAACTGATGAGGTGTGGTCTGGCTCTGCAGAATCAACAAACAACAAGCTCTAGGGGCAGCTGGGTTGAGAGGCCTCAGCCTTAGAAACCTTCATCTTGCAAATAGTGTAGGGGTTCTGATACAGAGTAGGAGAAGTTTGAAGGACCTTCCTTGTCAAGGGACACTGAGAACATCTGCGTGCTGACCAGTTGAGTCCTGGGCTGTGGCTGCCAGGAGAAGGAGCTAGCACACACTTGGTGAGCACAGTAGTGAGGGGCAGGCACCCTTTTGTCTGAGGCAAGTGTAGAAGAGCAGAGTCTGGGTTTCAGTCCTGGGACGGAGAGAACAATTGTAGATCACAGGCACTGGAGAGACCGTAGGGAACAAGATCATTTGTTGGACAGTGTGACTGGGAGCCCTAGCTGTGGCTTAGGAGTGGAGAGGAGAAGCCAAGGTTGGGCCCTGAGGCAGATCTCAGAAGGGCCTGAGGCTTGGGACATCATTCCTGGTACCTCAGGACTACAACTCGATTACACTAATAGATGCTAAAATCAAAATAAAAAATGAATAAAAATGAGTAAGCAAAGGAGCAAGAACCCGACCATAGGAGTTACTATGGGGATAGAGAAAATCTGCAGAGGAAGATAATGGAGCTAAAAAAGCCACTCCTTTTCAATGAAAAACATCAAATGGTCTCAAACACAAAAAAGTAATTGTTAAAACTTAAAAAGAACTTTGAAAATCAAACAAGAGAGACTGAGGAACTATTAGAAAAAATAGTAATCTAGGAAAATCTAGAAAATTATGGAAAGTCGACCAACAGGAAATAGAAAATCGAAAACTTAAGAAAGAAAATTTCCTCGAAAACTAGAATTGGACAAGGGGAAGCTAATGATGTTCTAAGACACCAATAAATCATAAAACAAAGTCAAAAGAACGAGAAAAACAGAAAAGAAAGGGAAACATCTCATCAGAAAAACAATTGATGAGGAGAATAGATCAAAGATACACAGGATACCGAACAGTCAGACTAGAAAATCATGATTAAAAAAAACTTGATGCAATATCACAAGAAATTATCAAAAATTGCCCTGAAGTTCTAGAACAAGAAGGCAAAGTAGAAATAGACAAAAAATCCACTGATTACTACCTGAAAGAGATCACAGGAGGAAAACTTACAGGAATATCATGGCCAAGCTTCAAAGCTCTTAAGGATAAAATATTGTAAGCAACAAGAAAAAAACAATTTAAATATCATGGAGCTACAATAAGGATTATACAAGACCTAGCAGCTACTATATTGAAGGACTGTAGGTCTTAGAATACTATCTATAGAACAAAAGAGCTGGGGTCATGACCAAGGGTAACTTAACCAGCAAAGTGAAGTATAATCCTGAAAGGAAAAAAAAAGATATTTAATGAACTCAAAGACTTTCAGGTTTTTTGTGACAAAACCCCAAGAACTTAAGGGAAAATTCATCCTAGAACATCCAGGAGTAATCATAAGGCAAACATTAAAGACCAATTATAAGGGACTCAATAAGGTCAAAATGTTTACTTTGTAATTGTGAAAATATTAGCAGTGCTCTTATGATCATTATTATTTGGGTAGTTTAAAAGAAAGTGTGGGTTGAGTTGAGTATGATGAGGTGATTCCAAAAAAATAAAACTGTAGGGAGGGATAAAAAAGAGTAATTATCTCATACAAATGAGGTCTGAAAGGAAAAATTGATACAGAAGAAGGGGAATGGTTTAAAGAGGGAACAACATATATATCTATAAGAGTATAAAAGCCTTCTAAATTTGGAATGAAATAAGAGGACAAGAGATTAGGGTGGGGGAAGAGGAGAAGGGAGGGATTCTTGGAGGGGTCTGTTAAGGAAAAGGAGGGCAAAGTAGTGGGTAGAAGTAAAGCAGAGGAGTGGGGGGGGGATAGGGTAAATAGAGTGAGAAGGATAGTGAGGAAAAATAGGAAGGAGGAAAATATGCAGCAAGTATTTTAGCTTAGAATGTGAATGGGATGAATTTATCCATGAAACAGAAATGGATAACAGACTAAAAATTTGAATTCAACAATACATTGCTTTCAGGAAACATTATAAAAATTAGGGATACACACAGATATAAAATAAAAGGCAGGAGTAGAATTTAGTACGTAAAAAAAAGCAGGGTTAGTAATCATGATCTCAGACAAAGTTAAAATTAAATTAGATTTACTCAAAAGTGAAAAGTAGAGAAACCACACTATGTTTCAAAAACATTATTATACCAGCCAGAAGAGACACAGGAACTATATGAACATAAAGATAAAACACAAATAAATATATAAATAAACTCAGATTTAAATAATTGAAGTAATATTTATTGTTGATGGCTAGGTAAAGCCAATATAATTTTTAAAATGACAACTTTATCTAACTAATCTATTTATTCAATGTCATCGCAATTCAATTACTAAAAATATTTTACTGGGTTAGAAAAAATAATAACAAAGTTCATTTGGAAGGACAAAAGGTCAGGAACTTCAAAGAAACCAGGGAAAAAAAGATGTAAAGAAAATAACTATACCTCAAGGTGCAATAAAAACGATAATGTCTATTATTTTAAATGAAAATTTTCTTGTGTAAGTAAAATCTATGTTGCTGAGAATAGAAAGAATGCAGAAAATTGTGGGAAAATCTTTCATGGACAATCTCTCAGATAGGATGTGATTAGGTTGGAGTAGTGCTGTGGTGCAGGAAATGATGAGGTGGTTGATTTAGAAAAACATGTAAAGACTTGGACTTACGAAGGAAGATGCTATCCACCTTCAGAAAAACAGATGATAGGTGGAAATAAGCCTAATATGGTCTATGTGTATGAGCATGTAAGTGTGTGTATGTGTATGTTTATAGGTATCTATGTATATGTATATATACACCCATACTGAATTGTAGCCTTCTTCAGGGTGGGGTGGGGGAAGGAGGGAAAAACATAAAGTAAAAAGTGCACATCAGAAAACAGAAGAAAATCAACAAAGAAGCAAAGAAAAGCTGGGCACCTTTGAAAACAATGTGTAGCATTTATTATATAGGTTTTCTTGAAATGGAAATTTATTGTTTTATGTTGAATCCTCTCTTATGGTCTGCTGTGTACGTGGCAATGTTTTTTTTCTTTCCTCATTTTGCATTTAAGTTTAAAATAAGAAAAATTACAAAAAATTGTATCTACTCCTTTTAGGTGACTTGTTTTTTGGTGGGGATGAATTATCTGGTTTGGCTTTCAAATAACATCACCTCCCCAAAAAACACCCCACCCTATCAAATCTCTCCTTCCTTTCACATTCTATGAATGTTAGTTATGAAAAGAAGGTACATATATTGCTATTACTAAGACCCCTACCCTTCAAGGTCCTCTATAGTCCATTGGAACTTCGATTTTGAAAGCATTTCTCAAACTTTCTCTCTCAACATCCGTCCTGTTCCACACCCCATATTTCTGCCTCCTCCTCCTTACATTTTGTCCTACATTTTCTTTCTCTTTTCATGTTCCCATTTGGCTTATATCCTCCCTTCTCTTTGGTATGCCCCTAGATTGCCCTCTTGCTTTTAATTCAAGGTAACAGAAATTTATTAAGCAGGCATACGAGTTATTGCATTGGACACTGGGAGATACAAAGATGAATAAGGGGGCAGCTGGGTGGCGCAGTGGATGGAGTATTGGCCCTGGATGACCTGAGATCAAATCTGGCCTCAGATACTTAGTAGCTGTGTGACCCTGGACAAGTCACTTAAGCTTGATTGCCTCCAAAAAACATATGAATTAGGAATTTTAACTGACTTCATGTAGCTTACAGTCAAGTAGGGAGATAAAATGTGGAAATAATTAAAATATAAAATAAAATATGAAGGCAACATGGCATAGTGTAAAGAATATTGTCTCTGAAGAATTGGAGGACCTGGATTCAAAACCTACCTTGAAAGTAGACAACCTGTGTGACCTCTATGTGACCTTGGACCTCAGTTTCCACTTGAAACAATGGAGGGGTTAGATTAAATGGTCTCTGAAGTCTCTTTTTACTCTAGAGCTATCATCATGTCATCACATACCTCAAATGTAAGGAGAAATACAAAGAAAGAATCAGACATCTCCAGGACACTGGAAAGGTAAGAGGAGATTCCTCCTTGGTGCTTTTGCTTGGGAGGCAGCATAGTACAGAGGGAAGAGCACTGCTGTATAGAATCAGGAGACCATGGTTCAAATCTTGGCCTTGATGCTTACTACCTGTGACATTGGGAGAGTTATTTAGCCTATCTGGGCCTCAGTTTTCTCGTCTGTGAAATGAGGGAGTTGTACTGGATGAATTCCATCGTTTTCCAGAATTGAATTTAAAATTAAATTAAAATGCATTTAAAATTAAATTCCAAAATTTAATCTCTTATCCTAGAACAGCTAGCATGTACATGCCACCTTAAGAGTTAAAAAGTGCTTTATATGTGCTGTCTCATTTGATCCTCACAAGTGTGATTAATACCTCCATTTTACTGCTGAAGAAATTGAGACTGAGATAAGTTAAATGTTTTGCTCAAAGTAGGTCAGTCAGTCACTAATCATTTATTAAGAGCCTATTATGTGCCAGGTAGTGCTAGGAATACAGGATAGAAAGATAGTTTTGCTCTCAAAAAGCTTACAATCTATCAGGGAGGATTAACACACAAAAGTGATAAGGTATTTGTGGGGAATTCACATATGAAGTATATGAGGTAGAATTTGAACCCAGGTTTTTCTGACTCTGAGTCCAGTATTCTATCAACTAGCTTCCTGTAATGGTGATCTACGGTAATAGGGGAGGGACCAGCAGAGTAGAAGGACCCTGAAGGACATTGAGGCATTTGACTGGTGAGAAGCAGGAAAGGGAAGAGTCTCCATTTTCTGGAATAGGACTGAGAAGCAGCAGCAGAATTACAATGCTAAATCGCATTTCCATATTCCCACATTCCCAACCTGGCCTTAATGATGCCACCAGTAATTGGAAATCACCGCTACTTGCAAATGATGCCTCTGGAAGTGCTCCTGTGGCCCTGTTAATCTTCCAGAGCTCAGAAAATCATCTAGCAGGAAGGCAAGGACTCAGTTGGAACTCTTCAGGGTCTTTTAAATGCATGTTCCATTCCATATCCATAAGCACTTAAGAAGCTTTTCTTTATCAAGAAGCAAGGAGACAGGAAATAGTTATGATACTTGTACATGTTCTGAACTGTGGAGTAAGACTATATCATGTGTCATCAATTAGTCAATGGTCAGTGAGTTAGTATTGATTAAGCTCCTACTATGTGCCAGGGCAGCTAACTGGTGTAGTGAATAAAGCACTGGGCCTGGAATCAGGAAGACTTATCTCCATGAGTTCAAATCCAGACGCAGACATTTGCTAGCTGTGTGAACCCAGACAAATCACTTAACCCTGTTTGCCTCAGTTCCTCATCTGTAAAACGAGCTGGGGAAGGATATAGCAAACCGCTCCAATATCTCTGCCAAGAAGATGCCAAATGGGGTCACAAAGAGTTGGATACGACCAAAATGACTGAACAACAAATTGCCAGGCACTGTGCTAAGCACTGGAGATATAAAGAAAAGCCAAAGACAGAGCTCACAGTGTATTGGGGGAATTGATGGGAAAACAAGTCGGTACAAACAAAATACATACAGAATAAATTAGAGATCCTCAACAAACAGAAGGTACTGTCATTAAGGGGGATGGAGAAAGGCTTTTTGTAGAAGGTGTGATTTTAGCTGGCACTGCAGAAAATCAGGGAAGCCAGAAGGAAGAGATGAGTTAGAAGAGAATCCCAGGCATGGGGGACAGCCAGTGAAAACACCGGGAGTGGGGAGATGACTTGTTCTGTGGGAGGAATGACAAGCAGGCCAGTTGCTGGATTATGGAGTACCTGGAGGTGAGTAAGGTGTAAGAAGACTGGAAAGGTAGGAGGAGGCATGGTTATAAAGGATTTTGAATGCAAAATGGAAGACTTTATATTTGCTCCTAGAGGTAATAGGAAACCAGTGGAGTTTTTGAATTGATGCACAACATGGTCAGACCTGCTTTTTAGAAATATTGCTTTGACTGCCGCTTGGAGGGTGGACTGCAGTGGGAAGAGAGTTGTGGCAGGGAGATTGACCAACCACCGGGCTGTTACAATAATGAGAGGTGTTAAGGGCCTGCACTGGGATGGTGGCAGTGTCAGAGGAGAAGAAAGAGAATATAAGAAAGATGTTACAAAGATAAAACTTGGCAAGACTTGGCAATAGATTGGGCATGAGGTTAGGGGCAGGGAGTGACAGAGGGCGTAAGGTAGAGGTTGACTCCTTGGTTGAGAGCCTGGCGGACTGGGAGGATGGGGGTACCTTTGGCAATAACAGGGAATTTCAGAATGGGGCAGTCTAGAAGGAGGATCCTTAAGAATTGTCATAGGTTGGCACCAAATAGAAGAGAAAGAACATACTTCAGGAACAGGGCTCCTGTTGGACAATCCCCCATTAAGGATGAAATAGAAGCTCCTCCTCCTGGTGTGTAAAGACACCTGCAGTATATTCCAACTATCTTTCCAGGGAGATCTCGCATCAATCTCTTTCACATACTAGATGTTGCAGCCTAACTGACTTACTAGCTTATCCCCGAATGTAACATCCCAGCCTTCGCCTCCTGATCCTGCACTGGCTGTCCCAACAGGGCTGGAAGGCTCTCCCTTATGGTGTCACCTAGATTTGGAACTGGGAGGGACATCAGAAGCCATGTATTCCAGTTATCCCTTTTCACAGATGACTAAAGGGAGGCCATGGGAGGTCAAGTGATTTGGCCAAGGCCACAAGGTAATAAATCTCACTGATGTTTTTAGGAATCCAAAGCTCCTTTCAAGGTTGTACTCTAGTGGCATCTCTTCCACTAGGCTTCCCCCAGCCCCAACTAAACTGTTTGTGCCCTCCCTCACCTACGAGAATTTTGTGCTGACTTATCTGTGTAGTTGTTTATAGAATCATAGATTTAGAGCTAAAAGGGATATTAAAGGTCATTCGGCACTTAGTTCTGTTTTCACCTGGTAGAATGAGGATAAAAACCAGAGGTGTATTAGTAAATGTTTAATGACCAGCTCTCTGAGAAAAAAAAAATTATATACCACACACTTTTAAGTTTAATCTTGATTATTAACATTTTCTCTATAATTTTTAAAAATCTAGATAATCAATAGGACAATAAATCAAGCCCTGATTTGTGAAACCTACCATATTCCAAGG
Source organism: Trichosurus vulpecula (assembly GCF_011100635.1). Classification (NCBI taxonomy): domain Eukaryota; kingdom Metazoa; phylum Chordata; class Mammalia; order Diprotodontia; family Phalangeridae; genus Trichosurus; species Trichosurus vulpecula. Next base: position 158,844,463 of record NC_050576.1, on the reverse strand, counting down.
CATAAAAAAACCATTAGGTCTCCAGAGCCCACAGGAGTTGGCACCTCGCCATTATAAAAATCTATTGCAATTTTGTGTTTATATCTCCAGTGATTATAGCATTAGTGATGAATAGCATTAGTGATTGTCATGTAGTCAGAACTTCATAAAGATGTGTTGAACAAATGGATGAATAAAAGTGGGATAGTATTAATACTACTTATCTCACAAGGTTGTTTTTAAAGCACTTTATGAAACTTACAGCACATAGCTATCTATGGATAGCACATTTTATTAGGCTATACATCTAGGGAGTTTGATTTTTTCAGGGGAATTTTTAAAATTAAAAATTAAACTGGATTAAAAATAACAAATGAACTCAAAAATAAACTTAAAAATGATAACTAAAATAACAATTTTTGGGGGGGGCAGGGCAATTGGGGTTAAGTGACTTGCCCAAGGTCATGTAGCTAGTACATGTGTCAAGTGTCTGAGGCCGGATTTGAACTCAGGTCCTCCTGATTCCGGGGCTAGTGCTCTACTCACTGCACCACCTAGCTGCCCCCAAAATATTTTCGAGACATTAAGGTGTGCCCAAGTGCATCTGGCATACTATGGACACACACTTAAATGGGCTCAATATAAATGAATTATTATTACAGATCCAAGAAGCTCTGCCTAGTGGTATCATGGTAGATTGCTTCACTTGCTAGGTAGAAAGCATTTCCCATTGGATATCTGAGATCCCTGGGGAGAACTGGAGAGAGGAGGACAATTGGGACAGTATTATTCTATTGATATTGCTAGGTTGAAGAAGACCCTAGGGAACTAATTCCTTTTTCCTGAGAGCAGAACCCCAAGCAAAGAATTGAGTTGGGGGACTCAACAAAGGGGCATAAGAGGGAGAGATTGAGAGATATATTGAGAGATGTAGGGAGAGAGAGAGAGAGAGGTATGATCAGTGATCTGAGCCTTTAGAAACTTTACTGAATGCTTTGATGTATTGGAGGAGGTCCAGCCTGCTTTGGGGAGATTGCCCAGCCCTGAGAGAAGAATCAATGGCCTTTGTGATTACCAGTTTTATTACATAAATTCACTTTTCATAAGATCATATGATCATAGTCTTAGAAATAGAAAAAAAACAGAAATAGAAATAAAAACAGAAAAAAATGAGGCCAAACCCCTCATTTTAGAGACAGGCAAACTGAGGTCCAGAGAATTTAAGTGACTTTCACAAGATCACACTGAGTGTCAGAAGTGGGACCTCACCTTATTTCCTGTGACTCCAGAGTCAATGTTCTCTCCTTTAGAATCAGAAGGTACCTTAGAGATCATCTAGTCCAATGATCTCCTTGTGCAGATGAAGAAACTGAAGCCTAGGAGAGGTGAGGAAACTTTCTCATGGTTACCTAGGCAACAGAATTGATGCTCAAAATCAGGTGTTCGAAGTGCAGGGGTCTTCCATTACATCACATGCCACTCTATGCTTATGTCTATAATGTCCAACCAACCAAATAGTTAGTTGGTGTCTTGATTGAGTTGTTTATGTGCAACATTAATTGGTTGTTTTAACAATTCAAATATGGATCAGTTTTGATCTCTAATTTTGAGCAAACACTTTCCTGAACTGATGGAAAACTCTAAATTCTAAAATTGATTGGATGCTTCTGAAACAAACAAACAAACAAACAAACAAACAAACAAAAACTGCATCATACCTTGGAGAAGTGGAGGATCCCTCAGAATCCCAGTCTGGGAGACATTTGACATGTCAAGATAACTTGATTAAAAAATGCTCTGGGACTAAAGCTCCTTTACCCAAAGTCAGGCAACTTAGGCCCGAGAGAGTTAAGAGAGGTTCTTGGCACTGGGCCTAAAGAAATGTCTTTCATGGAAGAGGAAGACTTAGTGGCCTTTTCTCATGTTGAAGGCTCTTGCATGTAGTCTCAGGTCCTAGGCTGGCTGAGGAGCGGGCTCTCAAGACTCAAATGACTTAGACACCCAAATGAAGGGAAGCACCTCCCAGGCTATGAGTGGAGGAAATGTGTTGGAAGGACTTGGCATACCCTGAGGCAGGGTCCAAATGAAAATGATGATGATAAGATATTCTTTCTTTCTTGTACCTCCTTCCCCTGTTGTTTCCCACATTAGAATATAAACTTCTTGAAGGTAGGCACTATTTTTGCTTTTCTTTATACTTCCTGCACTTAGCACAATGCTTGGCACAGAGTACATGAATAATAAAAACTTGTTGACTACCTTATTGACTGGAAAATGTGCTGTATCCTCTAATGTTAGTGATGGTGAAGATAACAATGCTTGGCGTCTGTCTCATTTCATTCTGTTCTGGAATGCTTGGTACATAGTAGGCATTTAATAAATGTTTATTGACTGACTTCTATTTTATTCAAATTAAATTAAATCCGGCAAATATTTTATAGAATCACAGTTTCAGGGTTAGAAGGGATCCCAGAGGCCATCTATTCCAACCTCTCCCTATTCAAGGCACTCTGTTAAATGTGGTGGTGGGGGGAATGAGATATAAAAACAACAACAAAAAATGCCACCATCCCCGTCCTTGAGGAGACTATGTATGACCCAATAGAGTATGGAACCATCCTGATAGAGACAGAGGCAGAAGAAATCTCTCAAATGCCCTGGGGAATGCAAAACCCACAGACTATCTCATCAGAAGGGAAGGAAGGTAGATAGAGGATCCATAAGGCAGGACTTGTTTCCTAGAATATAGCACTAAACTCCTGTAACATTTCTGCCTCTGGCAAGGAACATCCTGACAACAAACATGTCATCTGCATACAGGATTTAGAATTGGAAGATTAAAATTCAACAATTGCCTATTGCAACCTCCTCATCTTGTGCATGAGGAAACTGAGAAACGACTTGGTCAAGTTCTTGCTAATAAGTAAAAGTTGTGACTTGAATTCAGGACCAGTTGACTCCAGACCCAATGTTCATACCACTCCATCACAAAATCATAAAATCACAGAGTCTAAGAATGGGAAAGGACTTGAGTAGCTGCCCCTGCCCCAGTCTAATTGGTGCACAGAGGGAATCCTCACTGAGATTATAGCTGTAGACCTGGAAGGACCTTAGAGGCCGCTGAGTCCAACTCCCTCATTTTACATATGAGGAAATTGAGGAACATGGATGTAATGGGATATGACTGTGGTGTAAGAAATAATGAATGTGATGAATACACAGAAGCATAGAAAGATCTACATGAACTGATGCAGAATGGAGCAAGCAGAGCCAAGAACACAGTATACAGTGACTGCCACAAGGTAAATGGAAAGAACAGCCACACAGCAAGAAATCAGAAGCTAATAGAGACAAAATATGAAGATCAAGCATGACTTGAAAAAAGGTCCCAATCTACTGCTTTGTAGAGGTGATAGGTTCATAGGTGTTGTTGCACATTGCAAGTGTTTTTTGGAATTTTTCTTTTTTTAATTAATTAATTTATTTTTAGGTTTAGTTTACAACATTCAGTTCCTCAAGTTTTCCAGTTTCAAATTTTCTCCCCCTCCCTCCCCTCCCCACTCTCCAACAAAGACGGCTGGAATTTTTCGATGTATTCATTGACTGTGTTGAATTTTTCATGTCCTTTGCTTTTATTTTTAGAAAATGTATTTATTATATGGGTTGTCTCTCTGGGAAAGGAAGGATGAGGAATACTGGGGAAAACTATGGTGATGCAAAAAGAGACATCAATAAAAACTCATTTAAAAAAGAACAAAAGGGAATGAGAGATGTGGAGAGAGAGTGATCTGTCCTCATATCTGACATGTGGTGATAATGACCAGGGGAAGTTTGATATAATTGAAAGAACATTGAGTTTGTCAATAAATAGTATAGATTTAGGATGAGAAGACATAGAATCTATATCCATCTCTGCCACTTAATAGCAGTTTGACCTTGGGCAACATTTATATGCCTCAGTTTCCTCATTCATAAAGTGGGTATGCATTACCTACTTCACAGACCCAACGTAAGGAGCAGTTGAGATAATGACCATAAAGTGTTTTACACATGTAAAGTACTATACAAATATGGCTTATTATGATGATGTGCATGTTTTTTGAGTCTCCAATGGCCCCAAGACTGAGACCACTTGTGAGAAAATGGTTACTATTTTCCATGACAAACTTGGTTGCTAATTATCCCCTGTGAAACTTCTCCACAGCAGCAACTCCAGTGCCAGGAGACCAATAAACTTACCTCTCAAAATTAAGAAGCCTAGCCTGTGGTCACTGGCAGCTAGAAGACTCACTGCTGTGGCCAGAGGGGAAAAGAAGTACAATGGAGGGAGGGGGCTCATTGTCCTGATGATGGTTAGAATCTCTAACCAGTTCCAAACCACTGCCTCATTGCTTCCCATGGGCAAAGGTTCATTTCCTTTTCTTCTTCCTCTCATTACTTGTTCACCTTTTTGTCTGGAACCTGGTTTGCTAGTTGCTTTTAACTGAAAACACTGGGTGAGTCCGTCTGTGACATATTTGGGAGGAAGCAGGCTGAGCAGTTGGAGCATCAACTTGGGCTGGAACATCTATCCCATCGCCATTTTGGAGGACTGGCAGTGAGAGAGGACAACAGAACTCTTCTGAGGAAACCCCTGTCATTGTAGCTTCTAGGTAAGAGGGGCCCATAGAGATCATGCCTACAACACATGAAGGGAGGGGCAACTGGTAAGGATCTCACCCAGTGCTACTCCATCAAGACCAAACCTTGCCATTCATGTGTTAAAGCAGATTTTTATTCTGTGGTATCCAGATAGACGTTCTATACAACCTAAATGAGCCAAATCATTGTCTAATCTCCATTTCTTTCTGTATATAAAAGAAAAAGGGCTACACTGAATAGGCTAATCTGCTGGGCTCTGTTCTGATGGGATTTAGACAGTGATTTGAGACCCATATGAAGAATAATAAGGGACTGTGGTGTACTGGATAGAGGATTGGTCTTGGAGTGAGGAAGCAAGTCTCTCTGGTATATATTAGCCATGTGACAATAGATATTTCACTTTTCAACATCTTGGGCAATTCTCCAAGACTAGAATGTTCAAACAATTGTTGATGTGCTTTGATAGGGGAGTTTTCACACCCGGAATCCCTTATGCTGATGAAATCACAGGTCAAAACAGAAAGAAATGCTCCCATTTCTAAGACAATTTATGCTTTCAACCTACTTTCAGACCCAAGGTCTCCTTTGATCCTCACAACAAAGGGTGGATCTGATTAATCAATTTGGACAATAAGAAAGCCTGACTAAAAGTAGGTAAGTTACTTTGGAAGTTACTTTGGGCTGCCAGGTGGCACAGTGGATAGCTCACTGGACCTAGACTCAGGAAGATTCATCTTCTTAAATTCAAATCTTGCTGTATGACCCTGAGCAAGTCACTTAACCCTGCTTGCCTCAGTTTCTTATCTGTAAAATGAACTGGAGAAGGAAAGGGCACACCACTCTCTTTTCCACAAAAACCCCAAAAAGGGGTCAAGAAGAGTCAGACATGATTGAAACATAACACAACAACAAAGTTACTTTAGTGGCAAAAAAGCCAAAATTAAAACCCATGTTTCTTCATGCACATACCTCCATTTGGACCCCCTCCCCCCTTTTGGTACTTTCTTCTTCAATACTCAAGCACAATTAACAGGTATGTTTTCTACCTTACCCTGGGACATCTGTGATCATGCCCAGGACTTCCCACAAGTTCATATTACAAGTATTGTTCTGGGGAGAGGTCATGAGGAAACCAGATAACGTACTTGGGGAGAGAGCAGAAGAGGCCGTGAGGCCCTTCATATCGGGGTTCTGACCCATTGCCCAGCCAGCCTGTGGGTCTCTTTCTGAGAGCACACATCTGTCTGTTTTATCCCTTCGATACCTGCTTACAAAAGAACCTGAAGCTTCCCTCTCACCCCACGCTCCTCTCCTTCCTTCTTGGTAAGATCCTAATGATGCCACAACCCAGGGGTGCTTACTTCCTTCTGAGAAAATGGGTTGCCTCCTTCATGGTAGCAGCTAAGGATTTTCTTTTACCATGTGGGAACCCAGCAGAACTGAGAAGAGTCCCACAGACTCCAGGTGGTGGGAGCGCAGTTCACAAAGTGATAAAATCACAGAATTGCTGTGTTGGACAGGAGCATAAAAGTAATCTAGTCCAAACACTTGTGTGATGCATCAGTCCCTTCTACAACTTCACTATCAAATGGCCATTCATATATTGTTTGAATACCTCCAGTAACAGAGAACTCACTATCTTAGTGAGCTTTGGATATTTCTAATTATAGCTTTGTATATTTCTAATTATATAGAGTCCTTATGTTGAATCAAAATATATATTCTACCTATTTGTTCTAGTTCTTTTCTCTGGGGCCATGCAGGATAATGACACCTCAGATATAGAGAGTCCTTCAAGATTTACACAATTGCTTCACAAAATGTTTTTAAACTAAGTAGTGTATTATTCTCATTTTATAGATGAGAAAACTGAGTCTCCCCAAAAGTCTCTTGCTTTGTCCATGGTCACATTCCTAGTCCATGTCACAACAGAGATTGTCTACTATTTCTTCTAGGTCATCCAATTGATTTAGACTGAATGTACTGTGACTTTATTAAAAAGGAAGGAATTTCCTTCATCTGAATTGACTTCCTACTCAGGCCAAATCCACTGGATAAATTATTCAGTCTTCCATTTGCATTTGGTTGTGGATACAGATACCATCCACGAGTCCCAGAAAGATGTGCTTGTTAGGTAACCATGCTAATTGGATAATTGGATCTCTGCACTTGCCATAGGCTGGACCCAGTACACTAAAAGGCTCTCAATGAAAATTCATAAGATTCCCCTTTAGAGAGACTCAGTGGTCGAGCAGATGCAATTAGAAGTTTAGGTATTAGGAAGTTTAGGATTCACTGGCCTAGACTTATGATACAGAATTCAGGAAGCAGGTACAGACATGGGTTAGGCACAGAGTGAGACTGTGGTATTGATCTGACAGCCTTCTTATCAAGCTCAATTGATCAACCACAAGATCTTATGGTGAAGTCAAGGAACAAGTGACCCTGTTACTTTAGGAAGCAAGAGAGAAACTATAATATTAGTATTCCTTCCTGTTCAGAACCTATCTGGAATATTGCATTCTGTTCTGGGCACTAAAGTTTCTTTTCCACATTGCATAATGGACAAAATTCTGGCTTTATGACTCTGGATAAATCACTTAACTTTTTTTCTGCCTCAGTTTCCTCATCTGTATAATGAGAGGCTTGAACTTGATGACCTCTAAGGTCTTTTCCAGGTCTAAATTTATGCTCATAATAATTTTCACTCATTCATTCATCCATTCACCAGTAGGACAATATTCAGAGGAAGATAGACAGGGTGGTGTGGGTCATTGAGTCCATACTACATAAGCAGTGATTGAAGAAACTAGGGGTGTTTAGCCTGGAGAAGAGAAGATGCAGGGAGTTCATATTAGTTCCCTTAAGTATCTTAAAAGTTTTCACGTATAAGAGGGATTAGACTTATCAGTGAGTTTGTGAATAACACTCGTGCTTTTCTTTTTATTTCCAGCACTTAGCACAGTTTCTGACATATAGTAGGCACTTAATAAACCTACTATGTTCCAGCCACTGAGTTAAACTCAGGGGACACAAAGAAAGAGGAAAGACAGTCCTTGCTCTCAGGAGTCCAAGGTATAATGTAACAACTCACAGTCAATGGGCTTATTCAGTTTGGCCCCCAAGAGCAGAAGCAGAAGTTGTAATGAATGGAAGCTACAAAGAGGCAGATTTAATCTTGATGTCAGGAAAGAACTTTCTAACAATTAGAACTATCCCAAAGTGGAATGGGTTGCCGCAAGAGGCACATTTCCCCCTTCATTTGAAATCGTTAAGTAGAAGGTAGATGACAATTTGTGAGGTATGTGATCACGTCCTTCTTCTGATTTGGGTTGGATTTCATGACCACTGAGGTTTGTTCTATTTCTAAAATTTTGCAATTCTTCGATATTCCAAGTTCAGGCAAGAGACCTAAGATGAAAATTTGGGTCAAAGGCTAGGCTGATACTGACATTATTCCAATGAACTAGGCAAATTAGGCAAAAGAAATTTATTTTTGAACTTGAATTAACATCCACTTCAGTTTCTTGATGGGCCAAATGAGATGGGTAATTAATTACCCAATCACCATTTCCCTTGGTTCTGAATTGGTATGAGAATGAGACAGATATGTTATAATAGTCCCCTACATTTTTTAGATCTTATCACATTTTATTCAGTTAATAAATATTTGTTGAACAATCTTTTTAAACACTAAAATTTTATTAAAAAGTGGTCTGACCCACTTGGTTCTGTTAGACAAACTTTCAATTTATTCCTGGAAGGTTTTTAGCACTATTTAATCTTATTCAATAATATGAATTATATGAACTATATGAATGAGTAGTAACATAATTTTGAAATCTGAAAAGGAATTAACACAAAGGTGGTTGAGGGGTAGATGTGGAAAGGGGAATAAACTAGGTTATTGCCCTCTTTTCTTCTCCCACCCTGCCCAGTAGCAATTCCAGGGAAAGGAAGTAATAGTAGATAAATGTACAATGGGAAGTCTGTATCAGGGAGGACCTTGAGTGAAACATGTTAATAAAATCCACAGGACAAAAGATAAAGTAAAAAGGAATTCGTGCTTCTCTCCCTTTCAAACTAGCCACTGTCAATCCTCATTTTATTCTTAAGGAATTATTTTCTTCAGTTGGCTTTTGTACCTCCTTTTCCATTTGGCCAATTCTACTTTTTAAGGAGGTGTTTTCTTTAGTCAATTTTTGTTCTTCCTTTTCCAAGCTGCTGACTCTCTCTTGGATATCTCTCATTTCTTTTCCCAATATTTCTTCTACCTCTCTTACTTGACTTTTAAAATCCTTTCTGAGCTCTTCCAAGGAGGTTTTTTTGGGCTTGAGATCAATTTATATTCCCCTTTGAGGTTTTGCATGTAGGCATTATGATGTTGTTGTCCTCTTCTGAATGTGTTTTGGTCTTCTCTGTCATCATAGTAGCTCTTTGGGGTCAAGGTTTTCTTTCACTTCTTGCTCATGTTTTTGACCTATTTTGTGGCTTTTAAAGTTGAGCTCTACTCCTGGGAAACAGGGGGTATTGTCACAAGTTTCTTGTGCTAGGGGCCAGAGGCCTGGTCATTGTCTTTGTGCACTGGGACCTCAGGTGCTGGTGGCTTGCTCACTGTGCTGGGGTGGCCCAGCCTAGTTGCGCCTATTGTTGCCTGCTTTCTGACACTGCAAATTTGCCTTCTGCACTGGGAGAGACCTCACAGCTGGCTTGCTGTGCCACTGGCCTCTTGATCCAGGACTGAGGGGGACTTGGTTGCTGATCTGTGCTGTGGCTAAGATCCTCCCACTGGTTTGCCCAGACACCATCTGTGCTGGGCTGTGCTCCCCTTTTCCCTAAGTGAGACATACCTTTTCTGAGGTCCTTTTAAGTTATTTATGCTGTAAAATTATTTCACTCCTTTTCCTAGGTTCTATCACTCAATCTATTTAGAAGCTTTAATATTGTTTCTGAGGGAAACTGGGGAGAGCTCTGGCAACTTCCTGGCTTCTCTCCACAATCTTTGTTCAGCCACTCTTTCTATTTTATTCTTGTGCCTTTATTGGTGCTAACAACTCTATGGCTATGTTTCTTTTAGACTTTAGACATATGGGCTTATTGCCTGTCTTGGAAATATAATGCTTAGTCTTATTTTTCTTATTTTCACTAATGCTTTCATATATTTAGACAACCTTTGTTTATAAAAGGTTTTTACGCAACTTACTACATTGTGCATGCAAAGCGATAAATGTGAAGTGAGTTACTGGTCAGAGTTCTGGGCCAATGAAATGAATTTAATGCTAGACCTTTGGGGAAGATTAGACTTCAGCGTATTGTAAGGCAGAAGATCAGGATCTCCTTCCTGCCCATACCTACACTCAGATGTTTGATTGTGATATTTCTGAGGTGTCACAAACTTGAAGGGTCACAGACTTTAGGGGTCATCTAATCTAACTCTAATCGTTAGTTTTATCTACATTTCCAACAAATGGTCATCTAGCCTCTCTCTGAAAATCTTTAATAATATGAAATTCACTCTTTTTACCCATCTTCCACTCCAAGATAGCCCATTAAACTTTTTTTTAGTAGCCAGCATTTGTGTAACACTTTGAAGTTTGCAAAGTGCTTTACAATTATCTCATTTTATTATTATCATTTTTGACAGCTAGAATTCTTGGGAAGTTTTTCCTGATGTTGAACATAAAATCTGCCTCTCAACTGCTCCAGGTCAGTCCTCCCTCCCATTATCCCTCCCTCTTTTTTGCCTCTCTCCTTCCTTTTTTCCATTCTTCCTTCCTTCCCTCTCTTCTCCTCTCTTCTCCTCTCCTCTCCTCTTCTCTCCTCTTCTCTCCTCTCCTCTCCTCTCCTCTCCTCTCCTCTCCTCTCCTCTCCTCTCCTCTCCTCTCCTCTCCTTCCTTCCTTCCTTCCTTCCTTCCTTCCTTCCTTCCTTCCTTCCTTCCTCTCTTTCCTTCCCTTTTCTTCCCTAGTCCAGATAAAGGTACTGTTCAGAAATCTTCCCTCTTTTCCCTACCTCTATTGACAGTCTTAGAGTAACATTCATTTGCTACTCCATTTTCCAAAAAGTAGCAATTTGATTAATTTTCTTTCTTGTTTTTTCCTTTCTAGGCTAATGTAGGATGTAATTTCCAGTGATGAGCTTTGTGCTATGTTCTTTCTTTGCTCTCTCTATAAAGTTCATACAAAATGGAGTTTTTGGAAGACAAGGGACTTTTCCCCTTATGTATGTCTATACTAGTGCATTTGCAGATCTTTCCCCTACCATAATTTCCATAAAAAGTTTTTTGGAAGAGTTTTCTTCTAAGCAGCCTTAAACCAGAAATATGTATTCATAAAGGAGGCAGCATGGCATGGTAGAAGGCACTCTATGTTTTATGTTGAGTCCTACTCAATCCTACTCTATTACTCTATGCCTTTTCATTCCCCACCTGCCCATTCTAATGCAAGTCAGTTCTGTCTTTGGACCCTTGTTTGTCTATTCGCCTGTCCTTCACCCCACATGCCCCTGGAATCCAGGTTTTCCATACCTTGGGGTGGCAAGTGGTCCTGAAAACTGTAACACCTGCTCAGAGACATGGGTTCTCAAAAGTTGCTCCTGCTTTGAATGAAGCCCATCGTGCAGTCCCTTTCACATACCCCATGCCTGGAGAATTATGTCATGAAGCACCAGGAATAATCTCCCTCCACAGGCAGTATTATCTCTTCTTCCCTATTCTAGACCCATGCCCCATCCCCATTACTATTTACTTCTTCTAAGACAAGTCTTTCTCTCTAGAACAATTTCTTTTAGAGAAACTAAAATTCAATAATCCTTTTTGCCTCGTGTGAGAGTTTATATCTGGATCCTGCCCTTTTTCCCCACCCCTTTTTCCCACCCAAGCAACTTTCTGCTGTAGTTTCTTGTGTCCCCAGTTATTGACTTTCTTATAAGAGATGTGGATTTTAGTCTAATGCACAGTAATTCAGTTCTTCCTCTTTTCTTCCTCCTAATTCTTTTGACCTCATAAGGTCTTTTGTCCCTTAGATCCTTTTCCTCTGCAAATGGTTTATTTTTGTTATTTTACTGACCTTCAAATGATGTATTTGGTTTCTAATATCTTTGTCTTAATACTGGAATCATGGAAGGAATGATTCATTGCTTTACTCCACCCCCACCCCTGCCAACTATGCTCATTTACCTTTCTTGTATTTATTTTGATTCATATAATAAGTATCAAATTTCTTGTTTACCTCTGGTTTCTTTTGAGGGAAAATTTCAAACTATTCCATTTTGTTGAAAGTCTATCTTTTTAAATTTTTTTTGCTAATTTCATTAAACATTTCCCAATTACATGTAAAATTTTAATAATCATTTAAAAAATTTTTGAGTTCCAAATTGTCTCCCTCCCTCTCATTCCACTCCCCTTCTTGAGGAGGCAAGCAATTTGGTTTTGTCTTTTTCCCCATTGATAATGAAACTCAGTTTTGTAGAACGTTATTTGGTAGTGCAGACTGATCTTTTCTTTTTAGAACATCATATTCCAATTACCTCCTTGATTTCCCGTAAATAAGGAACTATCTAGCAAGATTTATAGTGATTTTCTAAAATCTGGAGGATTCTCTTCTTGTTTACTGAAAGGTACGTTGATTGCTATTTATATTTTGTCACTATATTTCTCTCTGAGCTAAATTTTGGGTTTCTTTTTGGTGTCTCATGGATTGCAGTTACTTGAATTTTAGTTTTTCCTCTATTCCAAATACTTTGAGATTTCTTTTGCAGAAGTGGTGAATATTATTCTAGAAGTTTCAAACCTTTTATTTCATCATGTTATATTGGGAGACCAATGACCCTTGAATTCTTTCTGTGAATTTTGTCATCAAAGTCAATAGCCCTAAGTTGTAGAAATGTCATGTGTTCTTTCAAAGCTGTTCTTTTTAAATTGTTTTTTTTTTTACCAGTTTTCTTTTACTTCTGCACTTCTGAACTCCAAATCTTCTATTCCTCTTTCATACTTTATTGGAAATCATCTGTGTCTTACTTTTTAAATGCCCACCTCCTTGATTAAAAAAAATCTTTGAATGTTCTGACTTCAACCCTGATTTCAATCCTTATTTCTTTTAGTTTTAAAGTTTACTTTTTGAACCATTCTGGAGTTTTTTTTTCAGTTATTCCATTATCATCTTTGTGAGTCTCCAATAATGTATTGCCCTGATTGGGGATTTTCAAATTGCCTTCTTTCTATAGCATTTATTTGTTGTACTATGCCCTTTTCAAGAGTGTCTGGATTGTCCCTGTTTCTCTTGTTTGTCAATGATGCTCTTTTCCCCATGTTTTTTATTTTTATATTTGTTTTTATCCTTTTATTCCATTTGGCACTTTATTTGCTTCTTTAAAATAAGAAAGAGGAATTGGATTTAGATGTGTCCTTTCACTCAGCCATATTGCCTGAAATAAATTGTCTAAGTTTATTTTTCATTTTTTCTTTTCTTCATTTTATTGGTTGACTTTTTTGCTGGTTCTGAGTTCAGCTCTCTTGGGCTTGGGCCTTTACTAAACCTCTTTCTCTACTTTCTTGTTGGATACTGTTTCCCTTATGTTCCAGAGTGTTGGATGAAGCTCTATACTGCGGGACCTGTATCTCATCCATGGTTACATTCTTTCTACTTTCCAGATTACTACAGGTGGGTAAGATTAATTGCATCCACTATTAAGGAGTGGGGTGTTGCTATCATATCACTGCTGAAGAGAGTCTCCAAGAAGTAATGAGTGTCTACGATTGCTGGGCTTATGTTTAAACTGTCACTTGACTTTGTTTCTGGAAGACTTTTCTCTTCTTTTCCTTACTAATAGCCCCACACTTCTAGGTTTCTGCCATTCATAGATTCTACTTTCTATTGTTCAGAGTACTAGAGCTCTGTGTGTGTGTGTGTGTGTGTGTGATGTTTGGCTAAGACACCGAGGAGAGGAGACTCTAAGATACAATGTTATATACCAAGGTTACCATTTAGAGTACATCTGCTGAGGCAGTCAAGGAGCAGTGGGCACTGGACTAAACTAGATATGATGGGCCTGTAATATAGACTTGTGGTTTCTCATTCCCCTCTCAACCCTAATAGGAATATTATAGTCATGGGAAGACAGCCACTGCAAAGGCACAGAGTTTGAAGATGGAATTCCATGTTAAGTTCAGTAAAGTAAAAGAAGATTGGACAGATCTTTTGGGGGAAATGTCTCCTTTTTTCTCTTCTTATTATTTTCATTCCTTTATTTAATACATTTCTCGCTAGTTTGGGGTGGTTGGGGATGTAAGTAGGCTTAGATACAAACTCTCTCTCTCTCTCTCTCTCTCTCTCTCTCTCTCTCTCTTTCTTTCTCTCATCCTTCCTCAAAAGATTGGCTATGGGAAGGTGCTATTGGATTTAATTCCTAGTTGATGGATTAGCCTGAAGATAATGTCTTGTGTGAATTTTCTCTTTATCCCTTCTTAGGTGGTAGTTCATTGGCCATGTCTATGCCAGTTAGTGACTATACAGAATGAATGTATCTGTTTTTTTTTCTTTCAGATAGTCGTAGTGTGTTATCTATTATTTTACAGATTTTCAAGGAATCACAGTGAGAGGAACAAACACCACCGAACAAAGAATAAGATTCCAGAAAAAACAGAAGGAAAATGATGGGATATTCCCAGAGATCCCCAGAAAGGGCTTCATAATATCCTTGCTCTATATGTAGAAGAGATATAGCTAGGTCACGATTACTGTGAATAATGAATCCTCTTGAAGTAGTCACATTATTTGCATTCTCCATGCCTATTTCCATTAAAATGGAACCATTATACCTCTTGGTAAATAAAATAGCTCACATTTATACAACTCTACAAGGTTTATAAAATATTTTTTCTCATCATAACTCTGTGATGTTGGTAATAGGCATTAGAGTTTTATTTCCATTTTTCAGATGAGGTAATGGAGGCTTACAAAAGCTAGCTAAAGTACTCAGGTAGACATGGTAAATATATGAGGCAGAATTTGATCTTTTGAGTCTTTGTTTAGTATGCTTAGAGAAGGAAATGGCAAACACTTCAGTATCTTTGCTAACAAAACCCCAAATGGGATCAAGAAGAATTGGACATGATTGAAATTACTGATCACACACACACACACACACACACACACACACACACACAGACTCTCAATGGGAAGGAGTGTGTGTGTGTGTGTGTGTGTGTGTGTGTGTGTTTGTGTGTGAAGTAGACCAACTGTGAAATGGTGATCCCACTTGAAGGAGGTGTTATTGGTGCTGAATCTTGAAGGAAGCTAGGGAAGCCAAGATAAGATGAAGAGTCAAAATATTCCTGTCATGAGAAGACAGCCATTACAAAGGCATAGAGTTCAAAGATGAGTGACAGTTCAGTAAAGTGAAAGAATATTGGACAGATAGGAAAAGACCAGGATATGAAGAGCTTTAGATGTTAAACAAAAGACTTCAAATTGAACCTGGTGGTATTAGAGAACCACTGGGATTTGTTAAAGAAAATAGCAAACTACTTCAAGAATCCATTAAGAAATACCATGGTACTATGAAGAGAGCGCAAACTTTAGAGTCAGAGAATCTGGGTTCAAGTCCTGTCTCTAATGTTACTGCCTTTGTTATATAGGCAAGAAACTTAACTTCCTTATCTGTACAATTAGGTGACTTGGACTATATGGGCTCTGAGGTCTCTTCCAGATCTAAATATACAATTATATGATTTTGCTGATGTGCGTACTCCTTTCACTGATTCGGATGGCAGTCCTCCTCAATCTCAGTGGATAGTTACATAAGTTTCAGTGGTCCCAAATTCAGCTGCTAGCCAGATCGTTGGTTAGCCTCTCAGTAACTAGCCACTGCTGAGTCAGCTAAATGAAATAGCCTTTCGCTAGGCCAGTATGCAAAGCATGTGAAAGATACTGTGCTGCCATAGGCTTTAACAACTCCACATCACCTCAATATCATAATCTTTGGATTAACAAATGACTGAGGGATTAAGGATAAGGTAAGAATAGTAGGATGTAGAAGGAGAGAATGAGGGTGGTGGACATACAGAACAGAGCCGAGGAGTAGTCGTTGGAGCTTGAAGACTATGATACAAGAAATAAGGAAGACCACTGTAAGGAGTGGAGGAGTGGTAGAACTAAAGGATCAGGGCCCTGAGAGGAGTAATTTTATCTAAGAGTAACCAAGGCAAATGATAAGGAATTAAATAGCCATAGGAATAAGGAAGGAGCTTAATGAGAAGGCAAGGAAACAAATACAGTTAAAGTTAGACAGCCAGTGAGAAAAATGCTCATCTTTAGGCTCTTTTCTAGCTTCATGAAAAGAGATATTACAGAGGGGGAAAAGAAGCTTCATATTTTGGGTTGAAGCCTCTAGACCCTGGATAGCCTGTTTTTCCTTTACTCACCCTAAGATATTTCCTCTATGGAGAAGACCAATGAGACAGCTGTGAGTGAATTTGTCTTTCTTGGCTTCTCATCCCTGGCTGGATTTCAGCGGCTACTATTTGTGTTGTTCCTTCTCCTCTACTTGTTCACACTGGGCACCAATGCTGTGATCCTGTCCACTATCCTGCTGGAGCGAGCCCTCCATACTCCTATGTATTTCTTCCTTGGAATACTGTCTTGTTTTGAGACCTGCTACACCTTTGTCATTGTGCCCAAGATGCTGGTAGATCTCCTGTCCCAGAAGAAGACCATTTCCTTTTTGGGCTGTGTTGTCCAGATGCTTACCTTCCTCTTCCTTGGCTGTTCTCACTCCTTCCTGCTAGCAGCTATGGGCTATGACCGCTATGTGGCCATCTGCAACCCCCTCCGGTACACAGTGTTGATGAGTCATGGGACATGTCTGGGACTAGTGGCTGCAGCCTGTGCCTGTGGATTTACTGTTGCTTTGATCATCACCACTCTTGTGTTTCACTTGCCCTTCCACTCCTCCAACCAGCTCCATCACTTTTTCTGTGACATCTCCCCCGTTCTTAAGCTGGCTTCCCACCATACCAGTCTCAGTCAGATGATCATCTTCATGCTTAGTGTCTTGGTCCTAGTCATTCCTCTCCTGTTAATCCTGGTCTCCTATATCCATATCATCTCTGCCATCCTAAAGATTCCCTCCACTGTGGGCAGGTACAAAGCCTTCTCCACCTGTGCTTCTCATCTTATTGTTGTCACTGTCCACTATGGCTGTGCCTCCTTTATCTATTTGAGGCCCAAGACCAACTACTCCTCAAGCCAAGATGCTCTGATATCTGTGTCCTATACCATTCTAACCCCATTATTCAATCCCATGATTTACAGTTTGAGAAACAAGGAGTTCAAAGCAGCTCTTCGGCGAGCAATGGGGCAAAACTTATGTCCTAAAATTGCAAGGACCACACTCCTTTCCTAATTCTCTTGCCAGTCCTATCAATGGAAGACCAGTCATCAAAGAAAGCAAGTTGAATTCATTGGACTGTCTCAATGAGCCATTGTTAGATGAATGAAAAGAAGATTCTCTGAGCAATAGACTCTCTCCAGATGTGAGGATGAAATCAGTTTAGAGATGAATTTTGTTCTTTAGACAAAATGAAATGAAGAAACCATAGCACTGATTTCTTAATCTCCCTCATTTAGTTTAGCATTATAGAGTCTCAGTTCCTACTCTTTTATAGCTCACACTCAATAATTTCATTGGGGCAATAGCTGGGAATTTCTGCCCATGTGGTGATGGTCCCCATATCCCTTGCTACCCTTTGCTTCCCTAGAGCCCAGGGGTCTATCCAGTATCCATAGATTTGGAGGATGTTACATGAAGAGCTGGAAGAGACACCTAGAGGTATTGTGGTCAAACTCTCTCAATTTGCAGATGAGAAAACCAAGGCCCCAGGCAGGTGAAGTAACTTACCCTAAGTCGCAAAACTGGTTAATATACAATTTAGGAATCCAATTCAGGTCTCTTGATTCCTAGTCTAGTGCTCATTCATTTATATTATGCTAACTTTCCTTATCCTACCACCTCTGGGTTCTGGGCTGTCTGGAGGAGTAAGTTCTGAGTGTGCAACCAGGACTAGGCTCAATTACCTAGTTTGTTCCAGATAAATTGGGGCCATCTTGTGGAACTGGAATTATTTTGATAATTTCCTAGTGTAGATTAGCCTTTAATGACATATTGGTAATAAATTCTCTTTCCTTCATGATGAGTACCAATACTTTACATTTGCATAAAGTTTTACATTTTAAAAAATTATTTATTTTATTTTATTGTTAATTTGTGGAATAAAATGAGCATTTCCATAACAAAGTATAATAAAATAAGACAATTACACATGAAACTGCAAATCTGTCATGTACAACTTACTATTCCTTTTAAATATGATTATAAATAAATATTAAAGTTATCACGCAAATTTCTTTTTTTCCCCTTTTTTCTCTCCCCGTCCCAGAGAGGGCTAACATTAGACACAAATATGTATATGTATATATATATATATATGTATATATATATATACACATATATATGCACACGCATACACACACATATATACATATATATGTAAAATCATCCTATACATACTTCTATTTATTATTTCTTTCTCTGGATGCAGATAGTTTCTTCCTTTCTATGTCCTTTGTAGCTAATTTGGGTATTTATGGTAGTCAAAATGTTTTCTTCACTCAAAGTTGTTCTTAAAACAATATTGCTGTTATGGTATACAATGTTCTCTTGGTTTTGCTCTTTTCGCTCTTCATTATTTCATGCAAGTCTATATTTAAAAACTGTTTTTGGCATTCTCTCTCCCTTTCCCTACATGGTAGCTTCAGCTAAAAAGAACAATAAGGGGAAGACCCTCACCTTGACAGACTTCCTTTCTGAGGATGGTGGTACTACTGTTGGTAGAAGAAGCATCTTTATGCCCAAACTCAACAGCTTGGCTCATGAAACTGATGCCCTGGAAGGAGATGTTTCTACCACTTGACATAGTAATCATGACAACAATGTACAGGGCACCTCCAATTGACCATTCCATCCTGCCCACTGCTCCATGGGCTTCTCGGGAACCCAAAATTGACCAGAGCCATCTTTTCAAGTCACCACACTATGCTGCTTTTTTAGGGAAACTGTCCCATAATTTGACAGAGGATTCAATCAAGTAGTTCTTTAGAGGACCGAGTATCAGTGCAATACATTTGCCACAGGAACCTAGCAATTGAGAAAGGTTGAAAAGTTTTAGTTATGCTGAGTTTGAGGCTTTGGACTCACTGCTTAGTGCTTTGAGCCTGAATGAAGAGTCTATAGGCAATAGAAGAATAAGAGTGGATGTTGCTGATTAAGCACAGGACAAAGACTGATGTGATTTTGGCCATGATTGGGATTGAAATCAGGTTTCTGACAGAATTGACACAGACTGGAGGGCTTGCTCTGCCACAGACAGCTTTGATGACTACCTTCCTTGAAGGGATGATGATAGCTTTGGAGACAAGTATAATAATCATTATGATTCAGACTGGTACCATGATGGTCCACAATGGGCCATAGACTGATATGGAGGCCAGGATTGATATGATGATGGGGGCAGCAGAGTATATGAGAGAGAGGCTTTGATTCTAGGATAGGCAGTTGCAGAGAGCATTTGTGGTGTGTACTGGTGAGATGATGATTACAGAGAAGGAGATGATCACTACGAAGACAGATATAACAGATGAGACAACTGGTCATGGAACTCAAGAGATGATTAAAGCCAGGATGATTTAGGCATGAAGACAGAGTTCCACGCCCCCCTCAGATCCAAACTGAATATGAAGCCCAGGAGTTCACCCAAGGATGAAGATTCATCAGCTAACCTCACAGTTTAGCTGAGCTACCTCCATCTTTGGAGGAGAAAAGCCAGTGGATACAGCTTCTAGGGAATGACTACAAAGGAAAAAGAGAAACTGCAGCATTAGCTGGAAGAACTGAAACCAGAAAGAAGCCACAGGAGAGACACCCAAGTTGGTGAAGTGGGGAAAATAAGGAATGGTCAAAGACAGGAAGTGAGTCTTCACAGACTGGAAATGCAGTTCCATATGGCAGGAACACATGAAGGAGGGAGAGTAAGAAATTGCTAGAAAATGAAACATTCAACAAAGAAGAAGACTCTCAGTGTCCAACTTCCAAGCCTTCTAAATTAGATCAGCTTCCCTTAAAGGTAATGCCTGCACCCCCACCAAAGGAAAACACTTGGGTAAAACGAAGGTCCAATCCTCCTGCTTGATCTCAGACCTCAGATTTTTCAGAGAAGCGGTGTGCCATAAATGGTGGAGTAATATCCTAGGAGTCTGAGGAAGGAGCAGATAATATTTCAAGGAAAGATAAGAATAAAGTAGATGGGGTGAGTGTGCTGAAAGGCAAAAGTGGGAGCTCCAACCATGGTTCAGTGGGCTTGAGGGAGCAAAAACCATTGGAAGGAATCTGATAGGAAAGATGGCAGAAAAGATCAAGACTCAAAACCTGCATATGAGCTAAAGAAACCTGAAAAAATCTGACCTCTAAATTCACTTCTGCAACCGTACTAAACCATTTTCCAGGATGACCTTCTGGCTCTTTCTTCTGCTTTTCAACCTTTGCCCCAGCTGTCTTCTGACATTGAAGGCACACCCCAGCCTTTCAACTTCTGCTTCTTGTATTTGGTGACTTCCTTCCTCCTCTGACCCTCTGTTTGAAAAACATCTCCTGTTATCCATGCTTATTTCTAACCAGGGCAGATCCTTACTCTACAGACTACCTTCATCTCAATTGCTTCCCTGCTTTTCAGCTCTCTTTTATATGCTGTCTTCATTAAAATACAAGATTCTTGAGGGTAGAAATTGTCTTTAGGCTTATATTTGTATTCCCTGAGTTTATCCCAGAGCTTGATACATAGTAAGTACTTGATAAATGCTTTATCTATTCCAATCTACTGAACTTTAAGGTCCATTTCAGTTCTAAATGCATAATCCCTCCATCCTCATACCAACCCTGAGGCTGAGGGTAGGTAATACTTACCCAAGGTTTACAGGGGAAGAACATTAGCTATGTGGCTTGTTCAAAGTCAGTAGTGGTAGGGATAAGGTGAGGATCCAGTCTTAAGATTTTTTTCCCACTTCAATAGTTGGTGCCTATGCATTAAGTCTCTTGGGTCTTTCCATAGACTTTTCCTTCCATTCGATTCATGGGCTACTGATATTCATGGCCCCTGCTCCCCAGGTGCTCAGGACTGAGCCCACTTATGAACAATTGGTGACTATTTTCCATAAGAAACTTGACTGTTAATTATCCCCTGTGAAACCTCTCTGTAGCAGCAGCTTCAGTGCCAGGAGATTAATAAACCCTGTCAGCAATAAAGAACCATACTCCATGTTTGGTCAGTGTAACTGCCAAGACTCTTGTCCATGACTAGTAACTGAGAAGCCTAATGGAAGGAGGAGACTGGTTACATTGAGTTTGTTTGGTGTCAAAGGCTCCAGATCTGTCTCATTTATTCTCATGAACAGAATAACATTCCTTCTGCTCTTTTCTCATCTCTTTATGTTCATGTTTTGGTTTAGATCCTGTTTACCAAAGAGACACTTCTGAATACATCACTGCCTATTTCAGAGCAGTAAAGAGAAAAATGGTGGGAAAGCTGGAATGAGAGGACCAGATGTTGGTTTGTGTTGAGGCAGCATGGTGGACAAAACTCTACTCATGGACAGTGTAAGAGAAGGACAACCTCTTTTAAATGAGGATCTGTGTCAGTGACTCTCAGGTAAGAGAAGAGATTGGTGGGCTGTGTGTGTGTGGAGATGGGGGCTGTGTTAACATTATCCCAAATGAAGCATTATTCACACAGGGATCTAATTTATTCAGTGGATATCAGTTTGTGGCCAAACCCGTTCTTTCTACTTGAGTGGATTTTTCCCTCATTTAATTAGCTAGTTTGTACCTTTAGACAACCTAAATCAATGCCCTACGTCTACTTACCTCTGCTTTGTAAATACTTAACCCACTTTTTCATTTGATTAATGGGTATATTTTAACAAGGAAATTTTATAGTTTAGGAAGAAGCAACTGAGATTTGCCTAAGAAATTTCCTAAGAGCCCGCCAAAAAGGAAGAAAAATCTTCATTATCATCTAAGGCTGCATCTACATAGTTCCAACAACCAGATCAACTCCCTCCTTCCCTCCCTTCTTCTTCTTCCTCTTCTTTCTTCCCTCCTTCTTTCCTTCATTCTTTACCATCTAAGCAGAGTTTATGGAAAATTCAGAAAGGGTGTTTGGGGAATGAGAAGTACTGGATCTGACAGTGACACCCTAAGATGTCTTAGTCTATGATCCATTTAGAGCTTGCAGTTCACAGAATGTTAGATCTAAAGATGATCCTGATATCTCATTGTCCAATTGTCCATGTTTTTCAGGGTGGTTACCCATCCTCTGCTTGAAAACCTGCAATGGCTGGGAGCTCCCTGCTCCCCAAGGTGAGTTGAAAACCTCCCTTTTACAGAAGAGGACACTAAAGCATGTAGGACATCCAAAGCATTGCTGGGACTCCTGATCTATGTGTCCAGACTCTTAACCGTAACCCTAAATGCACCATAGAGGCTGTGAATCTCTTAGGCTAATGATATCATAGCTTTTTCCTTCTTTGTATACATCTTTATGAAGAATACAGATGCTTCCCTCTTTGCCCCCATCTCCAAACCCCTAGAGGAACCTCTTATGAGAACATTTCTGAGGATGGCTATACCTGCTTGCTCTTGAATAGGTCAACGGAGTTTGGGACAATATTCCTGTTTATTTTAACTAGCCTGGTTATGAAGGTTAATAGCCCATGTAGATGCTTTGAAGATCTCCTTTACTAAACCAAACCCCTTTTTACTTTCAGGATCTGATGAAGAGAATGGCCACATTACACAAATTAACCAGTTGAATTCCAGTCTTTAGAGGAGATTTCCAGATAAAACCTTCTCATTGTCTGCCAATGACTTGGTTTTGTACTCTGCCTTGTACCATCATTAGATTTTCCTTCAGACTCTGGGGGAGGAATGCAGGAGTTAGAATCAAAACCTGGGAGCTTCTGTCACCTTTACCCATAGCCCCATGCTTCAATGCCCTTCTTGAACACCTTCCTATTCTCCTGCCTCTAGCCCTTTTCCTGAATCTTCTAAGTACTCTTTTTCTATGGAGAGGAGCAATGAGACAAATGTGAGTGAATTTGTCTTCCTTGGCTTCTCAGCCCTGGCTAGATTTCAACAGCTACTGTTTGTGGTTTTCCTTCTCCTCTACCTATTCACTCTAGGCACCAATGCTATGATCCTGTCTACCATCCTGCTGGAGCGAGCCCTCCATACTCCCATGTACTTCTTCCTTGGAATGCTGTCCTCATTTGAGACATGCTACACTTTTATCATAGTACCCAAGATGCTAGTGGACTTGCTGGCCCAGAAGAAGACTATCTCTTTTGTGGGCTGTGCTATTCAGATGCTCACCTTTCTCTTCCTTGGCTGTTCTCACTCCTTTCTGCTGGCAGCCATGGGTTATGACCGTTATGTAGCCATCTGCAATCCTCTTCGTTACACAGTGCTGATGGGCCATGGAATGTGTCTGGGACTGGTAGCTGCAGCCTGCGCCTGTGGCTTCACAGTTGCCTTGGTTACAACATCCCTTGTATTTCACCTGCCCTTCCATTCTTCCAACCAGCTCCATCACTTTTTCTGTGACATTTCCCCTGTCCTCAAGCTGGCTTCCCACCATACTCACATTAGTCAGATGGTCATCTTCATGCTGGGTGTATTTGTCCTGGTCATCCCTTTACTGTTGATTCTGGCCTCCTATATCCATATCATCTCTACCATACTAAAGATCCCCTCAAATGTGGGGAGGTACAAGGCCTTCTCTACCTGTGCCTCCCATCTCATTGTTGTCACTGTCCACTATGGTTGTGCCTCCTTCATCTATTTGAGACCTAAGACAAACTATAACTCAAGCCAAGATGCTCTGATATCTGTGTCCTATACCATTCTAACCCCATTATTCAATCCCATGATTTATAGTCTGAGAAATAAGGAGTTCAAGGCAGCTCTGTGGAGGGCAATGGGCCAGAACCTCTGTTCCAAACATTAAAGAACAGGTTCTTCTATTTGATTTCTCTCTCTGATTCTGGCTCTCTAATTGTGGTGGTGGGGGATTGGCTAATTTCAGGAAGAAAAGAGTTTAAGATTTAAAGTCAAGAGACAACTGGATTTGCACCATGCCTTGCATAACAGTTGTTTGACCATGGGAAAAACCCTTACTCTCTTTGAGCCTTGATTTACCAAATGTCCAAATCTATCCTTACATCCAAAGGACTCATATGTTGCATTTGTGAACATTCAGATGAAAATATTTTTAATACCTTATAAGGTTGTTGGAAGAATCTAAAGTGACAGGCTACATAAAGGATTTTTTTTGGTAAATGCTCAAAGGCATCTGTCATAGTATAATGGATAGAGAGCCAGTCACAGAGTCAAGAAGACTTGAGTTCACAACCTAACTCTGACGCCTGCTAGCTACGTGAGCCCAGGTTCCCCAAGAAACACTCCAAGACTGTCAGTTTTAGAGCAGGTGCTGATCTGCATTGATAGATAGGGTTTCTTATTGGGAGTACCTTAGAACAATGCAATTCACGGGTCTGATCTTACAAAAATATTCAAATGTTAGCTATCATATTTCTGATCATCAATGTCAGAAATACAATACTGACAAGGATGGCAAATCTCAAGCTTTTATTTTCTAGAAACAATTTTGCCATCTTCTCCTATTCTTTCATTGTTCACTCTGGGCTCCCCTGGAGTTTTTTCTCAGCACAGGGGACAGTGGGATGAGTAGGTGGCACCAATCTCTATGATCCCTGGTTGTTCTGTTCCACGGCCACAGACTGCATTTCTCTCTCTCCCTAGGCATTGTGCAAATATATCTCCTTTGGTTTTAAGGGGGACAAAGTGAAAGCATGGGAATGAATAATCATGAGTTCATCCCCACTGTTGGAGGCACAACTCAAAACACATTCCTACTGCTTATGGGTCACTAGCATCATCTGTGTAAGGAGAATGACATTATTAATATTGATGTATTAAAGTAGTTAGTGAGGGAATAGAGCATGGTAACTTTTTCCCATTGACTTAGGGTTAATTTTTACAGCTTTTGGGGAAAGGTGGTCAAGAGATTATGTTACTCAATGGTCAGATGGATCAAAACATCATAAGAGTACTATTAATACTTTGTGTTAGTGTTCTGAAAAACAAAAGTAAAAACAGAAAAGAAAAGTAACCTTTTGTCTTTCCTTAGTGGAAGAGTCATATCCCTTCTCCCAAGGGAAGGCAATCATTAGTCACCTTACTGAAATCCCTCCTCTCTTATATGAGAATTGAATTTCCAGTCTCCTTGCAAAGTCTCACATGGTGAGGACTAACGCTGAGAACCTGTAAAACGAAAAAGGCTTATACAAGTGTTAAATGTTAGCACATCTTATCATTAATATAATTTTTACAATTCTCTTTACTCTTTAAAACTGGGAGTGTACTGTCCCTTTAAGGTTTGTTGGTGAGTTATCTGCTCAGAGTTTTAAGAAAAACAATTGCTGAAATAGTTATTCTCAGATTCACCCTTTTGAGATAGTTGTTGAATTATGAAGGTGACAAGCTATAGAAACTGGAGAAATATGGTTAGCAGAACTTTTGTATGATGTATTATTTTGATTATGATATATTTATACGATTATAGATAGGAGATGAGAATTTGACTATTAATCATAAACTAAGGTGGAACATTAGCAAAGAGGATCCTGAAACTGAAACTTGAAAGAGAAGAGAAGAGAGTGGGAAGTGAAAGAACAGATTTCAGAACTTCATCAGCTAAGTTTGAAGTTGGGAGTGATATATACTACAGTTGCTTTTGATGATTAAATCTAGTTGATTACAAGACAAGACTGTTAACAGAGACTTAAGAAGGTGCTTTGGAGATCAAATAATTTGGCTGAGATATTGTGCCCAATAAGGTGATGCAAGCATGGCTTGCATCAACTCAGCTCAGTAATAAAAATATCTGTTCAGCATAGAGACTACGGACAGTTCCTGAGAAAGAAATAGGACACCAAAGTTTAGGGTTTCATAAGTTTGAGTTACTCACGTGCCTTGTTAAATTTCTGTGTGTGCCCACTGTCTCCCACAGATACCTAATCCACTGATGGGAGAATGAAACCAAGTTTTATGTGTGGATTGTGGTGTATTTATTATTCATTCAATTGTTTTAATAATCTTAATACTTTTGATACTATTATTTCTTTTCTGCTTTATTCTTAAGTAAATGGATATGTTGTAGATACAAAAATGTCATTATTATGAATGGCTGCTTGTATAAATGGGAACAC
Source organism: Trichosurus vulpecula (assembly GCF_011100635.1). Taxonomy (NCBI): domain Eukaryota; kingdom Metazoa; phylum Chordata; class Mammalia; order Diprotodontia; family Phalangeridae; genus Trichosurus; species Trichosurus vulpecula. Next base: position 158,818,450 of record NC_050576.1, on the reverse strand, counting down.
ATCTGTAGGAGCTCAAGAGCTAGAGTGCTGAGTAAAGGGAATGTATTTCCCCTTCACAGAGTTATCCCTAGAACACTGAGAGAATTTTAATGTAGCTATATAATATTGGTTCTTCTCTGAGAAGCTGCATCTCCCAGTATGAGAGCAAGTTGAAATGAGCGAGCTAGCCAAGAGAGTAAGTAGGTGTCCATATGCTTAGGTAAAAGGTGGAAGATGCTATATTGCATATAGTACCCATTATACTAAGAGGAAAATCTCAAATAAAAGGGACATCAGATAAACAGATACATAGCCTTAGAGGGCATTGGGAGTATGATTCATTTTCTATTTCTTCATTGGTCTTCCCCTCCCTCCTTTTTTGATTCATCCTTCCTCTTTCTCTCTCCCCCATCAACAATTTCCCAGTCACTAGAGCTACAAGTTCTATAAGCTTTGGAGCCTGGAGATTGAGGAAAGTCTAGCTGGAATTCTATGTTGCTTTTACTCTCCTCCACTATCTATTCTCAGAGCTTTGTATGCATCTTTGGTAAGTTAATCTTGGCATTGAGGGGTAATACTTCTTAATAGAGAAGCAAGAGAAGAAATCAATGGG